>NW_024746161.1:8941424-9148924 GCF_018991925.1 Homarus americanus
TTACAATTTTTGTCATTTTCGGCCAAAAAATGGATTTTGTTCAAAATTTCAGTATAGGTAGTGCTCTCATATCTAGGGTGGCTCTTCTTCTCTCCAACTGTTAGATAGGGTGGAATCAAAGGCATTTCGTCTTATTAACTCTCCTCCTTTAATTGATAATCCCTCTCCCCTTTCTCTTTGCCACAATGTATTTTTAATTTATTTTTACTCTTATTTTTTTTCGACCCTCAGGCCCCATTGTGGGTCGATGACCTGTCCGGGTGGGCTATTCCTGTATAAAAAAAAAAAAAAAAAAAAAAGACTGCAGTGTGTGTAGCAAGGTGACAAGACCACCATGACCACTCACTCACTTTGGAATATTTAAGTCATAACTACCTTTGGGTGACAGCCATGATCACATCTCATCTTTTTTTTTTTTGCGCTATTAGAATTTTACTCTGAATTTCATTACAGTATACCTGTACAGGTACTTCAAGTGTAGCATTGAGAAAGCGTGTTATTAAATATGATCAGAAGTGTTAACAAGCTGAGTCTCTAGTTACAAGATGTTTTCATTTGCACCTGGGAAGCACTTGATTGCAGGCTAACCTGAGTCCACATTCTCAATTGCTCATATGATGAATATTTATTGTAACTCAAGATGTAAAAATACATAAATACATATACTGTACTAGGTTGACCAGCTAATTTCCAAAAATCAAATAAAAACTGACCCTGAGACTTAACCTAAACTACAGTAATTACATTCCCTTAGCTCTAGTTAAGGGAATTAGTTTTATTTAGAATCCTTCCAATGATTTTCCTCCAATGTTGAAGTGGAGAGGTAGTGGTGGTACTGCTGGGTCAGCCCCTCTCCCTACATAACAATCTTCCACACTCTCACACACAGAATATGATCTACAAAACCATAGTTTTGTGGAGATTAAGTTCTGTTAAGTATTTTTTCATGAAATTTGTTTTATCGTTTTATTTATTTTTTACCAACAGGAAAGAACGCCAACTACGCTCAGATATCAGTGAGTTACAGCAGAGAGTCTCAGAAACTGAAGCTCGAGCAGAGGAACTTTCAGGAGCTGTAAGTGCTGCCACAAGACCTCTTCTACGTCAGATGGAAAATCTGCAGTCTACCCACTCTTCCCAACAAGCCACATGGGAATCTTTGGAGACAACTCTAACTCGCCGTTTAAGTAAGCTAATGTTCAGTGCTTCTTACTCTTAGTTATGTTTTTATTATTGAGGAAAGACTTGGGTGAGCGTAATCCATTTTAAGCCCATAAGGATTGGAGGTTTATATATTGATTGTTTAGTGTCACTTCCAAGGTACTGTATAGCTTTTGACACAGTGTGCTGATTACTAATACAGTAAGTCTTCGCTTAACGTCGTGGTTCAGTTCCTGAAAACCTCAACGTTAACGGAAACAACGTTATGTTCCTGAGCCTCCCTTTGCCCCATGAAATACATTACATATACAGAAATTCAATGGTATTTTTATAGAAAATGGTATATATATATATATATATATATATATATATATATATATATATATATATATATATATATATATATATATATATATATATATATATATATATATATATATATATATATATATATATATATATATATATATATATATATATATATATATATATATATATATATAAACTAAATCATTTTTTATTGTACTCACCGATGGATGGAGGTGGTGGAGCAAGTGTGTGGTGGGTAGTGGAGCGGAGGAGGAGGGTGGCGAGTCACTGAGACCCGGCGGGTGGCTCCTCCTCCCGGTTTAAAGCCTCTATTTTCGTAGCAAAGCTAATGGTCTTCTGTTGCTTCTTCACAACACTAGCATCAGTAGCACTTGATGGGCGCTTGGAAACCATTTAGAATTGTTAGAGTACAGTATTAAGAGCAAAAACACTTAAACACGCAAGAAACGCTGTGGAAGCCTAACAAAGACTGTCGCCGCTTGGGGACGCTGTGACGTTCCGCGAGTGAGAGGTAGCGTGCCAAGACGAGAGAGGGTGATGTGCCGTAAAAAATAGTCCGTGACAACGCTAAAAACGACGTTATATTGAATCGTCGGGACATTAACCGAATTATTGCTATCTAAAAAGTAGCGACGTTATATCGAAACAATGTTATCGGGGGCAACGTTAAATGAGGACTTACTGTACAACAGCACATGGCTACTAACAGTCCTCTTGACATAAGATGACAGCTGATGCACCAGATATCCCCATTTTGGAGAAATGAATTTGATGGGGAGGGAAGGATGATTGATGTACAGTACCTACAATATTTAGGTTAAAATATCAACCTTGGCTGAATAATTAGAGTTGTGTGAGGACACTGGATGGTAGTTTGCTTTATGAGGGATCATTTGGGTGGAGGGTCCACCAGAAAAATGTATTTTCAGATGTATTTTATATTTTTGGACTTGATAATAACTGAAGCATAATTTTATGCAGATGAGGCACAAATGACAGTAGCATCAAGCAGTGAAAAGGAAAGAGTTGCTCGTGAACATTACTCTGAATTAGCAGCAAGTTCAGCTGTACTTCAAACCCAGGTAAGGAATTTTCACCTTTACAATTCACGGATCTTCAAGATTTAGATTTATATTCTTTCAATAATTTGCTGTGGCCTCAAATTTTTTTTTACTTGTATCTGGGGGTAAATGCACTGCAATGCATTACACAAGCTAACTGCTTGAGCACACTCATGCAGTCAGTGTTTTATTTATGCCAGTTCCACCATTCTATCTGTCTCATGAGTGCATTTTATATTTATCACCTAACAAATACTTTGTTTTGCAAGGCTTCATCTATCTTTGGCCAAAGATATCAAGCTGATACTGATGGACTTCCAAGTAAGAAGTGGCACAAAAGAGAATCATTCCAGAATATCCAGAAAAAGATGGATAATATGTTGACCACTTTGCCAAGACCAACAAAAATAATTTACCATTGTCTGGCTCCTGGCTCTATGATGTCACTGTAGATTAAATTATCTTGTGTTAAGTGTGTACTGATGTTGGCCAGTCTTCAAGGACATTACTGTGTGTGTGGTGCATCCTCCAACCAGTGGCCCTTTGTATGTGGATGCAACAAGAGAAGTGCAAAAAAGGAAAAAAAAGAATACTTGTAAAAGGAGAAAGTTAAATTAAATTTTTTTTTAACTCTTTACACGTGTTTTAAATTCATGAAAGTGTATAATAAATGATCACTAATCCTTGGTGTGAAGAATGGTGAAACTACTGTACAGTACTTAGCAGATTTTAATATGGGTAACTGTGAAGTGGTACAGATGTCCAGTTTCATAAGCTGTCTTTGATGGATAATGGGAAGTTTGAAAATAAATTTTTTACAACCATCTATAGTTGTAATATGGGTACAGTACACTACTGTACAAGTTATGTGATAATGAGAGAAAAGAAAATCTGCCCCTCTCAGTTGGTGCAACAATAGTCAACCACAACTTTATGTTACCCATGAGGATACTGACTGATGATGAAGTACAAGACATAAATGAGGCAAAACTTTTTACTAATAGAGAATTTTGTCTTTATCATATTGCCGTTCTGTTGACCAAATCACATTCATAATGTAATTTTGAGTCATCAGATAAGAATAGAATGAACTTATATATTTGATTACACTAATAATATTTCCAGGTGACAAGCTTACGGGCAGAAAACAGCAAGTTATCATCTCAGCTTGACATGGCAATAACAAAAATGGAATCTCTGGCAGAAACACGCACAAAGTGAGTAACAGTATTGATTCCTTGCATTACAGTATACAGTATACTAGGAATTGTGCAGTAAAATCCCAATAACTTGGACAAATGTTGAAAAGGGGGTCCAGTGTGTGCCGTTCTGTGAAAAATCAGAGTATTTTCTTGGTCGGCACAAAATGTATATTTTTTTAAATATTAGTATCGGTCGCAGTTACAATGTTCATTTCTTACACTGAATCCCTTCTCTTTAGATATACAGTATAAGCATCTAAGTTGAAAATTTGTTTCATTTATTTTAAACTACAGTACAGATATCGTTGTTTAATGTACTGTACTACAATATACAGTACTTATGAACTAACTTGTCTTGGTAGTTTTTAATAATGTGATCGATCCATGATGACAAGTTGATATGATGGGTGGGGGGGGGAATCAAAGGGTTGAGCTAACTTTTTATAAAAATAGTGTACAGTGGGGTATGCTATAACGAACGTAATTGGTTCCAGAACCTCGTTCGTTATAGCATTCGTTCGTTATAGGATTAATCCGTTCCAGGCCCCCAAATACAACCACTTAACACTGAAAAAATTCTGTGGAAAATGTAAAAAATACCGTACTTTATCTTACCTTAGTGTTATTCAGCATGCAGGTACCCCTAAACACCGGCACATCACTATCACTTCCACTGGGAGTCTTGGCTTTAAGGTCCTCAAACAATTGTCTGGCCTTCTCACAAATTATAGCTTCACTAATGTTACCACCTGCCATTTCTTTCTCCTTTATCCACACTAAGAGTAAATTTTCCATCTCTTCAATCACATTACACTTTGCTTTGCTAAGTCTAAAGATTCCCTTAGCCACTTGCACAGTTTTTAACTCCTCTTTATTCTTCAAAATCGTACATATAGTCGATTTAGCCATCCCATACTCATCACAAAGTTTCGCAATGCTTCTTCCATTCTCACGTTTCTTTATAATTTCTTTCTTAGTTTCAAGGGTTATTAGCTTTCTCACTCGCTTTGGACGACTCATTGTTACAAATGTATACTTGCATAACAAAATAGTTATACAAATAACGCGAATTTCCACATCAAAAGACGAAATTTCAACAATAACAGTGGTGCACTGGCTACACAATGAGACAAAGATGGCGCCTGACGCTCTTGTTGTGGGTCGCGGTACAACAATATTCATGCGCCAGGCGAAATAGTCTCGTATTCATCCGCGTTCGTTGTAGGAGTTGCGTTCGTTATAGCATTCTCAATTTTATAGGTAAAACCGTTCGTTATAGGAATATTCGTAGTAGGATCCGTTCGTTATAGCATACCCCACTGTATATTGTTCTCCTTTGAATATTCCTCACACAAGAAATATCACTTTCCTGTTCACTAGCAGTCTCTAGTCTTGTGTTTATCTTGGATAATATTGCAGAATATGCTTGTCTTAAGACCATACGTTTGTTGCAATGTCAAAGGAATGTTCATTGATTCCAAATTTTTCTACAAAACAGAGGAGCCTCATTATACTGTAGTGTATGATGGTTGTTTATGTTAAGACTACAGATACAGCAATATACTAGTTACCCATATTTCAGCTTGTCTCTTCCAAGCTTGTTATTTCTTCTATCACTTTTTAGTTGTGTGGCCGGGTTATAGAGGTGTAAGAAAATTATGCATGGTGAGTATCATAACAGGAGTGGTGAATCTGAATCTCCCAAAAACAGTTTGAAAAAGAGTGGTTGATAAAAAAGAAAAAAAGCATGAAATCTTACCTCATGACTTCTAAAAGGTGAGTGGGCTACCACTTACACAACTTGACATGATAATGCAGAACACTTTTGTACAGCTAACATTAGACCCTACCTTTATTAGGCCACACAACCTAGCCTATAGTATACATGGAATAGAATTACAGCACTGGAAGATGAAGAAATGAAATCTTTATTTGAATACAGAATAAATGAGACATCTTCATCAAAGTTTAATAATTGTTTTCCACGCTTGCATGTATTAGTTGTAATTACTTGATGGCAGCTCTCCATACTGCACAGTCTCTAAATATCCTATACAGTATTATATAAGATGTGTCCAAGCAGGTTGGTCAATCTGAGTTTACTTTAGGTTCATAAATACAGTTCATTACATACCCAGATTAGCAATCAAAATATTTTAAGTAATTGATGAAGATTTCTAGAAGTCTAAATTAGGATTTGGAAAAAAAGAATAGTAGGTCCCTCAGAAAATATCTCCCATAGATGCATAACCAACTCACTGTGTGTTAAATGAATTGAATATGTGTACTGTACCACACTGTTAAATTTTAGGTACACTCTTCACTGACATCTTATTCAAATTGCAGAGAAATAACTCAGGTAGAGGCTCTGAAGATGTCCTTTGCTGAGGAGATAGCAGAAGTGAAGAGAGAAAGAGACAGTCTGGAGCAACAACTTGAGATAGAGAAGACTGCAGTGGCTGCTGAGAAGAAGAAAACAGTTGCTCTCCAAGACCAGCTAAAAGACAGAGAGAGGAAACTATTACAGTTAGTAAATGATGCTCCCGAGAGTCATGACAGCACCCCTCGATCTTCACCCACCCCGTCTCTGTCTCGACTCTCTGTCTCAGGCTCTCTGTCGGAATCCTTTTCTTCACAGTGGGGAGTAAGTGGTCGTCGTGATGCTTGAGAGATATATATCTGTGTTATCTAGAGGGTTTAGGTTAAATAATGTAAATTTCCATAGAAGTATATACTTGCTGCTTCTGTCTTTAACAATATTTACCTACAAACTTAATTGCTGGTGTCTCATAGAGCCTCAAGCTCACCACCAGCCTTTAGAAATTAATGCTATTAATTTGTAAATGTTACAGTACCTTGAACTCATTATGACAGAACCCATTATGTTTTGGTGTTATAATTTAGTGCCAGTAGTATTATTCTAACAAATAATGCATTATGAAAACAGCTATGATACTCACCCAGCTAATATGCTGCCAAATAAGGTAAAGAGGTACCCCACAAATGCTCAAGGATTATTACAAAACATTGTTGTAAAAGATTGAATTCTTACTGTAGCAAAATTAATTGCTAAAGAGAATTTGGGTTATGTTTGGGTGCCTAAAAAGTACAGTATGCACAATTTCATTCACAGTATAAATGTTTTTTTTAAAATAAACTCTTTGAAATAGCTTAATTCACACCACAAATGATGAGTAAGGCTTGTACTGTACCAGGCATGATAGTAATATATAAAGATTATTTTAGTTAACAGTTTGTCTGATGAATTTCAACTTTACTGTACACAACAGGATGAGGTGTTTGAGTCAGGATGGTCCCGGGCTACAACTCTATATGATTCTATGCGCGGGAACACTACAGCCACTGTAGATGCTCTCACATCTCAGTTGCGACAGAGAGAAGGTGAGATATTTACCTCTTGTACATATCCAATGTTTGCATCATAGTATGTAGATATACTGTACTGTGTATCATTAGAGTGTGTGTTTATTACTAGTAAATCTATTTTTGGACTGACAACTGTTTTGTAAAACCTCAGTGTTAACCAAAGTTGGAAGCATTTAGAATTAGTGAGAAGAAAATACAATGTTTCCATGGCAGATTCCCCCCCCCCCTTCTCTTACAAGCTTATATTGCAGGGTGACTGAGCTGAGTGCAGGCACAGTAAATATCAAGAAGTTTGTACTATTCAATAATTTTAAAAGTTTTATATTAAATTTTTTAGTCATTTTAACAATTATTGAACATAATTGAAGTATAGGAAGCTAGTAATTTGCGCGCCAAACAGCCTGTCAACACACCATACAGGCGTCAGTCTCTGTGTCTTTTCAGTGGAGGTAACATCTTGCTTGAGACTCTCTTCAATTAAATGCTTTTTTTCTGTGTTTCCAAGCAAATTATTGGTCAATTTTAAATTTATTTTACATATTGACAATATATAATGCAGTGCAGTGTTGATTTAAAGAAAATAACCTCCAAGAGAGCTAAAATTTTATGGGTGAAATGGCACCATGGGGTGACTTTTCTTCCACCCCAATGCCTTCTCTTCTCCCTTCTCCTCCACCCCCATTGTAATTCCCATCATCATCATCATCATCATCCAGGAGCCTTCTACATACACACCTCAAAGTAAGTGTACTTTACTACCTTTTTTGTTGATTTTAGGCAATTTTCGGTAAACTGGAACCAATTACCCAAAAACCCATTGAAACAATGGTTTCGGTTAACGAGTTTTTCGGTTAACGAGCAACCTTCTGGAACGAATTGTGCTCGTTAACCGAGGGACCACTGTAACTATTTCTGAACTCTTACAAGCATTACATTCTATTAATGCCATACCTGAAACATTTATTTTTCAATTTACAAATACCTGATACAAATGAAGATTTACAGATAACTTTCTTTTCACATTTACATCTGTTAACATCGCTGGTGGCATTGTAGCGAGGTTGGACTTGTCTCTGTAGCCAGGCTACTGGGCCAAGATGTTGTTTTTCAAGTCAAATATTTTTACTGATACATGTATACATGCACACACTATCCTACATACTTATTGTGAAAAAAGTAAAAGAAATAATTGTCCTAAGGGCAAACACATAAAAGGAATATACATTTCCTTGCACATGAGTTAGCTGGCTGGGGGCGGGGGGGGCAGTGCTAGGGAATCGGCGGAGGTGGCGTTGCCGTTGCTATGGTAAACGGAGTACAGAAGTACAGTACTGTACTGTATATGCAAATGGCGACTGTGTCAAACTTGTTTATTGGTATTAATTTTATTTATTCCTCACATTTACTGGTACTGTATTTGTATATTGTTTTTAAGAAAACTATGGATACAGAAGGAAAATACACACAAAAGGTTTTTCCTAAATACTGTACTCCATGATAAAATGGGAGTGTGTCTTATTTGGCCGTGTGTCTAATATGCCGTAAACTACTGTTTATTAATACAGTAGAACATACCCTGTACATATATTTTCATAATTTTAGGGGAAATTCATCACCTGCAAAGTGAAGTTACACGGTATGAAGCTCAGCGAGAATCCCTTGCACAGGAATTGGTATCAGTGACTAGTCAAATGGAAATTTTACAAATTCAACTGCAGAATCATCAAATACTCCAAGATCAGTATTCAGATATGGAGCAAAAATATAATGCACTGCTGCAGGTTTGTTTTATGATTTTTTCTTCAATTTTGTAACTGACATTGTGGATTGGGCAACTCATGTACAGTACAGTGGGGTATGCTATTACGAATCTAATTGGTTCTAGAACCTTGTTCGTTTTAGCATTCGTTCGTTATAGGATTAATCCGTTCCAGGCCCCCAAATACAACCACTTAACACTGAAAAATATAATATAAAATTATAAAAATTGTAAAAAATTGCATAAATATGCATCTAAACCCCTGAAATAAAGAATATCATTAATACTTGTAATAAAAAAGCAATAAATTTGTAAAAAAAAAAAAAAAAAATTAAATAATGTTCGTTGTAGGAGTTTCGTTCGTTATAGCATTCTCAATTTTATAGGTAAAACCGTTCGTTATAGGAATATTCGTAGTAGGATCCGTTCGTTACAGCATACCCCACTGTACTTGCATTGGAAGACTTCTAAAAGTTTGGCATATTGTGTTGAAGGACAAGTGCAGTTTTGTACATTCCAGTATTTATGAATTAATTTATTTCAACAAACAAAGCTGGTATGCTCATGTGCTGTGTTCTTTAATTCATGTTTTTTTTACAGATGCATGGAGAAAAAGTGGAGGAGGTTGAGGAGTTGCGTTTGGATCTTGCAGACGTAAAGGAAATGTACAAAGCTCAGGTTTGTAATTATTGAAAAGTAAGATATTTAGTCTCCATGGTAACTATGCTGCCATGTACTGTATATTCAATAAATTCTTGGATGGGGAAGTGAAAGCAAGAGTAATGGGAAACAATAGAGGCAGGACATGCAGCAACACATCCCAGAACTTGTATATTTCTTCCTCACTTAGCCTTATTTTTCTTCATCACTTAGCCTCATGTTTCTTCTCTATTTAGCCTTATGTTTCTTCTTCATTTAGCCTTATGTTTCTTCCTCACTTAGCCTTATTTTCTTCCTCACTTAGACTTATTTTTCTTCCTCACTTAGCCTTATGTTTCTTCCTTACTTAGCCTTATGTTTCTTCCTTACTTAGCCTTATGTTTCTTCCTCACTTAGCCTTATGTTTCTTCCTCACTTAACCTTATGTTTCTTCATCACTTAGCCTCATGTTTCTTCTCTATTTAGCCTTATGTTTCTTCCTCACTTAGCCTTATGTTTCTTCCTCACTTAACCTTATGTTTCTTCCTCACTTAGCCTTATGTTTCTTCTCTATTTAGCCTTATGTTTCTTCCTCACTTAGCCTTATTTTCTTCCTCACTTAGACTTATTTTTCTTCCTCACTTAGCCTTATGTTTCTTCCTTACTTAGCCTTATGTTTCTTCCTCACTTAGCCTTATGTTTCTTCCTCACTTAGCCTTATGTTTCTTCTTCACTTAACCTTATGTTTCTTCATCACTTAGCCTCATGTTTCTTCTCTATTTAGCCTTATGTTTCTTCTTCACTTAGCCTTATGTTTCTTCCTCACTTAACCTTATGTTTCTTCTTCACTTAGCCTTATGTTTCTTCTTCACTTAACCTTATGTTTCTTCCTCACTTAGCCTCATGTTTCTTCTCTATTTAGCCTTATGTTTCTTCTTCACTTAGCCTTATGTTTCTTCTTCACTTAGCCTTATGTTTCTTCCTCACTTAGCCTTATGTTTCTTCTTCACTTAGCCTTATGTTTCTTCCTCACTTAGCCTTATGTTTCTTCTCTATTTGTATATGTTTCTTCTCTATTTGTATATGTTTCTTCTTCACTTAGCCTTATGTTTCTTCCTCACTTAACTTATGTTTCTTCTCTATTTGTATATGTTTTCTTCACTTAGCCTTATGTTTCTTCATCATAGCCTTATGTTTCTTCCTCACTTAGCCTTATGTTTCTTCTCTATTTAGCCTTATGTTTCTTCTCTATTTAGCCGCCCATGTTTCTTCTTCCATAAACCTTATGTTTCTTCCTCACTTAGCCTTATGTTTCTTCTCTATTTAGCCTTATGTTTCTTCCTCACTTAGCCTCATGTTTCTTCCTCACTTAGCCCAACCTGTGGGAACTAGCCAAAGAACATTTCACAAGTTCAAATCATTCATTTTTAAAGTAGGTGTTCTTTTCTTACATTTTCATAGTAAAACTAGTTAAACAAATTTCACATTTACCATTTTGTACTTTATTGATTTTACATCTTCTCATGTACCTTGTCATGTATCATTTCTTATGCTTGAATTTCTAAGTTACAACTACAGTACCTCACATATGGTATACAAGAGCCACATCACCCTGTGCAGTTCTTTGTCAAATACATCAGGTGTTGATGCACATTAACACCTGAAGGTACCGAGACAGTCTCTGAGTCAGTGTTGGGGAAGGCTCTGTACATGACAATTTATTTATTTCTTTGGACTAAAGCTGAAGATCAATTGTTGTACAGTAGTAAAAAACTTGATGAGTGGTAGAAGGCATCAAGGGCCATGTGTGATGTCAAAAGCTCTTCATCAAATTTATAAAAATATTCACAAATGAAAGCCATTGGGAACAGGAGTCTGAAAGAGGCATGAATAGTACAGTGGGCCCTTCAAATTCGCGGGGTTTGGGTTCTCAAATTGGCCCCGAATCGCCAAATCTGCGAATAACATTTGGTGACCATGGGTGGGGTACATGTTTACTTGTGGACAAAGAAATGTATACAGTATTCCCTTTATGTGTTTGCCTTTAGGACAATTATTTCTTTTTTTACCTGATATATGTGTGTGTGTACACACACACACACATACATGCTATAAGAACATCCCAGTCCCAACCATTATTAAAATTATCAACAACTTGTAATCAACCAGTGTACCTGTATGTGTTCACTCCCAGCCAATCTGACTTTTTGCACTGTCACTATGTTGAAATGCGCTGTAGTATAACCTTTTCCCCAGTTAGTTATTATGTAACTATATTTTCAGCCTTCCGGCTGCCATGCTCTTTTAATAAACCATTAATTATTATTATTATTATTATTATTAAAATGCATACAAATAAATAATAATAGGGAAATCTTTTCACAGATACCGTAATAAGGAACACGACAACAAAATGTAATGTAGAAAAAATGCGAGTCTACCCTCATGTCAACTCCGTGCTTTGTTATTACAGTTGAGTTGGTTGAGTTGCCATACGGTGTCAGCGCCAGCTAGGTTGATACATAGATCAAACTTACAGAATTTCTTTCAGAGATATCTAGCCAACCCAACATGAAGGATGTCAGTAATTGTGGTGTAATACTGTATACAGTTCCTTTTCATAATATGTCTATAGAATGGTGTGTGCATGTAAATGAGTAAAAATCAATGAAGAAGGTTAATGATATCTGCCCAAAAATACGAGTTGAAAAAAAAACCCACCTCAAAGCTTGGCCAGTAGCCTGGTGGTTACAATGATGAGCTAACCTAGCTACAATGGCATGATAATCACTGTTAGGCACAATTCTATCAGTAAACACTATTAATAACAGTAAATCCAGTGAAATATGGCAGGGAGTGAGGAGAGTTACAACTGTAGATGACACACTAACTAGCAGTCACTCACTCCCCTTAACCGCCTCCGTTGCCAGACGTAGCCAGGCATATAGTAGGTATGGGAGATGCCAGGCATAGCCAGGCTTACGTATGGGAGAAAAACATATTTTGTAGTCTACTATGAAACCTCTCCCCTGCCACTGATGGATATCATGATGAAAATGATGATTGATGATGATGATGAATGTGGTTGAGGGCGTTTGGGAGCCAAGCACAAGCACAAGAAGTACAGTTGTTATGAGAAGAGAGTAGCATATGCACGAGACATACAAATGTTTAGCCCGGACTGAGGTGGAGGGAGCGGGCGCCATGGGCCAGCCTCCCGGGACAAGAGAGACACCTTGCTGGACGCCACAAAACCCTCGGCCCCTGTACTGGTCGCGAAAATGCCAGCAACTTTAAAACTACCTGAAGACATTCTTGGGTACATCCAGGGTATCATCCATGAATAATAGAGGACCGCAAAATAAAAATCCAGAATTATCGGGGCGTACTGTATTTGATTATACAGTATTGTATATTTTTATATTTCCAAGGCATCTGTTTTTCTTTGGGCATTTCCTCAAAAACATACAAAATTTCTTATTTATTATCCATTTTTCATTAGCAGTTTTTAGTTTATTAATACAATCGAAGTAAAAAAAAATATTTACAACTAAAACCTTATTTTTAATTTTCAGATTGATCAGCTCCTCCAGAAATAAACTCCAAAAAATATATTGATTAATATATAAGTTAAATAAAATGGGCTTGAGTGTATTACTTAATTTCCTCCGCTCCTCCAGGTTATAAAAAAAGTTAGGGTGGCATCTTTTTACACGGCAATATTAGTCACTATTGTTTTTAATTTTGGGGGATATTTTACTTATAATTCAGGGAAGATTTTGGCAATATGCACATCATGTACAGTCGAGTTGATTTTTTTTCCAAATATATTCATTAATGCCACAAACATGTTGAGTAGTGTGCCATACAACTTATCTATGAGATGGGCCTAAACTTACACTACTTCCCTTATTTTGTTATGTTTGTAAAGGTTATTTTGCACTTGTTAAAAAAAAGTTGAATGGATATGTATATAATGTATGAAATACATAGTTGTGCACAGTTAATTGTATATTTTAGTATTGTATATAAATTTTTGAGTATTTATTTAATTTTTGAGCTGTATCCAGCAAAATTTATTAAATATATTATATATAGAGTAAATATTTACAGTAAAGCTCAGATTTAATTTGTCTTTCTCTTATATCACCTAGTCTCATTTTAGGAAAGAAAATATCATTTCATCTTCACTAGTTTGTCATTTGAATCTTTATCATGTCTTAGAATTACAAATGGCTTGTGATTACAGGACTCTTGAGCAAACATAAGAGAACCAAATATGCCCCATAGCAGCATGTACATAATGTAGTCAATTTCTCATCCATTAGTTCTAACAGACAAGGGTTGCTAAATGCTTTGGATATTTTCATTAAAGCAGAGAGGCACAGATCAATGATCACAAAAAAAATCAATCTGTCATGCTTCCTAAAGACACCATGTGTCTTATACACCAAAGATATGATGTTTAGAACTGTGATGGTTGGTTGGCTGTTTGAGCCCATATACTGAAGGTTGCCCAGGTCATGCCACCAGGAACCTGAAGTCAAGGCTTTTAAAAAAGTACTGTACTAATACTCTAAATAGTACCTATCTCAAGCCATATATTTACTAAAAACATTTATGTTTATCAGTGCACTCCACTAATCAACTCACAAGAATAAAGGACCCTTGAGCCCTTTGGCTGACCCTTTTTTGTCTGCAAGGACTTGGTGCAAAACAACTACAAAGGCTATAGCCAAAGTTAAGCAAAATCATAAAGAAAATTACTTAATCATGGAAAGAATCACCAGTGTAATTCAGGTACAATATGTATTTATATATCAAGGCTAAGTTTTGACTGTAGTCTGGATGTCTTCTGTTATCCACTGGACTCCTCAAACAATCCCTACAATTTTCTTGTTTGTCTTTCAATGGCTGTGAAAATACATGTGTTACAGTAACTTTCTCTCACTTTGTAAGTAAGCACAGTTTTCACATGAAACAGCAGCAAACTGAAGTGGGACACAAAGATATGTTTCCCCCTTCATAGTAAGTGAGGAGGATATGATGAACACCCATGGATCCAGATGTGGTTAGTATAACCACTCTTTTGTTTATAGGGCAAAATAACAGACGGTTCTTTCATGGTTGCTCTGTGATCAAAAGCCATCCACTCACCTCTGATCAGAAAGAGATTTTATGATCAATCCTTCATTAATAACAGGGTAGCCCACATTAACTTGATCTATCTGATGGTTGTGTTTAACGTACACAGCTCAGAAATTAATAAAAAAAAAACTAAACTTCTTCCATTACTTTCAATACCGTCCCAAATTTTGTGTCAGGTAACCTATGCAAATAGCTTTGACAGCTTGGTTACCCTAGCAGCCTGCATGTAACAGTACAGTATTTAGAAAACCATTACATTTTTCTCTGCATCTGTATCAGTAAAGCTATTCTTGTGAAGATTTATTTTAAGTGTTGCAGTCAGGATCAGTTACTGTTAGATGGGTGAACTTTTATCGTTTCAAATAAATTTGGCCTATTTGTTTAGGAATGGGACTTACTTTGTAACCAATACCATAAGCCTTTACAGATATAAGAAACCAACTGTGGTCATGACACCAAAATATGTATTAAAGTCCACTTGGAACATTTCTTGCTAACTACTACTGCTAGGCAACTCGTCATATTACTGGCTTCCCATTAGGGTATTCTGTGTCCAGAGGCAGACACCAATCATTTAGTCTAAGTTGATATATTAATCCAAATGGGTTTACCAATCATGCTCATCTCCCATCATAACCATTGACCCACAGCTGAGATCAAGTGTACCGGGTATCTGTTGTCGTCTGGAAATAGGAGGCATTATAATAGTTTAGTCTGACCAATCAGCACACCATCTTGGATCAAATTTCCAGCTGTATACCATTGAGAGTGACCATCTGCAGACTATCTCTCCTCTGGACTGCTTACTGTATATACATACTACTAAAACCTAAATTTTCAACAAATGACAGATAATGGGCAAGAACTACCACATTTCTTGGTGCTATCAGCAAAACATGTTAGTTATTAGACATTATGTTTATTGTTCCATAAGGTTTGTTGACATTATTTACCAAACATTTTAAGTCTGTATGCCCAATTCCCCACAATACCTCCGTCTGCATTCAGTCATGGTTTTTGTATTACATGAGAAATTTGCAGGACCTATATGTAATCATCAGCTCCAGAACTGTTAGCCCTCTGGGGAACATACACTTTAATAATGATACAATTGTGTGTCAATTTGTCACAAATTATCAGATAATTCCAATTTAACGAAAATTCAAATTAAATGTTTCATTACAGATTAAGAGTATGGCCAATTCTTTTCTGTACTTGTCAAAGGTTGATCAGGATAAAGTAAGGACTCCCACCTTTTTGATAATCATGATCTTTTTACTGATTCTTGGTTGATGTTGTAGGCCAAGTCACTCTGATCCATAGAGATATAATAAGTGTATGGAGACGGTAGATATTAATTTGAGTTGGGGGTTCTGTTTATGCACCCACAGTGATATTCCAGGCACAGGGAGAGTAATTTTTCCCAATTACTACTATTGAATCCTCTCTGATGGGTTCAGGTCAGGGGGATTTAATTTCTAATAATGAAGGGAATTTCCCATTTTTGTATTATTTCTGACAGGATTGAGGAAGTCCTTCCCTTGGACGAGAGTGCAGAGTCTATTTTCTTTGAGCACAGGGTTATTATTGCTTCCTGTTCCTTGTCTTCAAACTGACAAGTATTGCACCAGATCTCCCTAATTTTAGGCTAATGGGCATAATGAGAAGGTAGGGATAATAGATGTACTTTTTTGTGATAAATGTACAGTACCACTCTGGGTTTGTTAAGGACACAGAATGCAGTATTGGTTAGCCTATATTATGTGGCCACGGGCTCTGTTAGATAAGCAAAAGCCATGATCAATTATTCCTTTCTTTATATTTGCTTTGTTCCTCTGAATCTAAAAACTTTCTCTTTAGCTCACTGATCCCATCCACATGTTCATTTCTTGTAAGGTTAGGATGGTGATATTGATACAGGAGTACAGTATTTGATATGTACATATGGATGATAACTGGAAATATTTTCTTCATCATTGTTATGGAATAATAATGTATGTTGGTTAATGTATTCTGAAGTTATGGACTTGCTCATTCTACCTTGCATGGGGGAGGCTTTCATTGATAAATTTCATGAAATATAATTACATGTCAGAAAGGATAGTGTATGAAGCATAAATTGAAATATTGTTTTAATGTTAAAAAGTATACAGTCTATATGATGCATAAACTGAAATAAAGCAAAGTACAGTATAGTCTGCATTTACGCGGTCAATTGAACCAGTGGAGGTCCAGAAACGAGAAACGCATAAAGGAAATAACAGAACATATGGGATTAATTGAAATAGAGACTGGGCCGACCCCCCAAACTCCACTTTTTCCGAATAATACGTACGTTGTAGTAAAAATAACATCTCAATTTTATGATGGTATGCACACACAATTAATATTTAAGAGAAATATCAATAATATTAGGTTTTTAACACTTACGTTAGTAGAAAAGATGGCTGGGTACATGGGGATGGGGGTTGTTCCGAGGCAGAGGGCAGATTATTGGCCCTCACCTGTATCACTTGTATCACTATCCACCACAGAGGCTTGCAGGGCCTCTTTGTCAAACCCCTAAGTCCATATCCTCACTATCACTATCAATGACTTGGGCTGTGGTGGGTGGCGGGTGAAGAACTCGGTAATGTTTTGTTGACTGGGCGACCTTAGGCGCACCCTGCCCGCGCCGCTTCCCACGTAAATGATAGAATGAACCGTGTAAATAAAAATTGTCGGTCTGGCAAGGTGCCGCGCAAATGACCAACGCGTAAACCAAACCAGATAAATCGAGACTATACTGTACTACAGTCTAAATTAGCACAAAGCATTGTAATGTATGTTTATTTTATACTTTAATAATCCTTTTTCCATCCAGGTCGATTTGCACTTGTTGTTAAATGTAAACTTATTGTGTTGGCAACATGAACAATAGTCATAATTTATTACTCACTCATGAGTCCTCTAGTTTGATAGCAGTGAATGTATAGATACCAGACAGAACACTATATTTTGATAGCAAGTGTAAAGCATTGAACATTATGTATTATTTTTTACACATAAACAGTAGATTGGGTTAATGGATATTAAATTATATATTTGGGATAGATTGAAAAAGTAAATTATCAAAAGAGTAGCGAGTTCTTAGAATTTTAGATGCTGTATAACTAAGTAAATCTTATTTTCATTTTATTTTTTTTTAACTATTAAAAGTTTCCTGATGAAGGTTTGTGGAGCACTTGCAGATGGTGGTGGAATGAGGTAATAAACAGAGACAAAGTCTGTGTGAAAAATTTTCAATAAAATTCATCTTTTTTCTTACATGCTTTATGAAACACTTAATAATGTAACTTGTATTCTAGGTAATAGCACTGAGGACCTGTGATTTTTAAAATACTGTAATGTATTTTAATATAGATTATGGATTGATTCGAAGCATTATTAACCAATTTGTTTTTAAAACCTTATGTGCCTAGCTTCATACAGTCAGCTATTCTCTGAACTTTCCCCCTTATTGACTCTCAGCTGTTTCAAGGATATGGGAAGGGTAAAAGTTCTTGTGGGAAAAATTTTCTCTACAGAGGTAGAAGCAAAAGAAGAGCAAAATTTGGATTTAAGTTTACGTTTTCAAAACTATTTTTCATTTGAAAATCTTTTGTGTACAGTAAGGCACTGTCAGAAAATCTTAAATACTATACCGTACTTCCTGATTAAAATGCCATCATTTTAAACTGAAAAACTGCCCGGTGGTTTGGCGCCAGGCATGGACCGACGACGATGGGTACAATACGTAATGATCACTATTGATATTTAAGTTATTTTATGGAGTGTCTGGTACATACGTTTTGGAGTGTATGTAATTACAGCTCCTCCCCGACTTATGACCACCCGGACATACAACCGCCTCAGTCGTATCAAAATTTTGTCAAATTACGTATTTTCGAGTCCCAACGTCAGTGATTGGCGCTTGTGTACTGACAAAATTTTCGTTTGTAATTCACTTTAATGTGGCTGGCAAGCTTAAAAGTGAGAGTTTTGTGGTGCTGAGAAGAAAAAGACGCCCATTTTAGGTTTTCTATGTATTATTTAAGCATTTTCTAACTTACCACCTGGATTTGGTTCCCTAACCCCGTAGTAAGTCGGGGAGGAGCTGTACTTTATACAATAAACAGTTTACTTCTTTACACAACAGTGGTGTCAATCAATAATACTATATAAACAATCCTATCTGCAAGTAATCTTCCGTGAGTACTGTACTGTACAATATATATAGCTTCATGTTTTTGGTATTATGAGTGACAAACTCTGCTTCGATATCCTCGTGGTACACTGCAGTACGTATGTACACCCAGTTGCTAGAAATCTGAGCGTTGCTTCGAGACGGGCTGCTGCTGGTATACTCTGCCTCAGATGGGTATCTTCTCCTATGTATGGTTCCACTTTAGCTAGAAGTGTGTAAAAGGCGTTGATATCCATTCTCAAGTAGTTGGTGAAATCATGCTCACTTCCATCTTGTAGTTCACGTAATATCGTCGTATGATTTCCCAATACTTCTCTCTTACTTAACCACTCTTTACACCAGATCGTTTTCTGCACTGTCCTTACTTTTTTTTTTCACTGAGACAGCTATTAATATGCTATACAACGCAATTTTCTTCTTTCCAACTGTGTTGCTTATGGTGATACTGCACTCAGGGGCTGCCGACCACCTACTCAGCAGTGTGGACATCACAGTCATGCCCGACAGACTGTATCCGGTGAGGGCACAGTCCGCCAGTGTGGACGGGGCTTAACTGAGTAAAAAATAAATGAAGAAAGTTGCGCTTATCTACCTGAAAATACGAGTTGAAAAGCAACCATAATACCTCACAGCTTAGACCAGTAGCCTGCTGGTTACAGTGACGAGTCAAACTTGGCTACAATGCCGCATGCGATGTTAACATGCAAATATGAAAAGAAAGTTATCTGTAAATCTTCATTTGTATCAGGTATTACATAACATTTTAAAATGTGGAGTGAGAAAGCAAAAGGTGGGGTGATTAAAGATATGTAGTGGAAAGGAGTGTTGCAAAGTGCTCCTCAGCAGCAGTTTTAACTCACTAGTATACATTTGTGCATCAATACAGAACTTATTTTATTGGGAATTTACAATGTTACGAGTTCTGAACAGATCTACTTAAAATCAGTGTCCAGGAACATATCCCTGTCATAAGGCAGATACTTAATCATTTCATATTTTTTAGGCTAGCTGAAACTTCATAAGAAGACTAGTTCTCCTAGGAATGCCAGTTATGGAAGTCTTTCATTGGTATGTTACTGCACTTCAAGAACTCCCTAAGGTATTTAAGCACATACCAAGGTTATTAATTATTGTACTGTACACTAGTCAACAGCTATTAAAAATTATTATAAATAACTCTTTAGGAAACCTGTCACTAAAATTGTTCCATAAAAGACCTGTAATGAAACTTATACCTATACAGGATGTAGATATGTAATTATTATTTAACTTCATCCTACTGGAAACGTAGTTCATTGCAGGACTGGTCTTCAAAAAATGCCAGTTTCAGAGGTTTTACGATTTGCTTATTACTTGAGGTGTATCTGGAGAATTATTCTGATGAAAATATTCACTCGTAGCTTTGTGAAAGTGAAAGTGCATCCCTAGGGACAAAAACAGACTAAAAGAATAGGTACAACTCAATTGGTCCTTTTTAGACAGTGTGTGTGTAAAAACCACCTGAGAAGTGTAAATTACCTATAACTTTTCCAATACTGTTGCAGCAACTGTAGAGGTTTTCTAAATATGAACCTCTTTTCCTCCTACCTTTGAAACTTATGGATTGGTCCCTAAAGAGGTTTCTTTAACAAGGATTCACAAGATCCAATTGCCATCAATCATGTCCTAGGGGTCTATCCCAGCTGAGATTTCTTAAATGCACTCCATGGTCACTCTTTCCTCAGGGTTCTAACATCAATTTTTTTTACAAAATCAGGATATGAAGTACTGTACAGGTAAAGTACAGTAATAACTAATTAGGTGTGCTGGGAACCCCTTTGGCCCAAGTGAAGTCCTTGATACTGTATGTTGGTTTGGTAAATATTGTTCCAAGAGGTTATGAAAATGTAGTGTACAGAGCAAGAGGTCAGGATTCCATGGGCAATTCAATCTATAGCCACCAAGGATGACCACAGGGACTCCCATTTTCATCAGCTTCACTCAGATGCAAAAAGGGCTTTTAATGTTTTTTGTTTTATTACTGCCTGTCACCCTTTTTATGCACTATTCCAACCAGTATTTTGGATCCATTCTTTCCTTTTATTGGAGTTATCTGATAAACAGGTAGACCTCAAACTATCTTTACAGCTTAATGAAAAGATAATGTTCTTTTACTCACAAAGCACTGTATACTCCCAAGATTCCAAATGGGCACTCTGACTTGTGGCAAATACAACTGCCGGGTCACAAATTCTTGGGTTTGTGCACCAGAATTTCACTTTAATAAGAAATGAATAAAGAAAGAATTAATTGCACTGTCCACTCCATCAGTTCACTTGGGCAAGGGTAAAAATACTTAATTTTTTTTAGAAAATTTGTTGCAACATTTGAAGTTCTTCATACACTCAAACATACAACCATACAATGCTGGTTTCTTTATAAAATAATTTTACATAAAGCCAAGCGATTACAAAATAAACGACAAAATAGTGTTAAATAAAATTTTTAATTTAATTATTTGTGATTCTTGAACACCGTCGAAGAAAATCCTCTCTTGCCTAAAATTCAATGGGATGTGTAGGTGATCAACGACTAGAAAACAACAAAATATAAATCACGGAAAAATCTGGAATTACAGTACATCAGTTTCTTGTACAGGAACTGTTAATAACGGTAATGATCTGGCTTGAAAGGTCCTTCTGCAGGAAGTCCTAAATACTCGGACTGGGTAGAAGACAGCTTGGTCAGCTTTACCCCTAGATGGTCAAGGTGGAGTCGTGCCACTTCTTCATCCAGTTTCTTTGGCAAGAAATGGACACCAATGGGATACTGTCCCGGCTTGGTCCACAGTTCAATCTGGGCAAGGACCTGATTTGTAAAGGAATTGGACATAACAAAAGATGGATGACCCATGGCACAGCCTAGATTCACTAAGCGGCCCTCAGCAAGTAGAATTACGTGGTTGCCAGATTTCAAAAGGTAACGATCAACCTGTGGCTTAATGTTTACCTTCTCCACGCAGTTCTCGTCCAACCACTTAACATCAATTTCAATATCAAAGTGGCCAATGTTGCAGACAATGGAATCGTCTCTCATTGCACTGAAATGCGCTCCAGTGATAATATCACGACAACCTGTAGTGGTAACAAAAATAGAGGCTCCCTGCTTGATAGCATCCTCCATAGTGGTAACCTGAAATATAAAAAAATAGTCAATTGCCTAGTAATTACAAACCTTCAGATTATTAATTTTAGATCTCCGAGTCAAGCTCAATTAAATTATTAATCATAAGAAAAGAAAACTTTCAAGAAATTTTAAAAATACTAATTCACATTTTCAATTAAAATATCAGAATGTACACCCACTATTAAATTATTCGGCACCCTTACGGTGTGATACACGGGTGCCAAACAATTTTTAGTGGGTGTACAAACTAGCAAGTTTTTCAGCTGAGGTGAAAGTTGATATGATGCTCTGATAAAGTTTGCATAACTCGTTAAAACTTATAAATTGATCCTGGCATTTCTCATTACAACAAACTAAATTGTAATACTGTGGCAACCACTAAGTCTTTCTAAAGTTAAAAATGGATCAGCTCTTTTAAATAGTTATAACCAGCATCCCAAAAGTTTAGAAAATAATGTCATTTAATGCTGAAGGTTTATAGTGTGTGCATCACTCCATATGCTTTTCATAGCTTGGAACCCCAGCAGCAACAGTTCCCAGTAAATGCTATTTTGCAACATATCCTTGCGAGGTGAAAGGGTGGCAGTCACCAAGTCTGCCTTATAAATTGAAATTTCAATATCAGCTCATTTAAAATCTTCAGACTTTCTCGATTATTCAATTATCTGAAGCCAGACTAGTAATATGAGGATAGAAATTAAAGCTTCAACTACTACAGGGTCTGCATCTAACTCAGGAAGACCACTAAACAAACAAGGTTCAAATAAATCTCATTTCTCAGTGCCTAACCATTGTGTGATTCCCTCCATCTCTATGATTTGGGAAAATTATGAACCTTTTTCCATGTCTTATCAAATCTCTTTAAAATCAAAAGAAATCTAAAGATCAAGAAAAAGGTTACAAACTTATCCAACGGACTCCTCACACAGATAGCATGATAATTAAAATTAATCAGAACATCTACAATAAATCACAGCAATCCTTCACTCTTATGATGGATCTTTTTATTCTATTTTCCGATATAATACTGTACAGTATACACTTCACATGAATTCCAAGAAAAATAAATCATACCTGGTAACCTTCACAAGCAGCTTGTAGAGCATTGATGGGATCAATCTCTGTAATGAGAACTCTAGCACCAAAGGCACGAAGTGACTGAGCTGATCCCTTGCCCACATCACCATATCCAGCCACAACACAGGTCTTGCCAGCCAACATAACATCGGTTGCCCGTTTGATGCCATCAGTTAACGACTCTCGACATCCATAAAGATTATCAAACTTGCTCTGATAGAGAGAGAAAACTTATTAATAACAAGGTCATGGTTTCACTATTAAATCAATAAAATCAATCAACAAAGCTAACAGTAAGGTTTCATATCCACGCACCTTTGTAACCGAGTCATTCACATTGAAAGCTGGAACCTTGAGCTTGCCATCACGCATCATTTTGTACAAGTTGTGAACACCCGTAGTTGTCTCTTCAGACAATCCTTTAATGTCAGCTAGATACTGCGAATACTTTTCATGCACAAGGTTGGTGAGGTCACCTCCATCATCAAGAATCATGTTCAGGGGCTGCGAGAGAAAAACAATTTAAAGTCTGAACAGTGTTAATTCCATAGTTTAGGTTAGGCTAAAGCACAACTTTGCCCATAGAAAATGATAATACCACTTACATAAAAAATAATGCAAATACTGTAATGTGATGTTTTACAATACAGTATAGAATAATGAAATGTAAAAAAATGGGATTTTAGTTAGATTTTGTGATAAAATATATTAGGATCCCGTTCGTAAGTGTGGGTGTTTGTAACCCGGTGACTGCCTGTACTAGTTATTACTTGAAGATAGAAATAGGGAACACTTTGTATGCCAATTTACACCTTATGCTTACACTTTCTACAATGTTTTAGCAAAGCTATTTTATGTTTCCAAGTAGTAATAGCTATGCACCAACAAATGTCTACCAATTTTAAAACATCACACAGAGGCACTGTAATGTGTCTGCCTCACCATGTTGTTGAGGTGGGCAAATAACAGAATTAATTGAAAATTAACATTGTTCAACACACCACTGATTAAGCTACATCACACTACTATACGGATAGAAAGTTGTACTGTATTGTGAAACACCTCGGTGTCAATTAGTCTTATTGATCTAGTCCACCCTTACCCCACAAAGACCCTAGTGGAAATAAGCTTCGAATGCCATTCTTCAACTATCCTTGGTCGAAACACTTACTGTTTGCCACGGTTTATACAGTAAACCAATAATTTGTATGTACACTGTGAACCTAGTTTTTATGTAAATGCTGAACCAATGTGAAATTGTGATATTTTTCCTTTATCAAATAAATATCCATCTTTTATAACAATAGGTTTACCTTTCCATCTGGGAAGAGTATAGTTTGTTCAATGCACCAAATGTATTCTTCATCAGTTTCACCCTTCCAAGCATACACTGGAACACCAGACTTGGCTATAGCTGCTGCTGCATGGTCCTGAGTGCTAAAGATGTTGCATGATGACCACTGAACATCAGCCCCAAGTTCAGTCTGTTGAAATGGGGATTACAGACAATTTTAAAAACATTAATTTTCAAGGTAGATTAAAATTGTGCTGTATTGTACCAGTATATCTTTAAGATAGACTATCAATAATTCTATGTATTTTATTCTGCATATAAAATTAAGATACTGTATTATAAAATTTAATGCACGGTACAAAATAGGAGTACCATTCCAAAGATTTAATGGTCAAAATGCCAGTACATTTGTAATATTCTGTATTATTCGAAGCCAAAACATGGGGAGTACAGCACACAAACAATCTTGTTTTGTATCATCACTTACAAGGGTCTCTATAAGTACAGCTGTCTGGATGGTCATGTGCAGGCAGCCAGCAACCCGAGCACCCTTCAATGGTTTCTCTGTGCCATACTTTTTACGCAGACTCATAAGCCCAGGCATCTCTTTCTCGGCCATGACAATTTCTTTACGGCCAAAATCAGCCAAGTTGATGTCAGCTGAAATTAATATTGCCTTTAATTACATAAACAAAATAGAAGTAAAATTTTTATTCACATTAACAATGCAAAGTTACAGATTGGCAAACTACAAATCGCCCTATACATTCATGTAGTACTGTACCGAAACAAATAATCTAACCGTATGCATACAGACAACTCCACATACACCTGAAGGCTCTTGGCTATACCAAATAAATGCACATTTTGTACCAATTTCAATGGTATGTATGAAAGTAACACACCGATTCATACTTTTGAGTAAATCATCCTTTAATTACCACAGCCCATCCACCGACATAAAAATAATGGTTGTCCTCGTAACTTGGATAGCCGGCCCATGGGCCACCTAGGCGTGAATTTGTTTAATGTGTAGAAGCTGTCGCCAACACAACAACCACACCCTAAATTAACGAGTTGCATGACCCAGTGTCAAGGAATAGAAAGAGAAGACCAGACAACTTGCCAACTGCACTGGTTAACCATTACCCTGGAATAGGATCTGCAAATCGATTAACATCCAGGTTTCCAATTACTGCTGGGTACGACAGTCATTCATAGTGTACATTATTATATTGTAGTAAACTTCACCTTTCTATGGACAACAAAATCATATTTGTGTCATTACTGGAAAAGGAATTTGGACACTTCAAACATATGGTGCTGCCAAAGGTAACTCGTCTCAAAGAGCAATCAACGTTAGCTGAAATTGTAAAAAGCTGACACACTAACCGATTGTTGTCAATAGGCATCAATCTCCCTTTTGTTAGTTTAGTTTTAACATAATTCAGTCAATACAGTAAACTTTTAATATCGATATGTTAGATTAATGTATTCAAAAAATCGGCATCGATATTCTGCAAGGCCATATTTGTATGAAGCGACTTCAGTTAACCACAGAAGCAGAGGAACAGGGGTCCGACTAATTACCCAAATGTAGCCGCAATGAAGTCAAATAATTAATGGTCCTACATGAATAAATCGGACTGCCAATCACTTCTCGACTAGTATTTGGGGTCACAAAGTAAAAAAAAATTGGAAAACGTAATTTAATCTGAGTTAATAGATCAGTGCATGTACCTAGATTGAGCCAACAATGAAGTCAGATTAATTTAATTTTCTGTTATTTAATTGAGTCAATCACTGACTAGTATTTGGGGTTTGTTTAGTCACAAAAATTGCGTTTAATTTAATCAGAGCATTAGATCGAAAGTGCATGCACTTAACCTAACCTAACACAACTCAGATTAAATTACGTTTTCTATTTTTTTTGCTTTTATGACACCAAATACTACGAGAAGTGATTGGCAGTCCGATTTATTCATGTAGGACCATTATTTGACTTCATTGCGGCTACATTTGGGTAATAGTCGGACCGGAGGACCTATGATATACAGTACTGTATACGAAACAACTGCAACAAGTCATAAGAGAAAGAAATTGGAGTAACAATAAAGAACAAGTTGAAATTTGAAGACCATATATCTGAGAATGCTAAGAAAGCAAATTAAATGATTGGGGATCTTGGAACAATCCAATTTCTTGACCCCCTAAACTTCATACCACTGTACAAATCAATGGTAAGGTCACACTTCGATTTTTCCAGCTCTCTATGGAGTCCCTTCACAAATAATAATAATCGTAATTGAAAAGAACGAAGCAGTCCAACGGTGAGCTACTAAACAATTACCTGGGATGCAAGACCTATCATACCCAGAGAGGCTGGAAAAAATTGAAACTGCCTAGTCTTGGATACAGGCAAACAAGATATTTTATTTATATATTTTAAATGGTTACCATGATAATGAATTCAGCAACTCGATACAACTGTGGGCGGATTATGCAACATACGTAGGACCAAGATGACAGTCAGAAATTATACCAAAAGTTGGCCAAGACTACAAGAAAGGAATTGTCCACAGAAAAGTGTGTGTGGATTTGTCTGACTGAGGAACTAGTCTAATCGGATACCTGATTGGATAAACTGTGGAAAGGGAAGGTGTTGTACGATATTTTGATACCACAGACACACCAAGAGGAACCGTAGGGTCCTGCACTAGAATACAGCTACTGTATAATTAATATACATCATGTTGGAGCTACCCGGATGAATTCACCCGAGTCCATTACCGAGGCACTTGAACTTTAAACTTCACTGAAGAAATATGAGGGTTCCTGGTACCACGGCACCACAAGGGGCATGTTACATACACTGCTTTCATATGACACTTAAACTTAAGAACTGGCGAGTAGTGTACAGTAATACGTCCTTTGTTGAGCGCAAAGTGCACCACTAACATTAATAATTTATCTTTCACTTTACTATCGGTAGAATTTCATTTGCAAACAGACATTTGTAGTGTACGACAAAACAATTCATCTTCCAGACAAACAAAATCCAAAAATCAACAGTTTCATTCACAAGTAAGTTATTACACGAGTGGAGGCGGCAGCGCGTGTTCAGCGTGGCACCATAGTGACATTTGCCACGACACCCAGCACCAGGTTCCCATCCTCTTACACACAATCTGTCACCTAGAACTCCACTGCAGTACAAAGGTCACACCCATCTTCGAGAAACTCTATGTACCCACCGACTTTATAGGCTGGCTTGGAACTCATGGTGGTGGCGGGAGTAACGTCTGTACCTAATCGCTTTTTGTTTTAACAGGGACGTCTGATGCTCCTCCAGGCCTTTTATATCCTTCTTCAGGCAGTTGCCAACGTTAGGACAGTTGCCAGTTAGTATTAATCTTAAACGGCCACTGTTACATAAAGATGAAATATACGAAATACTTTTTATTTCTAATGTACATATATACAGGAAACGTTAGTAGAAACATTTCTAAATCAATATACTACAGTTGCGCAGACTACTTTGTTTTTCACGTTTTTCTATGGCTACCCTTGATTTAATTGATTTAGATTACTGTTGTATGTATATATATATATATATATATATATATATATATATATATATATATATATATGCAAGTAAATCACTATGGGTGCGCGTGATCCAGGTATATGCTGATAACCACAAGGAAAGAAGAAAACACGAAGTTCTAAGCGCTTTCGTGTAATTCACATCTTCAGGGGTGAGTACAGAGTCTGTACTCACCTCCCTCTGTATACATACACCTTGTTTTGTACTTCTCCTTAGTCTGTACTCACCAATTCTGAAAGCCATCTTTCAAGTGGCATTGACCATTCCTGTCTGCAGCT
The DNA here is from genome assembly GCF_018991925.1 of Homarus americanus. Taxonomy (NCBI): domain Eukaryota; kingdom Metazoa; phylum Arthropoda; class Malacostraca; order Decapoda; family Nephropidae; genus Homarus; species Homarus americanus. Next base: position 8,969,758 of record NW_024746161.1, read on the forward strand.
GTGAGCGATCCTTCAGCGCCTTGAGACGTCTACACACATGGTTAAGGAGCACTATGGGACAGGACAGACTCAATCACCTGGCAGTTCTGTCCATTGAAAAGAATACACTGGACGGCATTGAACATAATGAAGTCATCAACAGATTTGAGCACTCAAATCAAGAAGCCATAGTCTGACGCCCCCCCCCCTCCTCCAAGAAACTAAAGGTGTGCCTAGTGCGGTAAGCAGTGATTAAATTAGCGAAAGGATAGAATATGTCAATTTAACTTTTGCAACATTTAATGCATTTACCAATGTTAACACCCAATCAGCATGCTCACATAACTCATTACGCCGGTAATATACTTCACACACAAACACAGGCACTCCAACAGAACAATAACAATCCACAAGCATAGGTCACCATATACACAGGTTACACAAACTTGACACACGTTGGCCTACTACTTCCATTATATACATCCCAGGAACTGTCTAAAAAATCAATTTAATATTTTTTTTTGCTGTATTTTAGACCATTTGATTTCTTCTTTTAAGTGCCTTCAGATGGCAGGAAATGCTGTCACAGACAGTCTAAATTCAAAAATTTCCAGGGGGAATATGCCTCCGGACCCTCAAAACTCGCGCCTTCGGCGCTCGTAGTTCCATAGAACTCAGGGTTAGCCCTAATGTCCTGAAGGTCTAGCAACGGCCCTGATCCAGGTATATGCTGATAACCACAAGGAAACAAGAAAACACGAAGTTCCCAAGCGCTTTCGTGTAATTCACATCTTCAGGGGTGAGTACAGACTAAGGAGTAATTATTGACAAGGCTAATATATACAGTAAAGAAGAGTGAGATTAAGTCTGTGTGCGTATGGGTGTCTGTAATACTATAATAATCTACATTGTATTAGCACAAGTTTGTCGTAGGCTAAGGAGGAACAATGAACAGAAAATAGCCTCCACTGTACGCTTAATGACCACCGCCCCTCACTCACTCACTCTTGACTCCCACTTCCCATTCCCCGGTAAATACTACTACTACTACCGGTAAACGTTTATACTTATTTGTACTGTATATCATAATCAAATGTAGTGTTTGATTTTTTTACTACGTATTAGTGTTGATATAAAACGTAACATAGAAACCGATAGTTGAAGCAAATATACCATAGAAAATTGCAGGAGAAATAACACCGAGTAATATAAACAACATCTGTCGTCTCTTCTAGAATTTGTAAGATGTTGGGTAATTCCTTTATCCTATAAAAACGTCATCGTCCCATGAACTTAAGAGATAATTTTGAGTATAACTGGTGATATCCAGTTCATTGTGATTGGTAGAAAAAATTGCCATTATCGTCAACCAATCGTTGGGCGCTATACGTCGTCACGTCATGGCCGTAAAGTACGAACATTTGATAAAACAGTATGGAATGGGGAGACGTAATACGTGACCATGACAAGCACTAGAAGTGACTAGATATATTCCTAAAATCATGCAACGTATACTTTAGAAAATGTTGAGAATATTCCATTGGTACAATAGTGTATAATACAAATAAACCAATACTCCACCATTATGATAACAAAGGCATTGCGTCATCGAGGGACACTTACGTATAGTGATCAACCTCACAACATTGAGGAAGACGAATAAAAGAAGATGCATTAGCATTTCTTGTCATTAATTGCAAACTGTTTTGTAATATAAAACTGACCGACCGTCCGGCCGGGTAGTAAACTGATACGTGGTAAAGGAGATAAAATAAAGATAAGTGTATAAGTACCTGTATGAGCAAGGTGTGTCTCGACATCATATATACTGTATATTTAGGCGTAAGTGTTGGTGTGTGGAGAGTTTCTCCTTTTTTATTTGTATGGGGATAGGTTGATACCATAACCCAACCAATTCTCATCGCCGTGATTTATTCTATAGTGTACTTTGTTATGTTGCTCACAAACATCGTGATATTGAAAACAAGCAAGTAGGCAGTGCAAATAATTAAATAGTGCTTACACAATATATAAGTGACTATACTTTGTACTGTTACATCTTATCACTGCTGCTGTGTACTGTACGTTTAAGAGACGAACAATGCCAGGCACCGGTGTCATCATAACCCACGACTATGCTATCTTATCAACAAATACTACTACTACTACTACTTCAGTGTATGCATTTTATCTGGGATGATTTTTTACTAGCAGTTGTCAAAGGAATAGTATGGATACAAAGATTTTCATGTGCGGACTAATGAACAGTTAGTGTTTAAGCCTAGATATTCACACTGTAAGATTGGTAAGAGACTAATTAAGCTTCCTGTTGGTCTCCATCTACCTGTATCTGGACTTTATTGCTCCGACAGGTTTGGTTCTTCTGTCGTGATGGTCTCCCTTAGGAGGTTTAAAAGTGGCTATGAAGGACGTCTTACGCCCATCAACACCAAGCAGATGTCATGTACTATGATGCTGATGCCGCGATTGGATGTAGTGGAGGATACCTGGGCACTGTAAGTAATGCGCATTACTCTGATAGGTATATAATCAGTAAAATCTTCATACAAGTCTATTTTGGTTCAGAGTGTACATAAACAGTGAAGGTATATATACAAATGTTAACAATAAGTTCATTTAATCCATCAAAGCTCAAGGAAGTTGTTAAATTCTTATATATTTATATGGGAAGAATTGTTTCCCTTGCACCAACAAACGTGAAAGTAAAGCAACACCTGAAGATCCCCCCCCCCTTCTCAGTTTATCTCACCTTATCTGTGGGTGTTGACCGCAACTAGTAGCAATACTGTCAATGTCAAAAACCGTTGTATAAATACTTGGTATTGGTCTGAAGTGATACGCAACTGCAGGAATATAGGTACAATGTACAGGGAAATACAACAACAGCAACATCCACTACTGCTACTACTACTACTACAGTAAGATTGTTATATACAAGTTTACAGTTGATATGACATGTACACTGTACAGTGTATAGATAATGCAGGAATACGAGGTACAAGACCGTGCAGGTATTCAATTTCCAATGTACAGTACCTAAGGCAGGCATATTAACAATGGTCGACAAAATATACCTAGATTTTGTCAGGGCATTCGACAGCGTATTCCAAGAAAGGCTGATAATTAAACTGGAAGGGTATGGGATTCGGGAAAGTGTCCTAGCGTGGATCGGAGACTTTCTTCATGACCGTAAACTGTGGTGATTGATGGTAAGGAAATAGTCATGTGTACCCATGACAAACAGGATATCGCAGGGCAGTTTACTGGGCCCATTGTTGTTTGTTTGTTTCACAAATGACATGCCCGAACTATACACTCCTCCATACAAATGTTGGCGGGCGATGCCAAGAGTGGTAGAAGAAATGGCTGCTAAGATTCAATGTCACTAAGTGTAAGAGGATGCACCTTATACCAACAGTAAGGAGGCGTCTCACCTCTCCCAACGCGACGAAGAAGCAGCTAAATTAATAGGTCTTATAAGATCTTCAAGAGTGAGGTGCTTTCCCTTGTCAGTTGGTTGAAAATGCCTAAAGGAGGGCCACCAGACTGGTGCCTGCATTACGGCACCTCAGTTACCCAGAGAGATGAGAACGCCTGCAACTGCCTAGCTTATACTATAGGCGGGCAAGGGGTGACCTAATGAAGTTTATAAACATCACAGAGGGCATTACTCAGCTGAAGAAGCCACAAGTCCAGAAAACTGTGAGGGCAAACTTTTTTCGGAGTGAGTGAGCACTGGAGCAGGTTCAGATACATTCAGGAGCCGGTACATGCCCAGTACTTGCCAACAGTGCGTAACAGAGACGCGACCGATCGCCCAAGAGGCTAACGAGCCGATCAGTGGTTGAAGAGGATAAAGTAAAAGTAAAAGTAGATATAGTAGTAAGGAAATTCGACCAAGGGTAGCCGACAAAGCCACCCTATGCTTTTTTTCCTGTAAAAACATACTATTATCATTATGATTGCATGCGGTAGGTGGAATAGTAAAATAAATAAAAATGCAGAGGTATCAATAAAATAAAGACATTACAGCCGTGAGACACACTGACTCAAATAATTTACAAACATATGGCTTTAAAATGAAGGGCACGAAATTAAACGCTATTCTTCGTATATTCCTTCTAACAACACGTTCTATAGAAGGATACTTAACTCTGAAGGGCAAAAGAAATGAATAAAGTAATAAAGGAAGTGCTTGTGATTATTCACTTATTAATCGCCATTCGGTCACAGTATTGATCACTGTACGCGGTGTTGATATTCACGCTGCCCGTTACAGTTTCCAAAATCCTTGTTGATTTTTTTAATAATTATATATATATATATATAGATATATATATTGAACAATTTCATTTATTAAAAATACTACATAACAGGTAATCATATATTTGAAATATATTTGTACACAAAATATGTATGTTAACATCAGCATAACAGGTCGCTTGCTAATTCTTCATGTGTATTAACTTGTAAGCTCATCATGGCAACGCTTTTTAATCTTATCTACTAAGTGATTCTATCTATAATTGATTAATTTTAAAGTATTAAATTTGTTATTCTTGCATCCACTGAAAATAAATTATATGAAGTTTCTCAAATATATAAGCTGGAATTAAATGATCGTACGTCTGGCACAACCATATGTAGTTGGATTTTTACAACCTACTGAGTATTGTAAGTCGTTTATAAATGAAACTATAATTTACATAGAATTCATATTTGGATTACTAAATATTTGAAATTATTAATATTTCACTTTTAGCTATAAGCATATTGCATAAGTAGTACCTGACAACTCTCTCCTGTCAGCTGACTTTCGGGAAATACCGAAAGCTACTAGGGAAATTTCTTTGGCGGAAAATACAAATTTGTTTCGCATTTAATTTTCGAAAAAAGGTATCATTGTCAATACTGCTAACTCTTTGCGTTGTTATGTCAAGTACATAGATGGATTAATTTAAAATACTACTACTTTTACCATCATCAAATAATAAAAAGATGCTGTTTACATAGTTTGGTAATTTTTTGTATACCTGTACTATGTATACTGTGTCCCTGCATTATCTACAGTATATACGTACATGCTGTATTCTTTGTCTATTTATGCTTAATGTATGTAAAATTATATGACGATTTTACTAAATAAACTTAACATAGTACTATACTCCTCTGTAAATTAAATTAATAGTCTGTCGGTTAGAAAGACATCGCTGCAAAAGGGAGGAGAACAGGTCATTTTGCGATTGTGTACATTCTCCTTTCGGATGATTATTTTTTAAATTGTGATGGTTAATCTTTTCTGATTTACGGTAAAATCTGTATCATCTGATAATCTCTTATCCAGCGAAAGGAAGAGAAAGTTAACAGTGAATGTAAACAGTAGTAAAGCGATGAAAATAACAAGAGAAGGGAAATTTGGATAAATGAATGGTAATTTGAATGGTGACAGGACGGAGGAGATAAAGTGTCGGTGACAGTTGGTGTATCAGAGGAACAATGGGTGAAAGAGAAATTTATGTGAGGGGGCTAAAGAAAGGGAATAATTGAACATGTGATAATGCAGAGGTACAAAACATGGACTGTGATTGCAAGAGAAGTTGGAGATATTTGTGGTACGTGGTGGGTGGTTGGACATCCTGGAAGTGCCTGTCTTAAAAAAAAATGTTGTTCGACGCAGTATAAGCTAGCTACACTGTGAGGTGAGTAAGCTGGATATCCTTGGACTGGGTTGTGTAACACTTGCTAATATTTTTCAGTGAGGCGATGCTGAAACAGTGATGGGAGAAGAGTTACCAGCTGGCGCAGTGGTGTGGTAGAGCTGATTAATCTTGAATTTACCCGCGAGTGGAATTCTTATGACACTACAAGGTGACGCAGTACCTGCTCCCTCCATACTAACAACAACAGCCTCGTAAACAAGACACATTTGTAAACTGACACCGCCTGCTGCTGGGAGTAATTCAAAGTTTCGTCAATTAAAAATAAAACAACTAAGAATATGTTGATATGGATCACATGAAGACTGGGCACTTTAACTTGTTTCACCAAATTAAACACATTAAAGTTACCTAATGGGGTGGGGGTTGGTTATATTAAGTTAGGTTAGTGTTAGGGTGTTTAGTCATCCAATAAATAAGCTGGAGTGTTTATTTTTCATTATATATATATATATATATATATATATATATATATATATATATATATATATATATGATAACCACAAGGAAAGAAGAAAACACGAAGTTCCTAAGCGCTTTCGTGTAATTCACATCTTCAGGGGTGAGTAAAACTTACAAAACAAATTTTAATTACCATTGAAATTGACGTAGTGCCTAATATATAACATTATCTGTATAAATAGCGAAAAGACTGTTCACTGGGTTGGCAGTTTGCAGCGCTGCCAGTATAACGAGGTTTGGGCAACACGTGTATCCCGGCGAGCCTCCCGCAGTCTGCCAAGAGGTCAGTAACTGAGTCAGTGGACGACCTGAGGGAGTGTGTGAGCGGTGTTGATCAAGTACAGACACCAGCCATCTATTACACGTGAGTTAATTCTTATACATATTTTAGACGTTTATAAATTGAAGATGCACATTCATATCTAGTATGTATGTATACCTAAATGTATGAGATCTATACTCTACAGGGTTAGGAGTTCGATAAGTTGGTGACCAAATTTGGCTATCGGATTTAAATGCGCGCCGGCGCGTGCGTGCATGCGCGTGTGTGTGTGTGTGTGTGCGTGCGTGCGCGCGCGTGTGTGGGGGTCCATAAAAGGGTTGTCATAAATAAACGGCAAGATTACAGTGAATGTGTGGGAAATGAGGTCAACCCCGAGTAGTTTATGTAACTGGAATCTTTATATGATTTTTGTGTTTGTATATTAGTCATAAATTTGTGGTGGACGCCTGATATTTGAGCGTTCTTGATCCACAGGGGCGGATCCTGGACTATCAAAAGGTGATCCAAGAAATTGTGGGTGAGAGAAGCGAGCCCACCCAGTAGTGGGGTTTTGGGGATTTTGAGGCCAAGTGATCCTGATATTAGGATATATTCTGAAGTCAATAGTAATATAGTAATTACTTTTTATCATACAAAAAAGCCTGGGTACAATATTGTATTAAAGAAAATAATGTAATTTTCTGATGACAAGCCTTGCTAACTTTATATCAACAGAATCTGGTAAATATTTAAAAGTTGTTAACTCTTACTTTTATATACAATTTTAATGAGGAAAAACAAAACTAAAACTTAATTCTATTGCGCGTCCATCGGAAATTTATATTTTCAGTATTTTAACTGATAAAATTACCCTCAATATTAGTTGTTCAAACTGGGCAAGGCTTTGAAGTAGAGGGAAAATGAGGTAAAATATTAAATATTTAAACCTTTGAAAACTTTGCCTACCCTTCAAAAATCCTAAAACTATAAAAAGCTTACCTGATTCATGGTTTTGGTGTTTATTATGTGATGTTTTCGGTGCTCATGTGAGGTAAGGTTTTCAAAGGTTTGTTTGATGTTATTAGTATTTCACCCCACATTTTTCCTTTACTTCAAAGCCCTGCCTACTTTGAGCAACTAATGATAATTTTATCTGTTAATATACACGAAAAATATACATTTCCGACGGAAACCTAATTACTAAAATTCCCCAGATAACCGAAACTAAAAGAATACTGTTTAAAATGTGAGGATAATCGTCCAATAAATTACACGCAAGTGATGCATCCTACGTTTTCGCAAATTTTTGTAGATATAATTAGTTATTGCGATTATGGTAATTAGCCTGTACACGGTAATATTACAAACTAATTTAAGATAGTTTACTATCATAACATATCAAAGGGTTGATTAGTTGCTTAAGTAATGTTATTCGCTTATAGTTTATATTATAATTATCTACATGATCGTTCTCTATACAGACCAGTTCGAATTTTTTCTTTGTATAAATTGTAGTTAAACCCTATCTTTACCTGTCTTGTAACCAGACTTAAACAACATAAATATAGTGTTAGGACAGGCCAGGAATCCAATGCTCTGTTTGTTCATTTGAGGGATAACAAGCATTGCCTTGACTGGGATAATGCCTCCTCAATATTACCTTGTAATTCAATTGATAGTAGGAACATCATAGAATCTAGTCTCATTAAACAAACCGAAGCATTCAACATGAATTTGAGTAATGGCATGTACAAACTGGACAATTTTGTAATTAAGAAGATTTGTAACCAGGTAAGGTTGGGTCAGCTTACCCTCTGACCTGACTACCGACCGTTGCCGTGCTATTTACAGATTAATAGGACATTACCTAATACCTGACCATTGTGGACCTGGTCTCACCTCCTCTGTATATATACACCTTTTTTTGTACTTCTCTTAGTCTGTATTCACCTGAAGATGTGAATTACATGAAAGCGCTTAGGGAACTTGTGTTTTCTTCTTCTGGTTATCAGCATATACTGGATAACGCGCACCTACAGTGATTTGCTTGCATGTATATATATATATATATATATATATATATATATATATATATATATATATATATATATATATACATATATATATTTGTATATATATATATACATGTATATTTGTATATATATATATATATATGTATATATTTGTATATGTATATATTTGTATACATATATATATATTTATATATAATATATATATATATATATATATATATATATATATATATATATATATGCATATATTTATATATGTATATATTTGTATATATATTTGTATATATATATATAAATATATATATATATATATATATATATATATATATATATATATTTATATATGCAAATCACTGTAGGTAGATGATCTAGGCATATGCTTCTTCCCTGTGGTTATCAGCATATATATATATATATATATATATATATATATATATATATATATATATATATATATATATATATATATATATATATATATTGTATATCTGAGGTGTGTGGTGGGGGAAAACTGATGGTTTTTGTCCCTAGATAGTATGATTGGGCAGCGTTCCCCGTACACAAGCAGCGTGTCCATGAGGGTGGCGCTGGCAGCAATACAGACGTCAGTAAGCATGCTTCCACGGTGGACGTGTGTGTTCTTCCTACATTTGTGGCTTTGAACTATGCCCAGAGCGACGATAGGCACAACAAAAGGAGCAGATCCCTCTGGTATACAGCAAAAGTGAGTACATTTTTGCAGTGGTCGAATATGTAATAGATTTCAGGTTTTGAAACCAGCTTGAGCAATATAAAGTGTAAATGGCTAGTCCAGGAAATCTGATTGGATGGTTTTAGATTTTTGTATAGCTTGTTTAACAATTGGCCAACAATAAATGCATTTGGTTTTTTGCGTCAAAAGTTCTTTAAGACTACAAAAGGTTGTTTAGAGGCAGATCACTCCTGTATGACATGTTTTATCAAGTAATTTTCGTGCTACTAGTGAAAGTTTTTTAAAATCGGTTTAAATTTAATTCCCGAAATAGACTATGATTACTTGTTACGATAACTTTATTTTTGGCACAGTACATTCACCTTAAGGCCTGTGAAACCGCCTTAGTTTTACCAAAAATATTTCTAGTCGGGGGAAATGGGTCTGCCAACCGTACGATAAATCAAAACAATAAAACCATACAGTATAGGAGTATAATAAATTCTTTATTTTTTTAAATATTGTTAGTGTAGGGTTTTCTGCCTTCTTAATGCAATTAGGCCACAACTCTAGGAAAGCAGCTCTCAACTAGGGGAAAATGTTCACACATCCTGTACGTGGCGCGTAAAAAGTAGTCGGCCTTCAAAGACCCATCACACATCCCTAGTCGTCTTGAACAAAGTACACTTACAGAAACCTAAGTAACTTACTAATGATGCTTGAAATTAAATTATTATTGGAAAGGGTAAAATTTAACACATCGGATCACAGATGGTCAGTGCTTCTGTTACTTTATGATCTTTATTGTCTAAATGACCTTTATTGTCCAGTGTTAGCACAGGGGGAAATTGAGTGGCTGGAAGAAATTGCATGTACCTTTGTGCAAGAGATATTGCCTCTTATTGCCTTGTGCTTCCCCATAACGTCACGAGTTAAGCCTGATGTCCACCCACACTTTTAACTTGACAGTCTCATGTGGGAAGGGTGTTATTCATGGTGACCAGACACCATATACTTTTATCCTATTCACCGCTGATCGGCTTGTGAGCGATATGGGCAGTCGGTCACGTTTCTGTTACCCACTTGGACATATGGTGAGGGATACGCGCGTTACCGCTGTCATAATGTTAGTGTGGGTGTAAGCAGACATCAGATTTATATCATGACGTCATGGGGAAAACACAGGAACCGTTTATTTCACCTGATGATTAAACACCCTAACGCTAAATAGGGGAGGTAGTTTAGGTTTGGTTAGGTCAGCATTAGGGTGTCTAGTCAGATGAAATAAGCGGGATCTTAATTTGATATTCTGGAAGAGTTACTATCTGTTAGTGACACGTATTCAATTTAGCTGTTAAACTACTTGCCAATCGAAGTAACATGTACGAGTATTGACTTTTAAGACCTACAGTTCTAAACCAGACTACTACTGTATACATTATGAATCATACAGTACAGTCACGAGCAATAGTCGTGTAATATTCTCTCCCCTCATATTGAAGTTCCGTACACTGTACTCATCAACCAATTTTAGGGGTAACTCAAGCAATCGAAACCCCTTCCTGTGTATTGTACTGTAAATTCCACGGTCGTTGTCAGAGTGAATGTGGGGGGAGGAGAGCGGTGTCGCTGGACTATTTATTGCTCATGACTGTACATGTGCTTCACAAGAATGGAGCTGAAATGGCAGTGGATGTTTTGTTTGTGTGTTGGGGTGATTATATTCCTTAATGGCCTCATAACAAATATTGCCAGGTGTATGCGCGTAAGGTGTTCCCAGCAGCCTCTTAACTATTGTAGTCAGGTGCTGAATTACCCACCAAAGAACAGAACAGCATTGCATCTCCTCCCACCTCCAACTCCCTTCTTCCCTCCTCCTCCTCTCTTCACTTTCTCTTCCCTTCCTCCCTCTTCACTTTCTCTTCCTTTCCTCCCTCACTTCTTCCTTCCCTCCCTCTTCCTTCCTCCTCCTCTTCCTCCCTTCCTCCCTCACACACCTCCCTCCTCCCTCACACACCTCCTCCTCCCTCGCACTCCACCCCCTCCCTCCCTCGCACTCACCCTCCTCCTCGCACTCACCCTCCTCCCTGCACTCACCCCCCTCCTCCCTCGCACTCACCCCTCCTCCCTCGCACCTACCCCCTCCTCCCTCGCACTCACCCCCTCCCCGCACTCACCCCTCCTCCTGCACCTCCACCCTCCTCGCACTCACCCCTCCTCCCTGCACCTTCACCCTCCTCCTCGCACTCACCCCTCCTCCCTCGCACTCACCCCTCCTCCCCTGCACTCACCCTCCTCCCTCGCACTCACCCCTCCTCCTCGCACTCACCCCCTCCTCCTCGCACCTCACCCCTCCTCCCTCAGTACCCCACCCCCTCCTCCCTCGCACTCACCCCTCCTGCACTCACCCCCTCCCTCGCACTCACCCCCTCCTCCTCGCACTCCACCCCTCCTCCCTCGCACTCACCCCCTCCTCCCTCACACTCACCCCCTCACACTCACCCTCCCTCACACTTCACCCCCTCCTCCCTCACACCTCACCCCCTCCCTTCCCCTCACACCTCCTTCCCTCCCTCCCTCACACTCCTCCCTCCCTCCCTCCTCTACGATTAAACACATTATTGTTAAAAAGTTTTGTTGTACGAACGAGGTTCTGAGAAATTTATCTTGAAACTTCTCTTGAAACCCCATAACGGGATATGCGTTTGACAACTATCCTACCCACACTCGGGCGGAGATGTTCTCAAGCTCAAATATTTCTAAGAAGAACCTAAGGACATACTGCGTTTTTTTTCACCAGAGAAGTGTTGCACTGGTCGGTAGAGGGGCCTGGCCATACACCCATCCTGTATTTTGAAAATAATTTACCCAAGTTTACAGTACTGCTAGGTGACCCTGGATCATGATGTACGTTATGTTTTTCTCTGGTCACTATACCCTGGACCAAAGTCTACACAATTTTCTGAGAAAGAACGCCACTGTTGCCCTGTAGTTGATTTATATTTTCAATTCATATATAATGTCTGCTTTGTACCATCCGAAACTAAACCATCATATATCAAGAAAACACAGCCTTTAAAACTATCACTCGTAATATGTGGGAGTATTAAGCTGTAGGCTAAATTAAGGTAAAGGTGTAGACGATGGCTACCACCAGGAGTTTGTTGATTTTCTTTAATTTTCCTATACTTATTGTTTTGATGATTTTCAGTTTATTAAACTATTTTCAGTATTTTTTAAGATTTTTTTCATTTACTCTATGGATCATAAATTCCTTGTTAGTGGGCAGAGCATGAAGGATGAGGGAAATTGCGGGGTAAAAACACGGCGAACACTGATGTTATGACATTAAAATTAAGTCTCTAGGTGCATTTGTGACGCCACTAATAATTTTCTTGCCCTTGAAGAGTTCCGCCAGCACATTTCCTTTGTTTCCGCCATTATTCGTTGATGACAACCTGTATAAATTCTGTACCATTAATCGTGATCCTTTAAATGAAGTAAGTACTCATCTTTATTAAATTTACATTACGATAATCACGGTCTATTGTTCTTTTTTTGAGTTATTTAGTGCATTCAGTCTTCTAATAGAATGCTATCTATATAGAATCACTAAATGATGTAAGTGTGTCATATTTTGACCTTTACAGGATCTTGTAGACTGATTCCATTATCTAAATTGTTTTGAATACCGTTAACAGTAGTGACAATTCTGTTAATGGTCTCTCCTCACACACCTTTACATAAATTAATGTACAAATATGCCTAGCATAAGTGTGTCCGAATGAAAGGCTATCGGCTAGGCAGCAGATGAGGCACTTGTGTAACCTTGTTCCTCGCACCTGTCGTGTTCACAAACATCCCCCGTCCCCTTTCAACCCCGGCACATCCACCACCTCCCTCCCGCCACCAAAATCCTCCCCTCAACGACCACCGTTTCCTCCCTCATAGAGCACCCCCCTCGCCCTTTACCATCACCTACCACCACTATCACCACACCACCCTTCACTACCAACACTCATTACCGGGACCACCGTAAGTCATCATCAGCAGTCATTAACATAACTACCCCGCCATTAAAACAATCGTCACTACAAATAAAATAACAACCGGTTCGGCCAGTTACTCACCCCATTCCGTCGCATTGTTTATAATGGAAGTAGTTAAGTTTATGGAATCGGGTGATTTACGGTGTCGTTATAACTTGGCGCGACACACATGTTGGTGAAAGTGATCAACTGTGTAGTGGTAGTGGTGAGGGTTGGGGCCTGTCTTATGGTGTGGTACTGTCACGTCTGTAGTGTTTAGTTACATACAGTAGAACATCTTGGGCCTTGTATGAAGTGATAGTATTATAAACAGTTTTGAATGTAAATACCATGTACTGTTAGTGTTAGGAAGGACATTACTAAGAACCGTTTTGAATGTAGTACAGTATTATGAAGTTTTAATGGTAATAACTCCTATGGCCACTTGGTATATAACGCACTGTTGGTAATTAATATGGTAGTCATGCTGTAGACACTATTGTACTGTAATGTGAAATGTTAACAATAGTCATGGTAATAGTTATTGATTGTACTGTAAATAGTAGGTATGGTAGTGAACAGTGCAAACAATTGTTTTAGTAAACACTGCAACCATTGGTATGTTAGTAAACACTGCAACACTTGATGTGGTAGTAAACACTGCAAGCAGTTGATGTGGTAGTAAACACTGCAAGCAGTTGATGTGGTAGTAAACACTGCAAGCAGTTGATGTGGTAGTAAACACTGCAAGCAGTTGATGTGGTAGTAAACACTGCAAGCAGTTGATGTGGTAGTAAACATTGTAAGCAGTTGTGGTAGTACAGTATACTGTACAGTACTGTAGACAAAATCATGGTGTACTCCATTAACAATATCATAATACAGTACATTCTGTAGACACTACGGTATTATATTACAGTAGCTCTTATGTTTTGTAGACATAGTAGTAGAGTCCCTCTGTTCTGTAGTTGTTTGGATGTGTAGACAATACATTAGATTTTGCATTACATTCTGTAGACAATTGGTATACCATGATTATAAACAGGAATTAAAGGGAGGGGAGAAGTCCTGTTTTTGGGGGGTGTACTGTAATACTGCCAGAATTTTATGGAATGTACAGTAATTTTAGATGTAATAATGAAGAAAAAAGTTGGTATGGTACAGTATTCTAGAGGAACTTTTTTATTGGATGGTTTTGGCAGGCATCACTGTACTGCATTCTACCCTGCGACTTAATTAATGGATGCAAATTAAGTACATTAGTATTTGGACGTATTCAGTTATACAATACAGGGGTTCCCCGACTTACGAACAGGGTTAAACTTGAAATTTACAGTATTTTACTTGACTTTTTTTTTTACTCTAATTTACTGTATTTTGTCATTCTATTTCTTTTGTCTTAATTTAAGTGATTTTATATGTATACATATAAGGAATTCGGCTTTTATAGAGGGATTTTAAACATTGTTCTGTAAGTACGGTATGCACATAGCATGTGTTGCGATTTGCTTACAAACCTGACATCAGAATGTCCTCTGGAACGGAACCCGTTTGTAACCTGGGGACCCCCGGTACTGGATATGAAGAGTTTTTTTTATTTGGGGTTCAATATTAAGAAATTATTTGTGTAAAATTTGTTAAAGTAAAAAAAAAAAGAAAAGGCAAGACCTCATTAATATCCAACTTGAAAATGTTAAAATTGACTGTTCAGGAGAGTATTTTTCATACATTATTATTCTTAAAGAAAATACATTTACAAATTTGATGAAATTGCTCACATTCCTACTTTTTGTAGTTTAAATTGGCCAGCTTGATTATTTCATCAGAATCATTAAATTCCTCTTATTTTTTTACAGGATGAACATGAAGGAATTGGCTTGGCTGATAGTGAGTTGCAAGCTATTTCAAGGTTGAGTAACATGAAACACTTCAAAAGTGTTCTCGACCCCATCCTTGTGCCTCGCATCGTGGGCTCAACTAATCATGCTAATGTTAGGAAGGTAAGCCTATTTATGATTAATTTTAAATGGTGTAATGATGATGATGATTGTTTAGTTCTATCATTTAGTTTTACAGTGCACTACAGTATATTGATAATTTAAATCCATAATAAGTTTTTGTGTTTTTAGTTAATACAATGGTTTTTAATCTGGAGGGTGTAAAATTTTAATTAGGGGGGAGGGGAGGGGGGGGGGAAGCTCAGGGAAAGTGGTCAACACATCTACCGAGTCACAATCTGAGGTGTGTATTGTAGTTGACCAGTTTCTGAGAGCTTTTGCGCCTCTGAAAAATTGAACCGTCTCCCAGATTGAGAAACATTTGAGGTGATAAATTAAAACATATGTGAGAATATTGCATACTGTACCTTCCATGTGAATTGGCCCTCCAATGAGGGTTTGAGGGTGACAGGCCATTAGGGGGGTTGGATACGATCAAGTGTCTTTACTGTTAGATGTAAACAAACTTTCACTTAATGCAATGATGGTGAAAAATGAAGTTGATCTGGGTTAGTGTGGTCTAGCATATAGGAGGTAAATGCTCTTTTTCATGTACTGTATTGTCCTTGTTACTGTTCCTCAAGACTGAAATTTTGGACAGCCCAGTAGAAATGAAGAATAACAGTGTAAGATGTTATTTGTTACAAAATATTACCTGGTTCGTAGGCCCTGACCAAGCAGAGACTGACACCAGCATCTGAGGGTCTTGGTAATGGTAACTAAACTACTCGTAATAAATCTAGATCTTGTCAAAAACAGAATAATGAACTAATTAAAAGACTAATGTAGTTCCTCATCCCATTATTTAACCCTTTTGCCTCGGAGGGAGGTTTTTGCTGTGGTACCTCCCACACGCGGTTTTAGGAAATTTTTTAACAAAATATTTTAGGTAATCTAAATTTTACAAAAAATCAAGCAAAATTTTCTGAATAAAATGATATAGGGTATGACACAACATGAAACATTCAATTTAAATGTCCCACAAGGTGTCATATTTTGCTGCGTCACTCTCGGGACTGCCAGACGTACGATGAGAAAGATTCCGACTAGCCTCTTTATAATACTATGTAGTTTTCTCATTTTCTTTGTATATACAGTATCTTTTTATTATAAACTACATCTTTCCATGTAATTTTGGTACATGTAGATTATATAAAAATACATTTATTTATTTATTTTTTTAATGTGCAATTATTCCATCACAAGGTTATCAGCATTTGCATTTTACAGTGAATGAAAAATACAAGAAAGAATGTTACCGTAATGTGAAAATGCAGTGAAAAACATCTGTAAGAGGTGTACATCAAACTTTCACTTAATAATATTTTCAGAGTAATTATTCAAGTATTGGCATGATAGAACAAAACCAGAAAAAAATAAATAAACATGCATTGGAGACATCATGTGACTCAGTGCTCTTGTAAGGAGAGTCAGACACCACTCCTCCCCTTGAGGGTAGGGGAGATAAGGGGGTGGGGGGGGAACACACACATAACCCGTACGTCATAAGTATCCTTTACTCTTACTCAAAATAAGTAGGAAGTTTCTCTCTCTCTCTCTCTCTCTCTCTCTCTCTCGTTTTCTTGTGAACAATATATGTAAATCAGCAATTCATATATAAAGAAAATATGAAAAAAAGGTCGATATTTACATCCAATATGAAAATTTACAAAGAACCTACAATTGCAGCCTACATTTCAATATCAGCATTCAATGTTCTTGTGTGATATTCACCAAAACATGGGTGCACACAGAGGGGAGCATTACATTCATTGCACATGTAATATGTCATCTGGCGTGTGTGGGGGTGCAGTGATGGGTGTGAACAGACGTGACATCGTCTGCGAGGTCGAGTTGTCTGGGGAAGGGGAGGAATGGGTGAGGTGAAATGGTGGCCTGATAAGTGCGAGGGACACAGTCCCACTTGCCCAGTTGCTCGTACTCTTTGTGCACTGTATTTATCCATCATTTGGTGAATAACTGCTTTGCTAAAATCAAGCAATGCTACACGTTTTCCAGTTGTGTATGTACAGATGGTATGCATTTAGGACAGACATATCTACAATGTGATTGAATAACTTCAAGTACCATCTTAGTTTTGTGTACACTATGAATGATGGAAGCATGTCATTTTTGTCTACTATTCTCATTCACTTTTGTATTATAGTTACTACAGGGGCAGGTTTTTGGATGATCTCATCATCACAACCTCTTTTCTGTTTGAATCATATGACAAGGATGGACAGAAGCCAACAAACCCACAGCTTTATCATTCCACTTTACACAGCCAATTTGATTACAGTGACGAGCAACCATTTCGCCAGACTTCACATTAGGAAGTGATGGCATATCTTTCCGGTTGGCACGTACTGTTCCACATGCACCCGTTTTTCCTTCATTTAGGTACTGAAACAGTGGGGCTACTGTACCAACTATGTGATCTCTGCATGTAATCTTTTGTGAGTGTTTTGACCACAGAGCCAGAAATACCCAGGTTCTCATCTTGTTCTATGCCAATAGTTGCCTGCATACAGAATGAAGTCAAGAATGTAGTCAGTTTTTACATCACATAATACAAACACTTTTACTCCATACCTATGCTGTTTTGACGGTATGTACTGCTGGAGGCCTATTCTATCACTCCACAGCAATAAACTCTCATCAATACAAAGGTCTTGGTATGGAGTAAACATTTCCCTATACTTCCTATGCATGTGATAAAGAACTGGCCTTACTTTGCATAGCCTATCATTTTTGTCAACTTTGTTGTTGTCTGTGAAATGCAGGCACCGTAATAATTGTAAAAACCTGTCACGGGACATGAGCTTGGAGAATATTGGTGTCTCAAAAACCTCATCCACTGTCCAATAATTAATCATTGATTGTATTTTTTTTTACACGACTCATAAGCATCAGTAAACACACAACCATGTAGATGTCATCTCTGGTAACTGGTTTCCAAGTATAACTTGATGCCCACTTCCCAAAAAATCTGGCTTAAATTCTTTCATCTAAAGGTTATAGTGGTTAGATTCTCACACTATTATGTCTGTAAATTCCTCATCCAGATACATGAATAAATAATCTAGCTCATTGACTTGTCACACTGCATGCATTGGTTAATCCAGAGTTACTTGCATCAAATGGAAAAACAGAAGGTGTAAAAGGAGATTCATCCCAGACCCACGGAGCGTGACTTTGAACAGGCATGGAACATGGTGTTGCCGACCAGCTCCTTGTGCCACCCGCTGACTACTATCAAAGGACTGACCTTCTCCCTGACTATCTGATTGAATAACCTCTCTCTCTCTCGAGGAATACTCTGTGCTACTGATTTTTTGTCTTTCTACCCAAGGAGGAACTTTGCTTACCACCCCATTTCCTTTTGGAACTAGGTCCAGGCTGGGGATCATATTCGTCAGTATCGCTTGAACATGATATATTATGCTCCCTACCTTTTATTTCTTTCAAAAGATCCCTCTTGTAATCACTTTCAGTATCATCAGAGAGTATCTGAATCCGTATCAATACTATCCATTAGATCAAGAAAGTAATTTTCTTGCCCCAACTACTCCGTGGTAGCGGCCAAATCTCTTACTGCTCTCCGTGACATCATGAAACATACTGACGTGTCTGTTTGGTATATGGAGATAAAAACAACCCACACAATTGGCAACACTCATTATCAGTTGCGAAAAAACCACGTTCTGCACCACCAGGTGGGCATGGACAATTTATACGTCAGATCACATATACTGTACGTGACACCCTTTGTCTATGGAAAAAAGATTCGGTGGCACATTTACGTGACACCTGAGGCGAAAGGGTTAATGCTTAATTTTCTGTAAATTATGAAACTTCCAGTAAATTTGTTTAAAGCTTCACATATAGGAGTAATGGCATAAGTGTGGGGTAAAGGATAAATTGCTTACCTCATGTCTTAAGGGTCACTGGGTCATACCTGGGGGCACGCCCGGTTTACCCAGCTGCGACTCAATGCTGTACCTAACTTCACAGTTAGAAATGAAAGTAGTAGGAGTTCGGTACCAGCCCTTATAGTAACATCCAGTAAGCCTCTTATAATGATAGTACTTAATGTACTGATGTGAAGAAGCCAATTACATTTACCATTATGGAGAAAACTGAAAATTGGAGAAAGATAAGTTTTTGTGTAACCTGAGGAGCATTTGTGGTGTTGGTAACAATACCTTGCAATACTGTACAGTACTGTATTTAAAAAAGCAACCTGAATAACGGGTTTTATTATGAGATTCACAAAAGGGCACTGAAATGTAGAACCATGTGCACAGCTCAATGGGGTGTCTTTAATAAGCATGTTTAAGAGTGGTTAAAGGAATGCCTCAATGAAGGCATATATACAGTACAGTGCACCAATTTCTGAACCACTTTTGTGAGAAAATATCAGTACAGGTGCTTCTCTACTTACGAACGAGTTACATTCCTGAGGCTTGTTTGTAAATCCAACTTTACTCCTGTAGATCCCAAACATATTGTAAAAAATTAAAAGATTATGGATATTTAGTACAGCTATACCCTTTAATACAGCCTTAAAACCTGGCTCACTCTTCTTCTCTTAGGCAATGTTTGTTCTATGTGGAATTTTCTTAAAAATAATCCAGTCTCATCCACATTAAACACATGTTCTGGCAGGTAACACCCCCTCAGTGATGATGTTTGTATCTGAAAGTTGTAAGTTGAACGTTCTTAAGTAGAGGAGCACCTGTATTTATTATGTGAAGATATCTGTAATTTGAACAGGGAAATTGTGTTCTGCATTTCTTAATTCCCATTTTTTTATTAGTCATTGTATTATAGGTAATAGTTCATACAGTAGCTTAAAGTGAAAACTAATTTTTTCCAGCATCTCGTGAACACGATGCATGATCTTTCGTGGACCGTTGAAGAGGATACATTTTTGTCCAATACTCCCTTTGGTAAGAAGAATTTTACAAATGTGATAGCTACTCTAGACCCAGGAGCAACTCGTCGCTTAGTTTTGGCTTGCCATTATGACTCAAAAATTCATCGTGAAGGTGCTTTTGTTGGTGCCACTGATTCTGCTGTTCCTTGTGCAATGATGCTGAACTTAGCCACAGTGATGCAAACCAGCCTGAATCAACACAACCAAACCGTAAGTATTGTACTGTACTGTACTACATATACCTGTATTATACTAAAATGAATTAGTTGTACATTATTTTGGAAATAATGGATAGGGAGGGGGGGGGGCATTGTATATGATAAGTCATGTTTTATGGAACTTGGATACAACAGGATACATTCCTGTTATAATATCTCGGTTTTTTAAATGTTTGGAATTGCCACTTGACTTCTATAATCTTGGTTATATTTCTTTTATTTTCCAAGTCTCTCAGTGCTTATTGTATTTTTCATTGCTCTTACTTATTATTTTCTTTTACTTACTTTTATTCTCAGAGTTCCTTCTTAGTTATATTCTAGTCTGTGGATTAACCCTGGGAAAACCATATTCTTCTCTATTCTTGCACATTATTATAATTAATATACTTGCATCTTTGCACTGCCACCACTTGGGCTGTTCTTTAGAATATAACTTATACAATTAACTTCTCAATTAAATTGGTAGTGTGGTAGACACAAGGCTAGGCACATAAGTATTTAAATGTTTTCAAGGATGCCAATTGTTAGAAGGAATGAGCGGTGATACACACATTCTACTGAATCAATATTTATTAAAATCAAATATGAAAATTACGACAATTTGAACCTTTACTCAAAACACAAAAATTAGGTTTATTCACCGATATGTTACTGAAACACTCGGACAAAACGGAACTGACAAATAGGTTGTACTTGGTAAGTAGCAAAAATATATCTTCAGTTAAGTTACAACATTCAGTACCTAAGGGTATTATTATACAACAGTGATAATAGAAAGATGGTCACTAAATACTTGTCAATAGCACACAGAGATATTACTACATTACTTGCAGCATCATGTTATTACTGGATGAACCATCATAGACATACACCAGCACATCTCATCTATGAGTATAGCTAGGTTACTCGCATTATAAAGAGCACAAATACTGGTGGTAGTAATATTTTTGGTTTCAATACAATTATATTCCCAATAATCATCCACAATAATGTAATAGAATAATCATTAACACATTTGGTTAAGATGAGTATACACCAAGCTTATACCGATGCTGTTCAAAACAAATGCAACTCGGCAGCAGCTTCGGTTAGACTCGGCACCGTGGTGCTAAAGAGCCCACTCTCCCTTAGTTGGCTCCCAGGGCTCATCACTTGCTTGGATCTTGATCTCATTGTATTAAAGACATCTTACCTCAGACATGTTGCCTGCAGGCAGCTATCGATACTCGATAGTGGCAACGACACACAGTGACCGAGAGACAGAGACCAGTCAAGAGAAGTGTAAAATCAAATACAAAATATCACCACACGTCTGGCAAGGGAACACATGGATCATTGAACACAGAAGGCGTCTAGTTACGTTACAGTATCATTTGGCACATAAGACATTCAACTACTTTTAAAACATGAACACCGATATATTCAACAAAGTTTCACCGAGTTATATTCACTTAATGTGGCAGATGTGAGGCATTCGGTACACTCACGCTCCATAGTTTCGATGCTCCTTCTACCCCTACTCCTGACTCGATGGAAGTCGTAGCCTTGGCTTTATACCAAACGTCTCCCACCCCTCTCCACCCATCGTTCAGTGGTGCAATGTGGTAGCTCGAAGCTTCGCTGGATTGTACGAATAGCAGTTCGTGATGCAATATTTGAGAGAATATATTCACGATATATTTTTTTAGTGACTTCACAACACTTTATATACCATCACTATACAAGAGGGACCGTTCAGTTTGCAGCCCTGACTACGACATCCCTCGAGCCAGGAGCAGGGGTAGAGGGTGCATCGAAACTATAGTGCGTGAGTGTACATAACTGAGACGATGAGAGAAGTCGAGAGGAATGGAGGGGGTTCTGACACATGGCCCTTAAAATTTCAGGCTTTGAGAAGTTGACAGGTTTCTCTCAAATGATTAATGGCATTCTTAAATACAAAACTAACAATAATTTCAACATTCATCAGATTCTCTTGATGATAGTGAATTAAAACAATCTGACTTCGGTGGTGACTGGCACTCTCGCATGTCTTGCGGGGCAATGTCAGGATTCTTCACTTTCCCTTGCAAACTCAAATATTCAACTTGCTTGCCAATTTCACTAAAAGTAAATACTGTACAGTTGAATTTTTCACCATCACTCACAATGGATCTTGAATGTTTCGGCTGTAAGCAGGTATATATATATATCTGACAGTAACACAGATGCATTCGATCATAATTTTAAATATTCTAACATAAACAAGGGATACGAGAGGTTCTGAAACACACGAGAGAAAATAGACGTCTCGGCAGCAGCTATAAAAAATTAAGTTATAGCTACATGTTTTATGAGCTATTGAGCGTAATATGAATCCTCTGATTTTACGTTAACCTGCATGACCATGGTCATTACACTGTATGTTCATAAATTGGCTGTAAAGGTGTGTTACTCAGTCACTGTAAACAGTTTACTGTATTATGCCTGTGGCACTTCTTGATTTATAAAGTTATTTAAAAAAGTATGACACGATTTCTCAGTTTTCAGAATCCAAGACTAGGAATAAGGACCCCTTTCTCCTTATGTCTCAGTTCAACTCTTGACCTTCATTTTATGGTTGTCTGGTTTTGTAACTCTAGTATTTGTAAAGTAGATATTTCCGATTTGTCTGGTAAACCATCTGACGGGTAGTTTTTTTTTTTACACCATAAAAATGAGATCTTGGGTTCTATCCTTCATATTTGGCTGACTAAAAAAAAAAAAAGAATTGAAGATTAGTGCTGTACTCAAATATATTTTGCTGTAAAATTGTGTATTATAAAGACATTACTGTATATTAGTGGCTTCAGTAAACAGTATTGGTGATCTCCATCCTTGAATATTGTCAACAAGATTTCTGCTTATGTCCAGTTTGAAAATACTGTATATTGGCCATAAATGGTTGCTCTAGAATAGTTCGCTTTTAATGTTAATGAGAATGTTTAAAATTTCAGGAAGGTAATTTCCAAGTATTTTGTCTGGTAGAATAATACAATTATTTATAGTTAAACCCCCATAATTCGAAATAATACCCCTTACTTCTTTTTTATACTCATCGCCAATGGTTGGCTCATTAGCCACTAGGGCGGTTGGTCATATCTCTGTTTCGCACTGTTGGTAAGTACTGAACATGCACTGGCTCCTAAATGTATCTGAACTTGCGCCAGTGTTGTTAAAGTCTGATCTTGAAAGAGCTTACGAATATTATGACACCTCCCAAGGGAAATGAACAAAACAGCGGTACTTTTCCGTTTTCTGCCCCAATCAAAATTTAAACTTTTCTAAGTACTGTACAGTACCAGATTTAGGGTTATCAGACATAATGGCTCAAACACTGGGCAGTGATGGAAAAACAAGTGGGAAAAAGCTTTCGCAGTAGATTATAGACTTGCACACCACGACTGACTGACATGAACTGACCGACAAGCATACTGTATACAGTACTTGTTTACACAGAGGAAGGCAGTCACATACCATGGTGACATATGCATCCCACATACAGTATTCCTAAATATGTCTCGTACTTTGAAATTTTACCTAATATTCTGGAGTTTGTAACATGTATTTCATAATGGCAAAACATTACAAATTATGAGCAATTTCGAATTAGGGTGTTAGGAATTATGGGGATTGTACTATACTGTACATTATTTATCACCATATTACTACAAGAGATGAATTAATTGCCAACAAAGTGATGTTAGATAGGTACTGTATCTTTAAAATGCTGTACTTGGCATTATTGGATAGTTATACAGTACTTGTACTGTACTTATCAACGATTTCCAAAGTACTGTATGTAATATCAGACATTTTGAATAAAAGTTTCAGAACATCATACATGTAATAAAAAGTCTGCCTGCGAGTTCTATATTACTCATTATTTTATATCTTTACTGAAAAAAAATCTAAATGAAAACATTAATGTTCTGGCAGCTAAAGCAATACAGTATAAGAAAAAAATTAAGTCTTTTAAGGTACTTTAGTACTGTAGATTAGCATAGAGAGTAATAAATGTCTGCCTGGTAAAACTTTAAAATTATATATTTCTGAGGAAAATAATTTTCTTGATGGGAATAAAGAACTGTACAGTTTTTAATGTACTGTAACTAGAAGAAGTGATTCATCAGTGATTAGAAAGAATATTACCTGAAAGAAATATTGCTAGACTTTTTCATACCATGAATATTACACCAAATAAAGCTTTCTGGTTTGAAGGTATTAAGTTGAGGAGAATAAACCAAACATTTCTGAACTAGATAAAGAACAATATTCATTCATAGGTACTGTACAGTAATGACATTAGGCAAACATGAGAGGATTCTTAAGACTTCATCACTCTTGTTTGTAGTGTTTGAAGAAAAAGACCAAGGAGATACACAAAAAGAAAAGGCCAAAAGTGCAGTCAAGAAAAGGAAAACGTGGCTGTACCAAGAAAGAGCTGAAGAAACTTTTGAAGAAGTTTAAAGGCAAATCAAGGTCAAAAAAGAGGCATAATAACTTCTTTTTGGGACTGCACAGAGTTCATAGAGACAATGTTAACAAGACTCAAGTAAGACGAAACGTACAGAGATCTTCTCTTACTGTATCAGACACAACTTCACTACCAAGGCAGCCATTGCGAAGTTATGGGAAAATCAAGTGTTGTACTGCAAGTGGCAGTAAATACAAGTTAATCTTTGTTCCAACAGTTGTGAGTACTGTACTGTGTTCATCATTTGTGGGAAATCTAACATACAGTATTAAGAATTAACATATGTTCTTTATTTTAAATGGACAAAATGAATGGTATGTTGACAATTTACCAGTACATAGTTTAATTTTATTTTAAGCAGCTGGTCTTGTATTAGACCAAGAGGAATGGTGCATGAGCATAGAAGAGTGATGAGACTTTGTCTCTGTATTATAAATATTTGTGATGTATCTTTGGTAATTGAAATCGAATTCATAAACTTCAAATACAGTACGATTGCTGTCCATGATATGCTATTATTAAGTGGTAACTGTTTTTTATGGAAATGTTTATTTTCAGAGATCAGATCTGACCTTGCAGTTCTTATTCCTCGATGGTGAAGAAGCATTCCGTGAATGGTCTGAAAAGGACTCTCTGTATGGTGCTCGTGATTTAGCTGCCAAGATGAAAAACAGGCCATACCCAGATGTTAACATCGATAACACCAATGAACTTCATAGAATAGTACGTATTGCTAATTTCTATTGTACTTTCACGTACTGTACTGTATAGCTCTTTAATTTAGCAACTTCTTCCTCTGTGCAGTCTTAGTCCTTGGCTTTTACATAAGACTTGTGGAAGCTGAGAAAGACTTGCCAGATTTTTCTCTCCCTCCTTATGTCACTAATCAAGGGTACTCTACAGTAGCCCTTTTCTGTGATCATCATAATGACTTTGTCAATTTGGGACAAAGCTGCTACACCATCCACACTATCACATGTTCATCTTTCTTAAATTGCTGTTTGACACCACAATCCCATTAAACTTGTACAGTTTTACATAACAGACTGCTACAAAGACAGTCAATGATGTACAGTACAGATAACTAGTATTTTTCCTTTTTGTACTGAATTTGCACTGAAAGCTTGTGTTTAGTGACCCCTCCCATTTCACTTTGTTGTACAGTACAGTACTCTTGGCTTTTGCATGCTGTATTTTTAATAAACTGTTTGTTAGGTACAGTATTTTATTAACCCATGCAGAGGTAATCTTAGTTTGCTCAGTAGGCTCATTAATGCCCAAAGTGTAGGATATGTAGGGACATTGGGCAGGAATCAAACATCCTAGGCTCATTTGGCCACTGCTGAAACACGAGTGATTTTATACCATGCTTAAAAAGATGGTTACAATTAACCAACCGTATTAGTGAAAGTATCCAGAAAATACTTGAGTAATACATCAGAGGGAGATGTATCAGGGATGTGATCTATTTATTTTTTTCCCTCCCCATCATTTAGGCGACCCACGTGAATCTCGTAGATCCGTTGAGAAAGTGTGTGTGGGGGGGGGGGGATAATGACCATTACAAGAGAAATATTTGGCCATAAATAATAATAATTGACCCTCTAGCGTCGATGGGTCTGCCGTGCGAGGACGTTCAGCCAGTATACGGAGTATAGTAGCCGCACTCGACATGTTCATGCATTACATCATGTACTCTATTTCTCATTGGCTGAGTATTACTTGTTTTGCATTTCATTCTTCATTTCTTGACTATTTCATTGACCAAAGATCAATGACATCATACAACTCCACTATTAGAAGCATTATAATATGCCCCTCCACCCTATCCACTTGAATCACCCGGCAGGGGAGGGGCTAGGCATTTTTTCAATATTAAGTTTCTATAATAATTTTACAATTTCTGATAATTTATTCTATAACCCATGCAATTTTTCATAGTTGTTTAGGCAACTTGGTAGGGCATGTTTGTGTCCCCAAGGAGGTCAGGGCTGTAGGCTGTGTGTGTGTAACCCCAGGAGGTCAGGGCTGTAGGGCATATGTGTGTCTCCCCCAGGAGGTCAGGACTGTAGGGCATGTTTGTGTCCCCCAGGAGGTCAGGGCTGTAGAGCATGTGTGTGTGTCCCCGAGTAGGGCAGGGCAGGGCTGTAGGGCATGTGTGTGTCCTCCAGGAGGACATTGTGTCAGGGTTCTAGGGATGTGTGTCCCCCAAGAGGTCATGTTTGTGTCCCCCAAGAGGTCAGGGGATGTTTGTGTCCCCTAGGAGTTCAGGGCTATAGTCTGTAGGTCATGTGTGGTGTCTCCAAGGAGGTCAGGGCTGTAGTCTGTAGGGCATGTGTGGTGTCCCCCAGGATGTCAGGGCATGTGTGTGTGTGTGTCCAGACACCATCCCCCCGAGGTCAGGGCTGTAGGGGGGGGGGTGTCCCCCAGGAGGTCAGGGCTGTAGGCTATGTGTGTGTCCCCCAAGAGCTCAAGGCTGTTGGGCATGTGTGTGTGTGTGTGTGTCCTCTTTGATGTGTAGGAACAAAATTCTCCAGTAGGTATAGAAGCATGCTACAGCAGAAGAGGTTGCAGCAGGAAGAAAATAAGAACATTTTGTTAAAGAAACTGTTAAAATCAAAGAAAACAGTATGAGGGAGGCTCAAAAATCGAGGAAGAGCAGAGAGGACTTCAAGCAACAAAAACAGGAGCATTTACCCTCTGAAAAAACTAGCTAATGCAATTAAAACTAAGAATAAAACAAAACCAAATGAGTGAATTTTACATGGGAAAGTAAACTAAATATTTTGTTTATATATATCGTGACAAGTTTATTTTTCTTATTTTAGTAGTACATATACTTTTGAAACCCCAGTTACTGGTACATTAGAGATAAATCCCTCTGGTAAGTATTTAATTTTGAATTCTCACACAATACAGTGCAAAAAGAGCTTACATTTTAGTTTTATCTTCTCTCAATAATGGTATACAATTAAAAATGTTACTATAAAATTTGTAAAGGAATTAAAACTACAGTATATGCATGAAAAATATGTTACACTAAGCATACATGTTTGATTTTGGGTACTGTGTATTTTAACTATTAGATTCTCACGAAATGGGTAACGATGAGAATACCCATCTTGGCAGGTGGGTGCGGTGCAATGAATTTTGAGGTGACTAACATTACTCGTGTTGTCATGGTAGGGTTGTCAGAATCCTTCGTCTTCGATGTCATTTGTTTCACACTGTGGATAGATACATTTTTTACCGTGTGCACATAAATGGCAAGATGTCTAGATTATTAGAACGAAAATATTGAAGCTAGAAATTTTTGGACAGACTGCTACACTGTATATTAGTATGCACATCCATTGGGTCAAGTAACAGCTTTTGTATACTGTACAGTATTACTGTATTTTATTCATACTCGTAATGCTGTTAACCTCAGACAAATGCAACTAACAGTTACACTGGTGGTGTATATTAGGTAATTTTATATTTGAATTATTTAATAAACTTTTTTGCACAGACACAATATTGACTTTTTTTTTATTATTTTTCCAGGACTTGTTTGTTTTATTGGATCTCTTGGGTACAAAAGATGTTCAGTTTTCTAGCTACTTCAAAAACACTGACCGCTGGTATGCTCGTTTGATTTCATTTGAACGCCGAATGAATGATCTACAATTACTTCACCGGAGACAGTTCATTTTCCGAAAACACACCGCTCACACTTACAGTATTGAAGATGATCACATTCCATTTCTTCGTAGAGGTAAGTTGGGTTGAAACCTGTTTACCTTTAATAATTTAATTCTTATCTCTGCAAGAATGATATTTGTTTTTTAAAACAATTTCAAAATAAGAAGGCAAGAAAGATAAAGTACAGTAAAATCTAATTTGAATTAATGGGTACACTGTAAGGATGGGTCAAAATAGCCAGGATACTGTAATTCAAATTAAAATGTTAAATAAAGAAGTGGCTTTGAATGGTATCCATGCAGGGAAAGATTGTATTGCTTGTTGGTGTCAATGGTGAGGCTACTTGTTCCAAAATGAGTTTAAGGAATGATTTGTATGGTAATTTTAGGAAAATGGTGACACATGGAAAGCTGTTTTTGTAGACTTAATAACATTGCAAGTGTTGTAGAATTATGAAATACTGTACTGTAGTACTGCATTTAGGTATTTGTAGATACAGTAGTACTATACAGTAATCAAAATGATGTTAATGGTATGATGTATTCCATGCTTTCCTCGGACAGGTGTTCGTTAAATTACTGTACAATATGAACCTTGTAGAATATTTAACCATCCCTGGGCCATGAGGTTTTTGGTTGGCAGATACAGTGTACTGTACTTTACTTTACCGCATTAATTCATTTGTCACACATTCGGGTTTGTAGATGTAGAGAATCTTTTGCATTTGCTGAAATGAGCTGGTGAAAATATTTCGGTTATCTCCATGTTTATGGATCTACCTGTTTGTTTCTGTAGACACAAACCTTTTAAGGGTGATAGGTCCCTTGCTTTAATTTCGAATAAGATGAGGCTTGGTAGAAATTTTGGCCAGGGCTTCAGATGGAATTGCAATGGTGTACTGTAATCTGGGTTTTTTTTTATGACCTCTCATGAGTGACCATAACTTTTCTGATATTGTGGTCACGTTGACACCAAAACAATTCACTTCAGATCAGCCAGGATGGTAAAATTTATTTTCCATCTTCAATTGTCTCTTCTAGTTGTATTATGTTTTGTGGTTGTGATTTTAAGTAAAGTTTTACATTTTGGTTTATATGTATTTATATTACAGTAAGTCCTTGCTTAACGTCGTGGTTCCGTTCCTGAAAACCGTGATGTTAACGGAAATAACGTTAAAGTAATAAATTTTCCCCATAAGAAATAGATAAAATACGGGACTTACGTTTCCCAGCCGCCCTTTGCCCCATAAAATACATTACATATACATCAATTCAATGGAATTTTTAAAGAAAATAGTATATATTATACATCCAAAAAGATAAATAAACTAAATCATTTTGTAGTGTACTCGCTGATGGGCGGAGGTGGAGTGAGTGTGTGGTGGGTAGTGGAGAGGAGGGTGGCGTGTCACTAAGACCCGGAGGGTGGCTGCTCCTCCCGCTTTGACTGGGTGAGAGATGGTGATGCGCTGTACAAAGTAGTCCATGACAACATTATACCGAATCGGCGGGGCGTTGTCCGAATCATGGGTATCTAAAGAGTAGCGATGTTATGACGAAACAACGTTATTGGGGAAATGTTAAACGAGGACTTGCTGTACTCCGATTCTTATCAGGATAGACTTCATAGAAATTTCATTCAGATTATTTTAAAGTAGCTTGGTGAATCTTTTTCTTAAATAACTTAAATTGAATCAGGATTTAAAATTTAATATTAAATTTGAAGTTTGAATATGAGTGAAGAAATTGTAACGGTTATTGGAGAAATTAAGCAGTGTGACTAAAAAGATGATTGGTCAGATAATAGTCTACCGGTAATTATTATTAGTGTTCATTACAATAAAATTTAATGTGTAATAATTTCAGGTGTTCCAGTTCTGCATCTGATTCCAACACCATTCCCCACAGTCTGGCACAACCTTTCAGATAATGAAAGGTCTCTTCACTATCCCACCATTGAGAACTTGAACAAAATTTTGTATGCATTTGTTGCCGATTATCTCCACTTGCTTATATAGGGATTCGCCCAGGACACAGCTATTCATGATGACTTATGAAATTTTATATAGTATATGGTATATTTTCATGTTTTTGTTAAAATTTAAATTTATGAAATTTTTTAATGGTATATTTTCATAATTTTATTAAAATTTAATTTAAAGTTTATTTACTTTTAGTGCCCTTAATATTTCTACTGTTTACAAAACTTTCTTGCCTCTGTATACCTGTAGTTGCTTAGACATTAAAATTTTTGTATTTGTCAGCAGCACTATGATGTATTTTAATATTATATTTCATCGCTAATATTTTTGCATTTTCTACATTCTATAATATAGGTATAGTTGTCAAAGCTGTGTTCTGGAATAATCGATGCTTTGTTATAAAAACAAAGTACCATTGAAGGATAAAGGTGATGCTAATGAAAAATTAGTTTTTATATTGTTGCATAGTTTAAACATTGCTCTCATGTAGAGGTTAAAAGGGAAAAGGAAAAAATGTGCTGAGTTTGTTTCTTTTGACATGGAAGGGTTTTCAACTGTATTACATGGATGGGGGTTTTGAAAGTTGTTCATCATTCCACAATTGTTTTAATTTTAGTGGGCAGTAAAATTAGGGTGTACAGTATTGTGCTGGTACAGAATACCATCACTTGATAGTTACTTGGATTGTGTGTGTTTTTGGTGCCTGAAATGAGTAAGTCTTGCATCAAAACTAATCAAACATTTATTTTACTTGTACTTCTGTGTGTTGAGAAAAAAATTAAAAGCATCTATACCGAAATAAAATACAGTAATCTCCCTGTTAGCCGGAATCCCTGACCGAAATTAAAAAATCTGGGAAAGCTCTCCCTGCCGGGCATTGGAATGAGTTTCCTAGTATTAAAATCAGGCACATTTTTTGAGAAAATCTCTAAGCTTCCCTGCTCTTGACCTGGGAACAGATTTTCCAAGAGGTTACATCATGCTCTGACGCGTCCCCACGTGCTAGGTGTGTAACAATCTTCAAGAACGAGGTACTTTCCCATCTGGAATACTGTTGCCCCATCTGGTCCCCGAGATATGCTAGGGACTGTCTGTTGATTGAAAATATCCAAAGGAGGGCCACTAGATTGGTGCCTGCACTTTGGCACCTCGGTTATCCAGAGAGATTAAAACACCCGTAACTGCCTAGCTTGTACTACAGATGGGCAAGGGGTGACCTAATTGAGGTGTATAAACATCTCAACGGGCACTGCTCACTCAAGTGTCCATACCTGGAGTTGGCGGAAGCCCACCCCACAGCTCTAGGTTGAAGAGGACACAAGTCCAGAAAACATTGAGGACATTATTTTTCAGAGTGAGAATTGTGAACTCGTGGAACAACCTTCCAGAGAGAGTTGTGACAGCACCGAGTGTAAGCTGTTTCAAGACCTGACTTGACCATCACTGGAGCAGGTTCAGATATATTCAGGAGCCAGTGCATGCCCAGTACTTGCTTATACCTGTAGTGCATAACAGAGAAGTAACCAACCGCTCAAGTGGCTACCGAGCCAATCGGTGGCAAAGAGGATAAAGTAAAAAGTAAATTCATATCTCTTGACACGATTAGAACTGATTATATACTTTCGCTAGCTGTAAATATTTTCACTCGTGACTGCGGCCTATATGTAATGGAAGAGTGTTTGTATGTGCAAGATGGATAGTTTAGACTTTGGAAACTTTACCCAGCACTTCTGCTTAGTTTGTCTCTCAGAAAATTTTCCCCAACGCCTGGAAACACTCCAGGGATGTGAGTGTCTTTCCTTGCAAAATGCATGGGTTATTCTCTTGGAAACTATCCCCAGCTCCTGGAAGATCTTTGCACCAATTGTTTTGGCTAATGGGGATATCGCTAATCACTATGGCTAATCAGTGAAGTAATTTGAATTATAATTTTGTAGAATTTTGTTAAAAATTTCAGTATTAGTGTTTTCATATACAGTACTGTAGAATGTTTACCATAATTTCATAAGCTGTCACAAATTTGGTGAATTAATAACGAAGTGTTCAGGGAGTGATCTCTATGTAGACAACTTTGCTATGTATGTTGGAATTAATGTTATAAACAAGTAAGAAAAATCTTTCTTTCCACTAAAGAAAAAAATGGCATTGACAGTCTACTTCGATTTCTCTAAATGAAGTTCAGTTGATTCTGTATTAAGTTTTATATTACATTGAAAAGTGATCTTATTATTGTATTGTTACATATACTAAGTTAAATCCTCATCGAACAGTAAGGAATGAAAATTCTCATTTCTGAATCGGTTGTTTGAATGGTAGCAATTTACAGCGATGGAAGTAAACACCACAGGAGGTAAAGCTCTCAAAAAAGGAGGAAACTTAGGTGTATTGGGTATGCCTCATTAATTTTTTTTAAAGTATATCTTGTATACCTTCTGTACATTAGTCTCATTAGAATTATATTTTTCTACATAAAGCTGTGAATGTTATATTTAAAGATTTTATGATGTAATTTACTTTTTTGGAAAAGTTCTTGGCTTCAAATCCTTTGTATTTTTAACCATTTGCTCCTTGGATATATTTAATCGCACAAATACAGTATACAGTATATTGAATATACCTTATTTTAATACCTTATGAGATTTGAATTGGTAATGGTTTCCCTACTTTTGACAAAGAGCACAATTTATTTTACTGTGAAAAGATCTGGATCAACAGGAACCTGATATTATTGATCATAAATTAATTCTTGATTCAATAAAATTAATATGCACAATGTTTGTCCTTTAGTATATCCTTGCTCATAATCTTTTAGGATTGTAGCTTCTTGAATCTGTATCCTCTGTGTCCTCCACTGTTAGTCTGATGTTTTATGTCTTTCTTTCTTCATATCCCTTGAGCTTGGCTTCTGTTTACCCTCTGATTGGCTCATTCCAGTCTCTTGATCAACTCCCCTCCTTTCATACAACATGGTCACAACATACTCCTCATGTTTTATGGCATACACATGCTTTGTTCTCTTGCTGTTAAAATAAAATTGTCCACGTGTGACATTTACAATACTCACTGCAACATAATCTTTCTCTCCAACATTACATTCCTCAATACATGAACATATATATATATATATATATATATATATATATATATATATATATATATATATATATATATATATATATATATATATATATATATATATATATACACACACACTGATAACCACAAGGAAAGAAGAAAACACGAAGTTCCCAAGCGCATTCTTGTAATTCACATCTTCAGGGGCGAGTACAGAGCCGTGACGTCACTGCTCCGACTCTCAGTAAATTACCGATTTTAGGAAATATGCTTTTTCATGGCTAAAATACCATATAGAATAGACAGAAAAAATTTTTACTAGCGATATTTTAGCAGAACCATATTCTGCTGAGTCACACAACTCCAGCCATGTTGCAATGAGTAAAATAAGGTCATGTATATATTTCTTGTGCTTAGTTATGCTTCTAAATGTTAAAATATTTGTATTTTTTTAGGTATTGTCAAAATAAAATTGTTGAAATGTTTTGGTTATTTTAGTATTTAGTATTAACGAAAAGTAATACAAATTACAATTGATAAAATACAAATCTAATGTGACCTCATATAACACTGAATGGTGTATAATGCAGTGTTTATTATTCAGAAATATATAAAACTAATGACAGGAACAATGGAATTCACTGAGTATGTGGACTACTCTAATATAATTACAGTATCTGGGATCTTCGTTACCCCTCACCACACATTATATAATAGAAATATTACGTCATGTTCTCGCAACCAATCACAACGCGAGCAGTTGAACCAATCAGCGTGTTCGGTAAACAAGAGTCGGAAATCCTGTCGGCCGAGCGGGTGTGATGATGTTTGAGCTGACAGTGACACACCCGTTTGAGCTGACAGTGACACACCCGTTTTACTCCCGGTAACTTGTGAGGTTGGAAGATTAAGGTCTAAGGTAAGTCAGTCTTTTTTTTCTCAATTTGGGTTGAAACGTGTTGACGGATCTAGACATTAGTGTGTTTAGATGTACAGAAGCAGTGGTAGAGTAATTACTGTACTATATACATATAAGTGTTATAAATTTATTTTCATTTCATGTCATACAAAGTGTTTGAGATTTGAGGACAATACTGTTATCAATCCATAAAGCTGCTTAATTCCCTTGACACCAAACCATCAAATAGAGGTGTAATTTTCTGCTCTACTTTGACTAGATATTTCTTTTACATCAGGGTGTGGAGGGTCCGACCATTATTTGACTTCATTGCGGCTACATTTGGGTAATTAGTCGGACCGGGGTGTGGATGGTGAAACACTATTGTGCTTGGTATTGCAGTATTGGAGGTTAACCATAAACTTAAAAAATATGCGGAAAATAAATTAGGTTATATATGAGTATGACAGGGCCCACTCAGAAGGGTCATCTTTTGAAAAAAACAAACAAACCTCAATTACAGGTATCCCAAAAATGGTTAAAGGAATTGCAACTTTTCCATTTTTTTCCTCTGTTTATTGTCAACGCTTTCACTAAGGAGACGCCACTTTTATTATTTATTTGGCTAATATCAGACGATTTTATTCAGGTTAGAGGGAAGCCCATACACGAGGGGTTAAACTGTTTGCATGCTTCCCAGTGAGTGATAGCAACTGAACACCTTCCAGTGAACTTTATGGGGCTAATATGGAGGACTTCACAATCGTTTCCCCCAATCTCAGTAACAATAAGTTTGCCCATGGCAGGTGTTTAGTTATGTTAGGTTAAGGTTAGTTTAAGGTTAGGTTAGGCTAGGCTAACTTAAACTTTTAAATAAACACTTTTTAAACACATTTGCCCTTCACTAGTGCATTTACAGGGGCTCGTCATATAAATATTCCATGGTTTTAATATTGTTTTCCTTAGATTCCGTAGTATGTTTATAATTGCGAGTTTCCTTCTGTTGAATGTAAACTAACACAGGGCTGCCACACTGCACAAAACCTGATGAACCCCTGTAAGTGCACATTATATATGTATTTTTTTATGGGGAATAGCCCTCCCTGGCACAGGTCATTAACCCACAATGGGGCCTGGGGGCGAAAAATATAAGAGTGAAAAGAAATTAAAAATAGAATAGAAAATGACTATATTAATCTACCTGTACACCACAAAGATGCCGTAAAACTAGCATTTTGAAGTGTGACATTGTAAGAGTGTGGAAACACAGAGGAAGGCAGCTCACCGATTTTGTTCAAAATCTCAATACCCTGTACATGTATATGTACTCCAGAACATACTCCCCTTTTCATCAGAAAATTCCACTGCAATTTCTTTAATGCAGTACTACCTGTATTGTACTCAGGCATTTTTATATAGTATGCAATCTCTGTTCAGTACTCCTGAGCATGCTGATTCCGAATCTGTGCTCAACAGTTCGATTGTGGAGTAATTAGTGGTCATTAATGACACTTGGAACATTTTAATGACATTTTTCTCTGCTAATTGCTGTACTTGTCAACTATTGGTGTCCAAAGTGAATGGTTGGTGTTTTTATGTTCTTCTGGATGTACGTAATTACTGAGAGAAAATCTATCTGGGTGAAAATATGGTAAGAAAGTATTTTCAGGGTCGATATTCCTGGATCTGCCCCTGTTATCTGTACAGTATATTACTTGTCCAAATGACATCTCAAAATTTTTAATTACTTTTATAACGCTATTTACTCTACTTGCCTCCTATGGTTTATTTATCTGAAATTGATTGTCCAGTGTTAGTATCAGGAGGATACTGGATTACCCGGAGAAACCCTGTGATGTTTGTCAGGGTCAAACATTTGTCTTGGGCAGACAGTTTTATAACCATACATAGACTAACCTTCATCTAATTTTTTTTTACCCATAGATCATCAGTACAGTACTGTATACAAGCAAATATGAGTGCAGCTATAGAAATACGAGCTGCAGGACTTATCATCTTCCGTCGGGTGTCAACAGATTTAGAATATCTTTTACTAAAAGCATCAAAAAAAGAAGGCCATTGGACACCACCCAAAGGTTAGTATGTGGTGTAATGTGTTGTGTCCCATGCTGCATATCACCCCAGTTAAGAACATTAATTTTTTTCATAATTTTCATTATGCTTCACACTGCTTTATTGAATACAGAACTTTAATCCATGACCTTTATTAATTACAATATTACTGTATTATTGTAGTAAGTTTTATTCTGTACTTTGACTTCCATGTTGTACTTGACTTATATCATATCTAGGGGGATGCAGGTTGGGTCTTGTCTGATGCTTCAATAATTTTTCCACTCACTCCGCTCTGGCCAGGTCCACACTCTCTTGCCAGCTCAACTCTCTTCTCTCTCATGCCACCATTCTTAGCCATGTAGTTCTGGGGTGTCTTCTTGGTCATCTCCCATGTGTTTTTGCATAAAATAGTCTTATCAGTTTGCTCTCCATCCATTCAAAATGGTCAAACCATCTTTTTTTGCTTGTCATTCATTCTGTCAACTATGGAGAAGTGCATGTCTGCCGTATTTCTAATGTCTTCATTTGTCAGTCTGTGATATCATCTTATATTACAGATTCATCTCAAACAGTACATTTTGAAAGCAAGTACATACTGTAGTCTTTTTTTTCTCTTTCTCTGTTAATACCCATTTCTCTCTGCCTTATACACAGCAGTTGGTAAGACTACAGGATATGATTCTGTCTCTACGTATATTTGCTAGTTTATTCATTGCTGCATGACCTACCTTTAATCTCCTGCATTGCATATGTGTGTCTATTATCTTGTGTGAATCATATGTCTAAGTATTTAAACTCTTCAAAGTATTCTAGTCTTCCTGTTCTTAGAATTACTATGACATCTTGTCATTTGTCTTCATTTCAATACTGTAATGTTGTTTACATTTATTTTAAGATTGTGTTTGTGTGTGTTTGTTTTACAGACAATCTGTCAAATCAGGAAATTTGTAAGATGTGTGAATATCATTTGTATCAGGAAATATTACAGGAATGTGATTTGATGTGATATTTAAATGTCATACCACTTTTTCCAGGATAAATATTAAAGTAACTCATTATTATGTTCAGATATGTTAGGTTTGGTCAGTTTAGCTTGAGTGTAAAATTATATTAAATTTTGACATTACATGTACTGTATATTAGCTGAATAATACAGTATAATGTAACCTAATCTCAATACTGTACAGTATACATGTTGTATTTTGTGCAATGGAACATTTCCCCAGGCATTTTACAAATTGCCTGAGTTGGCAGATTATAAACTGTATAAACTCGAGAGTGAATCACATGTGCTCACAGTAATACCAGTGCTTATAAGGACCACAGGTGACTAATAGATACTCTTAAAGACTTCAGGTGTTCATATCAAGAGTTTTGCCCCTTCCCTTATATTTTGCAGCCATGTTATTCACAAACACAAGTTTTATATAGTTTTCATTTAAACTTTAAATAAATAATGAATTTTAAAGGTGTCAAAGAATGTTTAAAGTTACTTTTATTAAAACTATCCAATATGAAATGCACAGAGGGTTACAGTAGAGATACAGTACTGTACCTTCCTATTACAAATTGCTGTACTGTACTGTACACTCACAGCAGCAGGTTGAGTCTATTTTAGAATTTTCTTTGAGACTCGAGCTTTGCTGTTCTCCATTAGTTCTTGTTTTAGAGATGTACAGTAGCTATTTTTGGCACACCCAGATATTTAATTGGGGGGAACACACCGTTGTTTATAAGTTCCTATGTGACCATACAATGTT
Source organism: Homarus americanus (assembly GCF_018991925.1). Taxonomy (NCBI): domain Eukaryota; kingdom Metazoa; phylum Arthropoda; class Malacostraca; order Decapoda; family Nephropidae; genus Homarus; species Homarus americanus. The sequence goes on from NW_024746161.1 coordinate 9,008,077, forward strand.
TTTCTTTATAACTCACAGGTCATGTTGATCCTGGAGAAACAGACAAGGAAGCTGCCATCAGAGAAACTGAAGAAGAGGCTGGATTATGTTCCAATGGTTATACTGTGATAGACTCCTACCAAAAGGTCTTGAAGGTACTGTACTGTACTGTGTGTAAAAAATGAATATCAAGCAATAGGATTACTTTCATTAATGTGTTCAATATTTTTAGCAATTAATGTCCATTGGAATAATTAAAACTATTTAAAATATTGAGAATGTTAATTATGCTATGCCTGTCAGTTTGGTGTTTGTCAAACTGGAGGTCAAAACATAGATTTTGTTCAGATTTCATACAGAGTTACTCCTTTACTTTCTGGTTAAGGATCTGAATTCAAGTTTAAAATTCAAGTAATAGTGTTATTTAATGATCCATGAAATAATTAAATATATTTAGAATTCAGTATTTAAAATGTCCATTATGGTATGCCCATAAGTTTTATATCACTTTTATATACCATTTAAATGCATTACTTTCCTTTTCCAGAAAATAGACATAATTAGTGTTCATTAATAACCCTTGGAATAATTAAATTGCTGGGTAATTGGTGGTCATAATGACACTTGGAAGATTTTAATGCCATTTTTCTCAATGCTAATTATTGTACCCGCCAACTGTGGGTTTCCGATTTATTTATTTATTTTTTCCATTCTGGAAGTGCATACTGGAGGTCCCTGACTTATGAACGCTCACCGATACGAACGGGGTTAAACTTGAAATTTGCAGAATACAGGAAACCCTCGATAACTCGGCACATATGGGGCTCTGGCCTTGCCGAGTTATCCCAAATTCTGACTTATCGAGGCATCTCCCCCTCCTACAAAAGTACAACAATAAAAATTATCGACCCATATATGTGTAAATGTAATTATTGAACGTAAAAAAAGTAACACTTACCAACAATATAGGCAAAGAATGAAGCATCATAGTAGGTGACACAGAGGATGGTAGGTGACACAGAGGCATGGTAGCTGATACAGGTGGCCAGATATGCCGAGATTTTCCCAGGTAATTTTATATATATCTGCATTTCCCCGAGTTATACTGATACATTCCGAGACCATATCCATGCCAAGTTATATGAAACTCCGAGTTATCGAGGGCTTACTGTATTTTATTTACTTGATTTATTTTATCTTTCATTTACTGTATTTTGTCATTATAATTCTTTTTTGTCTTAAATTAAGTGATTTTAGATGTATATAAGGACTTAGGCTATGGTATAGTGGGATTTTAAACATTGTTTTGCAAGTACGGTATGCATATAGCATGTGTTCCAACTTACAAATGTCCTCAGGTATGTAACCCAGGGACCCCCTGTAATTAGTCAAAACCCTTTAGTTCCAATTCCGAGAGAAAATTATGTTTCGGTCCAAATATTCTTAAGCCATTAGGATTACTGTTTCAGCCCAAATCTTGATCTCTATTTTGTTGAAAATCTCAGTATATTGTAGGTACTCCTGAGCTTGGAAGATTTGAATGACAATTTTTCAATGCATACAGTACAGTATCTATTTTGAGATTTTAAATAAAGTCAATGTTTTCAAGATTACAGGTGACTTGGTAATCTTTAGGGCTGATAAATCCCTTTTTATCATATTTGGAAATTAATGTGTTTAACTGACCATAGCTCATTGTCCATTTGTGTTTACCAACAACATTTCCTTTTTGGAATATTTAGGGCTCTTGTTACCATGGATGGAGCTGTATTATTTCTGTAATAAATGGGTTGTCACTAAAGGTTGAATGTGTGGCTAAACACAAGTCACCCACAGATCCAGTCTGGAATGAGATTTCTGGATTCATATCTTTATTTTTTCAGATTCCAAGTATGACTTGCATCTTGTCAGAAGACCCATTTTTACTTTCAGTATACTGTGAAAAATAAGCAAAAAGAGGTTGTGTACTGGCCAGCAGAACTGAAAGATCCCTCCTCTGCAGTGAAGATTTCTGATGAGCATGTGGAATTTCGTTGGGCACCACTGACTGAAGCTTGTTCCCTTGTTGGTTTCACTGATTTAGTAGCAGCACTCAAAGAATGCGAAGAATTCCTCAGGAAGTATTTTAAAAATTAGCAATGTACTGTATGCAAAATAGTCCAATTTTAAAATATTAATATTTAACAAATTCATAAAATGGATGTACAGTACTGTAGGTGTAAAATAGGCTTTTATAGGTTAATTATCCAGTATAATTTTGTATGGGATATGGGTTAGTTACTAAGCATATACCCCAATTAGTAAGAAAAAGAGAGGATGTGAGATATGAATAACAGAATTGCAATCTTTATCTGAGTGACAATGATAATGATGGAAGATTTAAATGTGAGGATAAGTGAGACTGGTATCTCACTGCTTAAGAATGTCGTTCCGCAGAAAAAAATGCAGGGGGGAGCAATGTTATCCTGAATTCGACGTGTGAAGCGTGAAGACATCATTGACAATTTCGGAAGAGATCCCCGACTGCTCCAATTCCTGTTCCAAGAGTAGTAACCTGCTCTAACTGAATGAACTGTTGAGAAATGTTTATGTTATTTTATTCATTTTGTATTTTCCATGTAATTTTTTCAAATTTTTTATTTTCCAGGGGGGGGGGGGGCAAATGCCCCCCCTTGCCCCTCCCTGCGGACGCCCATGAGCACAACTCTGGCTTTTGACAATATTGACAGACTTGAAGAGAGACTTTCTGGAAGTGGAACCTCACACACAGTGAACGGAATCATAGTTCAGCCACAAGTACAGGGACCACAGCAAGTAGTACCTAGTGCACAAATCAACAGATTTGTGCAGAGAAGCATTGATCAAGATGAGGATTGGCATATTCCTGTTTACAATGCTGGTGAGAAAGTTGGCCCTGCAAGGAGACCAAAGAAAATTCAAGAAGTAGATTATGTTGCTTTTCGAAAGGAAGCATGGAAAAGGGACATGCTATGGTTGCTGTGTCGAGGAAGCATAGAAAAAGGACATGTTATGGTTGCTGTGTTGATTACATGACAATGAAAGTAGCAATACAATATTGCTGGGTAAACAAAATTTAACATAAGAGTCCACAGCATCAATCAGATCTCTGAGAATTCCCTAGGATATTTGCCGTGAATAAATACACCAGCAACAAATGTGTCGACAATCAATGAAGTGCTGCGGCAATCCCTACAAATAAAAGAGCAGCTGCTCTTGATGGGATAGTGTGCGTATTTGACCAGGCTATCAATGCGAAAGCAGCAGAAATTAAGTGAAGAACTTGGATAAGTATGGAAGTATTGTCCTTCGGATGGGTGCTTTCCATACTACTTGCAATGTTCTGGCTATAATTGGCAAGAGATTCCAGGAACTTAAGCATTGAGACTTCAATAATTCCAGAAGGATCTGTAAATGCTGTGCTTGATGGTTGGATGTATTACAGAGGCATGAGGTTACATAAGCTCGTTTATGAAGCAATTTTAAAGTTAGTGTTATTACCGTTGGCTTATAAATGCTGGTGTCAGTTGTTGACGATTGCTGCCTTCCCCGAACAAACTTTGGATCTCTCAGCGCCTCCCCACGCGGCCTGTTGCCTCGTGAGATGTGGCGGCTGGGGGAGGGGGGGATGTTCACAGATGAAGAGTTCTTGATTCTCCTGACTGTAAGGTCTAAAGGGTGACGTGGCTCTCATGACACAGATTGCCCTCTCGAGTGATATTCCCCCCCCCCACGCGACCTGTGACCTCGCCAGATGCGGCGGGGGGGACCCCGGGAGTGTTATCATCGCTGGCGTCAGTACTGGCGAGTGAGTATTGGTGTGTGAGTGCTGGCGTTTACTGCTCTACCCAAACAAAGATCGGGGGGCGTTGTTTACGGAGCAGAGGTCCTGATTCTGCTAAATGAATGGTTTAAAAGGGTGGCGTGGCCGCCTGGACTCCAGGAGATCGCTCACTCGAGTGATGCTGTGAGGACCAGCCCTCGAGTGATGCTGTAAGGAGCAGCCTTCTGCTCGCACTGATAAACACCACACAATCCTGTCCAAGAATTTGTGCTGAGACAATTTACATAGTACTGTTGTCTCTTGGAACACCATACTGATCTGCATTGACCCGCACTTCTAAGTACAGCATAAGTGAAGACATACCCCTCGGTACTGAAATATTGTTGACTAATTACGTTTACTCGTTTCTGCCTAACTTGGAGTAATAAGACAATGCAGAATGAAGCAAAGCTAAGATTAATAGAGTTATGAACTTTGTATCAATTACTGTATAATTAAGACAAACTGTGTGAGTCTAACTGTATCAAATACTGTATACTGTAATTAAGACAAAATGTGTGAGACTAACTATCAATTACTGTATACTGTAATTAAGACAAACTGTGTGAGACTAACTATCAATTACTGTATACTGTAATTAAGACAAACTGTGTGAGACTAACTAATTATGTATCAGATCACCATGTGATACTAATGAACGCCTTGTTCTCTGCAGGTGTTGATCACATCAATAAATATTGAATAATAATAAATGGTTTATTAATAGAGTTGCAGCCGGTGGTTGAAAATATACACTTACATTTAATTTAGACATAATGATATGATATGCATTGAATACATTTACAGGGCTGTACAGCACATTACATACCACGTCTCCCTCCCTGCACATACCACCCCCCCCCTCCCTCCCTCCCTCCCTGCACATACCACCTCTCCCTCCCTCCACATACCACCCCTCCCTCCCTCGTGGAAGTAGATTATCAACTTTTTGGGAGGTACTAATATGTTTACCAAAGTAGATTATCATAAAAACGGTTAATTTGTATCACAGAAAATGTGAAAAAATTTCTACTTTCTGGGAAAGTTGCTTATCTACTTATCATAGAAAACGGGAAATTTGTATCATGGAAAATGGGAAATATCTACTTTCTGGGAAAGTAGGTTATCTACTTTCCTGAAAAGTAGATTTTCAACTTTTTGTGTGAGTAGATTATCGACTTTTTGGGAGGTATTAATATAATTTCCAAAGTAGATTATCATAAAAAACGGGAAATTTGTATCACAGAAAATTTGAAATATTTCTACTTTCTGGGAAAGTTGGTTATCTACTTATCATAAAAAACGGGAAATTTGTATCAGAAAGTGGGAAATATCTACTTTCTGGGAAAGTTGGTTCTCTACTTATCATAGAAAACGGGAAATTTGTATCATAGAAAATGGGAAATATCTACTTTCTGGGAAAGTTGGTTATCTACTTTCCTGAAAAGTAGATTATCTACTATTTGGGAAAGTAGATTTTCAACTTTTCGTGTGAGTAGATTATCGAATTTTTGGGAGGTATTAACATAATTTCCAAAGTAGATTATCATAAAAAACGGGAAATTTGTATCACAGAAAATTTGAAATATTTCTACTTTCTGGGAAAGTTGTTATCTACTTATTATAAAAAACGGGAAATTTGTATCATAGAAAATGGGAAATATCTACTTTCTGGGAAAGTTGGTTATCTACTTTCCTGAAAAGTAGATTATCTACTATTTGGGAAAGTAGATTTTCAACTTTTTGTGTGAGTAGATTATCGACTTTTTGGGAGGTATTAATATAATTTCCAAAGTAGATTATCATAAAAAACGGGAAATTTGTATCACAGAAAATTTGAAATATTTCTACTTTCTGGGAAAGTTGGTTATCTACTTATCATAAAAAACGGGAAATTTGTATCATAGAAAATGGGAAATATCTACTTTCCGGGAAAGTTGGTTATCTACTTTCCTGAAAAGTAGATTATCTACTATTTGGGAAAGTAGATTTTCAACTTTTCGTGTGAGTAGATTATCGAATTTTTGGGAGGTATTAACATAATTTCCAAAGTAGATTATCATAAAAAACGGGAAATTTGTATCACAGAAAATTTGAAATATTTCTACTTTCTGGGAAAGTTGGTTATCTATTATAAAAAACGGGAAATTTGTATCATAGAAAATGGGAAATATCTACTTTCTGGGAAAGTTGGTTATCTACTTTCCTGAAAAGTAGATTATCTACTATTTGGGAAAGTAGATTTTCAACTTTTCGTGTGAGTAGATTATCGACTTTTTGGGAGGTATTAACATAATTTCCAAAGTAGATTATCATAGAAAACGGGAAATTTGTATCATAGAAAATGGGAAATATCTACTTTCTGGGAAAGTTGGTTATCTACTTTCCTGAAAAGTAGATTATCTACTATTTGGGAAAGTAGAGAGTTTATCAACTCTTGTAGATGGGAAATATCTAGAAAGTTGGTTATCTACTTTCCTGAAAAGTAGATTATCTACTATTTGGGAAAGTAGATTTTCAACTTTTCGTGTGAGTAGATTATCGAATTTTTGGGAGGTATTAACATAATTTCCAAAGTAGATTATCATAAAAAACGGGAAATTTGTATCACAGAAAATTTGAAATATTTCTACTTTCTGGTAAAGTTGGTTATCTACTTATTATAAAAAACGGGAAATTTGTATCATAGAAAATGGGAAATATCTACTTTCTGGGAAAGTTGGTTATCTACTTTCCTGAAAAGTAGATTATCTACTATTTGGGAAAGTAGATTTTCAACTTTTCGTGTGAGTAGATTATCGACTTTTTGGGAGGTATTAACATAATTTCCAAAGTAGATTATCATAGAAAACGGGAAATTTGTATCATAGAAAATGGGAAATATCTGCTTTCTGGGAAAGTTGGTTATCTACTTTCCTGAAAAGTAGATTATCTACTATTTGGGAAAGTAGATTTTCAACTTTTCGTGTGAGTAGATTATCGACTTTTTGGGAGGTATTAACATAATTTCCAAAGTTGATTATCATAGAAAACGGGAAATTTGTATCATAGAAAATGGGAAATATCTGCTTACTGGGAAAGTTGGTTATCTACTTTCCTGAAAAGTAGATTATCTACTATTTGGGAAAGTAGACTTTTGACTTTTCGTGGAAGTAGTTTATCGACTTTTTGGGAGGTATCTTTAATAGTTGACACGGTTATAAGCAAAGCACCATGGTATTAGGTTTCGAATGGCAGGCGGGTTTCAATCATTCCCTTTGACTTGCCCGTCACTTGAACATCCTTAGTCCCAAGGCGTTTATAGTTAGTATGGAAAGGATTTCTTCCATGGGTTGAAAGCAATCATCCTCGAGAAAGGTACACCATCGAAGTGGCAGGTGAACTGCCATGACATGTTCACAGATACTTTGGCCCTGCCAAATTACTTCAAGCTAGCAGATCTCTTTGATGAATACCTAAACATACTACACTTTGACCATGGAGATCTATCTACTTTCTGGATGTCATACATTGACTTGAGGTACTGCTTCAACTAACAAAAGCATCAAGAGAACGTAACTGGGCACTTCATTTGGCTGCCCTTCAGAACCTAATACCATGGTGCTTTGCTTATAACCGTGTCAACTATTAAAGATATCTGCCTGTTTATTACAACAACACAAAAAGCCTGTCAAATGAACAACCCAATGTCCATGAATACCTTCAAGGAGGTGGGGTTTTTTTTCTGTACAAATGAGCTCTTCTGACAATCCTTTTGGGGGAATACCAGTGGATCAGACTCTTGAAGAAACTGTAAATAAACAGCTGGTGGGACAAAGGGGTTCAGTCTGTAGCCAGCAGCTGTACAAAAATACTACCTAACAGCAGAATACATAACAAAGTTCCTAGGGAATCTCCGTGACATGATAGGCCTCACATCTTCCGACTGTGATCATGCTGATCTCACACATCCTAGAATTGCCAAAGACAAAGCTGATGTTGATGCAGTAGTTGACATGCTGGGAAATAACTGGATAAATCCATTAGGCCAGGTGACATCTCATCAGTTTATCTACTGGTATTGCTGCTCCTAAAGATGTGGTACCCTGTATATCAGTGGTGTCAAACTCAAAACCTTTCGAGGGCCAATTCTTATTTTAGTTACCGGTACCCTCTTCATGGCCAATACAAGTGCTATATCACATATTCGCAGGATTGAAGTTTACAGCTTCACACATTGCCTTACCTGGCTTACCAGGAATACCTCATTTGGGTTTGTCTGATCTTAAGTATGTCAAATTCATTTTACTAAATAAACAACTATTTTTTCATAATTTCACGGGATAAATTTTACCATCCCGCGGGCCACACCTGACCATCACAAGGGCCACAATTGGCCCGTGGGCCATGACTTTGACACCCCTGCTGTATATGATATGCATGCCAGAGAAATAGGTGAAAATGCCTATCAAGAGTTCAGAGAAAAGGCTTGAGGACAGAACTGAACAACAGGACTTAAACAGCAGAATGAAAAAGCTAAACCTGAAGACATTTTCTGACTTCAAAAAGAAAACAAGTTTAAGTGCAGGGAAAAGAAGTGATATTGAAAGCAGATAGAAATCTCTTCGTAAGGTAATAAGCACCTATCTGGCGCGTGAATTCATCGTGTTGATTTTCTTGTTTTTGCTGTGCTCATGGAAAGAGCATATAATTTATTATTAGAAAATATAACATGATTCCTCCTATGAATTTTGGTTATGACTCGTGTTCTTACATGCAACTTATATATAATTATGCAAGTTACCTCTACACGAGTGCATTATGAGCAGTTTTAATTTTGAAAATCACCTAGACAACACTCACGAAACTATGGTTATACCATTCGACTAATGCATATAGACGGACAGACTGGAGATATGCAACACCCTAAAGAAGAATGAAATACAGTACAGTAAAAGTAATAAATAATGAGGAATGGATACAGTGTGACTGAGCACTTACCTTTAATGTAGTCAGCTGAATGCACATGGGGCCCCCATAATTTTATAATTATACGTAGAGACTACATTAACTGGAAACGTTTCGGTATAGAAAATGCGTGTCATTTGAAAAAAAAAAAAAATGGTCACAACTGCGGCGGTCGTAAGTCGGGGTCTCGCTGTGTGTATATATATATATATCTCCTTATTGGTATAATTTTGGGTTTGCTATGTTCAGATACAATACAGAAAAAAAAATCCTTGAATAAAGTTTATTTACCACGGTTCAAGTATTTTCATAACATGTTTTGGAAATTAAGAAGAGATGGAAATGATCTCAAGCAAAGCATTTGTAATTTGGATTCCTGTGTACAGTATATCTCTTGGTTAATATAAATCTCATAAGTACAATAAATCTTAACATTTTTAGTACAAGTATACTTCTCATTTCACAGTACAGAAACAAGAAGCAGTAATCTGTGTGGGATAAATGAGTAAGCTAAGTAATACTGTGTATTTTAATGCCAACATGGTAAAGTAGAAGAACGGTTGTTGCATATGTGATAAAATACACTATGTAACATTTGGGCAAACTGTGACAAAGTAACAAACTCATAACTCAGTGACTACACATGTTTGAAATAAAAAAAATATTAACCCATCATAACAGAAAAAAGTTATAAATGATATTTCACAATTGAAAAAATACCTAGCAGATAGAAGGATTACTAGCTATTTGTAAACATTTAATATAACATACTTTACATGCCTTTCTTTCGAGCCCTGGCCAAAAACACTTCACTAACACCAGAAAATGCCAACACTCGACCTTCACACAATACAACATCCACCGTGTTACTTCACTCACAATGTATACGTACTATAAATATTAATTTCCTTTGCAATACAGAGTTTGACAATAGCTGGCTGCCAGGTTTTATGATCTCAATAGCAATAAACATGCTTGTATTGTGTGGCTGCCAAAAATAAAAAGTTTAAAATAAAAGTGAAGCTTTCACTATGAAACTAATTGAAGATAAAATTTCAGAAGCCCATTCCAAGTTTCATGGAAACCTGCCAACACCTTCAGAAGTTCTTCACTTGTCCAACTATGATCTCTACAATAATGGTCAACACTTTGTAGCAATATTAGACAGCCCTTAATGTAAATTTATCACATTAGATATACCAGTGTATTTTTTAATTATATGTACAGCAGTAGTGAGGCCAGAATATACAGCACAGTGATAATACTAGTGGAAGGTATATATATATATATTTATATATATTTATATATGTCTTTAATGAGGTCACACACCAGTGATTTGGAACAAAATGTTTAGAAAAGGATCACCACCATTTAATCTTGAAACAAATTAATTCAGTTTTCTTTTGTTCACACTTCTGAGACATCCATTTCATTAGGTCCCTAATAACTGTTTTCTTTAGGGCTTCTTTCAAAATTAAAATAATGTGGGCCTTATTTTTCCAGTGTTCACTGTAGCCTGAAGATGGACTATGGGGAGAAATACAAGAAATCAAAACATCAGCAGTAATAGATGGCAAGCTAGGCATGGGTTGGCAACTGGCTAAAAATTTGAGTTTCATGTATTTTCCCATTTTTGGCTAAGGAACCAATGACTTATTGAAAGTGTGGGATAAGGAAGGTTAGTGGGATCACATTACTAAAAGAGGAAAGGTAAGTAAGGGTGCATCATAAATTGGGCAAAGAAATTCTGTAATATCTATCACATTTTCAGGAATTGCTGGAAGGTTCAATGTTTGCTTATAAAATATCCAAAGCTGCTCAAAATATCTCTCTCATTAATATCTGTGCACACACTATATGCTGAAATATCCATTCAAAGGAGACAAAATACAAAATTAAAAGTTAAGAAAAATTTTCAACTATAGTATGTATATTTCAATATAATATACACTATGCTAAGCTATAAACATATCAAGCACTGTAGCTTGGTATTATTTAATAACAAAGATCATATAAAGCTCCAACCAATATTGTTTTGGGAGCAATGTATAAACACTGGGAACTTCCTCCTGGTTGGGGATATGATCATGTAATAATTATTCCTCTTGCAAACTCGTGCTACACTCCAACCACAATCACTGAAGCATAAGTGAAGGTATTACACTGTCTTATGATGAACATGCCCTTACATCGGTAAGATTAATCACTGTTGTACTTGTGCCTGTTGCTATTTTTATTTAATTTTTTTTAAGACTACACTTGTAAATATGAACCAGAGCTCCCACTGTGCAGATGCTGTAGCAATCTTTTTTTTCTTTTTTTTTCTTTTTATTTCACTAAAAATCACTGGCTGGGGTTGTGGGACATGGTGAAAATTTTCTATGCAAAGCCAAAACCCTCAGAACATTCATGAATGGCCTTCAGTAAATAGTGGCGTAGCTTATCGTAGGTTTCGTAGACAGGTAGGTCCAGCTGGTTGAAACTGTAGAAAAAGATAGTAAAAATTGTACACCAAGACATTAAAGATTGAATATTAAAGACATCCTGGCATTCATTAAAAATAAATAAATAAATTACCATTTTGTGAGTAAAAAACACAAGATGTACTGAAAATATATCTATACTATACTGTACATTCATAACCTCCCCCAGTGCTACCCTTTATCTTTTGAAACCATCATATTTTGTTTATCAAAATATCGTAAGATCGGGAGTATTATAGGGTTCAATGGGATAGGTTCCTTGTCAGTCAGACACCCACATGTATTACCGGAAAAAATTCTTACATTACTAGCCCTAAAAAAAACAACCCTCACTGCATCATAATATATAAGTCTGGGCATCATCACATGTCCTCTCCAAGGCTAAGGGGACTCCTTAAGGCAGAGTAGAGACGTCACTGACTTCCACACAGCCTCTGGAGCGCCTCTTGTCGCTTCAAAATGTCAACTTTCACCTCCAGACTCATGGTTTTCCTGGGCACCTTGGCTTTCCCAGACATTTTCGAAGTTACATTGCTCACTTCGATCACCAAAACATGATAATAATGATGGGTACTCGATTCTTTTATGAAAAAATAAAAATAAAATTATACCAGTCAATAAAAGCATTTACCGAAAGTTCATGATATATATATACAGTAAAGCCTCAGATAACGATTTGTCCTACAACTTTTCGTATTTGAAACCCTAGATAATTTAGGACCCGATTCAGTTTACATCCTTATTTCATTCGTATTTGAAACCCTAGATAATTTAGAACCCGATTCAGTTTACATCCTTATTTCATTCGTATTTGAAACCCTAGATAATTTAGGACCTGATTCAGTTTACATCCTTATTTCATTCGTATTTGAAACCCTAGATAATTTAGGACCCAATTCAGTTTACATCCTTATTTCATTCGCATTTGAAACCCTAGATAATTTAGGACCCGATTCAGTTTACATTCTTATTTCATTCGTATTTGAAACCCTAGATAATTTAGGACCCAATTCAGTTTACATTCTTATTTCATTCGTATTAACGACCAAAATATAATAAAAATAAAATAAGAGCACCTTGCGCAAAGAAGCTGCATTGCTAATAAGTAGAAAACAACACTCTGAGCTTGGCGGGCCTTTTGTTTTCACACATCTGGTACAGGAACTGGAGAAAAACTTTCTCAGGTTTCTTACATCATTTTTGCATCCCTATTCAACATGAGCAAGAGAGCAAGTGATGGTAGTGTTGTTTCAAAAGCTAATAGAAAGTGTCTAAGCTTAGCAGAGAAACTAGATGTGTTAAACCGATATGAAAAAGGTGAGAGGTCTGTGGATATTATATGGAGCAAACAATGAACATATTTTTTTAAGTGGATCCATTAACAAAACAAAGCCTTAAAATTTAAATAAATGCAAATGACCTCTACATAAAGATGTATAATGAGAAAAGAAAGCAGCTGTGCAAGGTTCTTTCGACAGCTTTATTATTCGAAGCTAAAGTTCTTACACACACGTAACCAAGAAAAAATATTGCCAGGAATGTGGTTCATCAGATGGCCATGAGGCGGTGTTTGGGTAGATGACGCCTCATCTGACAATTAAGTCAATGATGTGATCCATATTCCAAGTTAGCAGGATGATGAATATCGTTAAATGCAGGTTTGTTTACATCATAAATGGGGAGGTGAACGTAAGTCTTAATTCACCACCATCGTTAAAGCGGGATATCATAAATCAGGGGATACCTGTATTTTATGTCAAGTATAGAAACTTATAAGAATACAACTGTAAATACAACCGAAAGATTATAAATATTTACATACAGATCAAGATTGAAAAACCTACACAATTATATGTAAATGAGAATATGGAACCAGCATATAGAACAGGGAGATATATAACCCTGGACTGAGTCAATGAGTTCTACTACCTGGTTGAAGTGGTAAGTACTGGAAGTGGTGCAAAAGCTAGTTCAGTTACAAGAATCAGAGGTAGCTGGAAGAAGTTTATGGAGCTGTTGCCTATACTGACAGCAAGAGAACCTTTCTTTTGACTTGAAAGGAAAGTTGCACATAGCCAGTGTAAAAAAAAGTGTTGTATGGCAGTGAATCAGGGCTGTTCAAGATGATGACATATTTTGTAGATTTGAGTGAGCTGAGATGGATTAGTAAATGTTGAGAATAGGAAACCATGTTCTGTGCTTAGGTGGTGGCAGGGGATTGAGAGTATTGAAGGTATTATGCATATAGGTAGGCTGAGGTGGTTTGGGCATGTAGAAAGAAAGGGGAGAGGTTGCGAGTAATGATCTCAGAAACAAGAATCTCGCGAGGCTGAGAAAAAATGTGCACCATGGAGAGTTACCCTTAAGTAATCATGGCCAGTCAAAGCAAGTGTTGAAAATGGCTGTGCAAAGATAATGAATAGTGAGCTAATAAAATGCTACTGATAGCAAATATTATTAGATTAAGCACTTACCAGGTGTGAGCTGAAGGTAATCTATCAGTAGATCTGTCATCACGATGAATCTGGAACTTTTGTGTACCATTCATGCCTTCCAATGCCACAAATCCTTGTAGTGGAACTTTACTTGTGCCAGTCACAAACTGTAGGAACTTGGCACGCTCTGCTTGATCAAATGACCTCAAGGCACGCCAGAACCACTGAATCTATCGGATATGATGAATATAGTATGGCAAGAATATTTTCTTACCAAGTATTTACAATTAAAAAAATCAGTTTAATCAAGTCAAATTACACTCCTCTATTAGGTACATTATAAACTATCAAACACTTAGTTAGGAACTTTTCATTCTGATTTTCTGCATAATATAATTTTCCTTCACATCTACAAATTTTCAATTGCAAATTGTCTTCACAAATGGGGTGTCTCCATATGCTATCTCAATGCACCTTCTTTATATCTTATGTACTTGCTTGTGCCAATTATAAACCCCTATGTAACAATAGAGCAGCATTTATACTACCCAGACACACACATGTAGCAAGCAAGGCAATTTTTTTTCCCAAATGTTTAATATCATTTTCAGGTAAATAAGAAAATGCAGCATCATAAATGACTATGCAAGTGACCATTGATTATACAAGTGCCAATCAATTTTAATCTTCATACACCTTATCTAATCCATGATGCCTCACTCTTCCAAGCTGCTAAAGGATGGCTATGACATACAAGCCTCCAGGTTGTCTCATGACCTACCATTGTCTTCTTTCTCCATTCCCCCTTTCTCTCTCTAAAGTATTATTCCACAATGAAGTCAATCTCCCTCTACCTAATTATCCTGCTATATTGTCACCACATACTCGCTTTATTAACCCCTTCTACTGCATCCTTCTCACATGTCCATTCCATCTCGGCGAGCCTCATTTTAACCATTTCTAAACTAAAATAACCCTAACTGCCACAAGTTACAAAAACAAGCCTGAAACTAACTCTGAATTCCTTCTTTATCTCCAAGCGTATACTCCTTTCCCTGAAGATACTTCCCACCTAACAAATCACCATCCTCCTCTGCACTATTCTCTCCCCAAGAATTGAACCATTCATAGTTGCACATCCAAATACCTGGGAGGTCTATAATCTCCAGTGTGCCATCCTTCACATACAATTTTATATTTTAACTACCAGCCTTTTTTACCCCCCCCCCACCTCTAAAACCTTTACCTTATGCTTTTTAGTGTTTTCCTTCTATCACACATCCTGTAAAAGTCATGCACCAACTTCTGCAATTCCTTTATTGGAACTAATTCTCCAATATGTAATTAAGATAATCATTAATTGTCTCTTACCTGCAAGGAGTTGGGTTGATACTTGTGGTATTCCGTATTAGTTCGAAGGTCATCTATGTCAATTGTGGGGAGACCCGATATTAACAGCTCCAATTCTTGTTCATTAAAAATGGATATGAGGCGCTTTGGAATGATGTCATAGAAACCCTCCAGGAAGGCATTCAACCTGTTAAAATGTGGTATATCAGTAACAAATTCATATTCATGCCAGAAAATTTTATATTCACTTCAGATATCCACTGACAGAGTTACTTAAGGCTGCTTTCACACAATATGAGCTTGGTATGTGTCCTCAGGCATTATGAGCAGGGCCGTAACCAGCCTTGATGGCACCCAGGGCAATGGCTGAATTTGGCGACCCCCCTCCCTTTACAGCTCACCACCACCAACCCTACACTCCCCACAACCCCACTTCCACTGCAAATAATTATATCAACTAAATTTTAATTCATATAAATAATGTAGCATAAGAGTAAATAAGGGATTGCTAATACACTGATGATGATGTACAGTCTCTCCTCGACTTACGACGGGGATCCTGACCGACGACCAGGTCGTAAGTCGAAAAGGCGAAAATAATACAGAAAATCTAAATTGGTTGTCTCTTATTCTTCTCAGCACCATGAGAACTCTCACTTTTATGCTTGCCAGCCATTTTAAAGGGAATTACAAACAAATTTTGTCAGTACAGCGCAATCACTAATGTTGGAACTCGAAAATACGTAATTTGAAAAATATTTTATACGACTGCTGTGGTCGTAAGTCGAGGACTACCTGTATAATTTTATGGATGTATCAAGGCTTGAACAAATTAACTTCAATAACTGGAATAATTATCTATAAGTAATCATCAATTTGCTGCTCAAAAAACAGTCTACATTCAGTTCAGAAAATACCATAACCCAGTGGATTGCTTAACCTTTCATTATAAAATTCTTTTACTCTCCAAGTAAACAGAATCAATAATAATCTTGGACAATTCTGATGACAGATTGACCAGATTTTACTCTTAATCCTAAAAAGTAAATTTATCTATCCAAAATTAATTATCATAATACATTGCACAGTATATCAAGGCTCATAAATATCAACTAACTAAAATTGCAGCAATTAAAAAATTTAAAGTATAATGGTCTGTTAATTACATCAGCACATGAGGCACCTACAGTAAAATCACTGAAAATTAAGAATACATATTAAGAATGACTCTGGAACATCGTTTATTACAGAATCACTTTTCTTGCTTTCTTGGTTGCACTGTCAAAATTCATAGAATTTGCTATCTTCTGTTCAATTGATACAATAGCTATGTTCAATAAATGTTCTTGGGCCATAGATGAACGCAAGTAATTCTTAGTTTCAGCTTGTTAAAACTGCATTCACAGGAAGCAACCATAACTGGAAGAGTTAAGAATATCCTCAGAGCTACATCAGTATTGGGATACACATCTTCAAGAGAATGTGTTAATCAAATTCAACAGATTAAGTGGAGTAGCAGCTGATAGATTTGCCAACAGTGCATTTGCCAGAAACATTAAAGATTAAATTTAAGATGCTACCTCATTTTCAACAAAGTCACTTGGATATACAAGAGCAAGGTCAGATACACTCTTCTTCAGGTTGTCAGTAGTAATGGAGATAGGGGCAAAACCATGAAGAAATGAAAACTCCTCTGAAATACTCACCATTTTTTCACATTTCCATTGGATCATATATTGAATTGCACTTGAAAAGTGTTAATAATAAATATTTAATACCCGGTATTCATAAATTGGAGAGTATGAATTAACCTATCCAGTGCAGCAGTAGTACAGGCTTTTCTGCTAGAGTAATCTTTTTGTCTTATCTTCCTTTGAAAAAAATATTAAAAAAAATTCATAGGCAATTTGGCGCTCAGGGCGGCTGCCCCTTCTGCCACCCACTAGGTACGCCCCTGATTAGGAGACAAATGATGAACTTGCCATACCCCTGAAAATAACTGGCGGGTTCATCAGCAATATGCAGAAAACCTCATATATTGTCCTCAAGCTTTACCACACTTGCTTCTCTACTTCCAATCCCTTTAGTGAGTTAAAAATGTTAAAAGCTGATGAAGGCAATACTCACTGTTGTCTAATGGCTCCTGTCATTTTCATCTGACATACAAGACGAATGTATTCCATTTTGGATTCCTCTGTAACAGCTATGTTCCGTCCATTTGGCTTGAGATCTCTTACCTCTGTTACACCGAATTCTTGTACCTGTTTCGAGAAAGATGAATTTTTAATCAAGTGGTGTTGTCACATTAGAATAAGAGAAAATTAAAACAAATAAATATACATGAATAAATTTGCTCTCATAACATAAGTTCCAGAATTTAGATTTGAGGGAGCATATTAATCTTTCTTAATAGCCTGAACAGCTGAATATTACTGTCACAGATTGGATATTGCACATTTTTATTATACTGCTAGGACAGGTACATATTTTTGTTATAAACAGGGCATATGAATAATAATGTTGTAATCTAAAGAAATAAATATTACATCTAACATTTTCTATAAAATATTTGACAATTTTAAGAAATATTATGATCAACTTCAATAAAAAAATATCACTACTGAAACCAGAAAAGGAAAATATTAGGTTACTGCTGAGGCCCGAAGAAAAGAATATTTACTGTTGTGATGTTAACAAGAATATTACAGTGGTAGCCTGGACAAGAGCATACTATGGTTGTAGCCTATACAATGAAATTTCCTGACCTTCCAATTCAATATCACAAAAATTATGGTTTATATATATCTCACCTCTGTGCTAAATGTGAGCTCATATCCCAAGTCAGCAACGTTATGTTCCAGTAGATAGATAAGTCCCTGATAAAATGAGTAATCCTCACTTTCCATGTCTACCACACGGACCATCTTGCCAAGAATGTGCTTGTAGAATGATCGGGTGAAGTAGCACTCTAGTAACTTGTTGTCATATATTGCCTTAGCTGTAACCAAACAAACAAGTAGGTTTTAAAGCATTATTGAAGATTAAATTTAATTATCACAGATCAAAAATTCAATTACCCAGTGCATCAGATTGTGCAACAGTAGAACCAATAAAAATATTTATTTTTTTCACCCCAGATTATAGGGTAATTAAGTTCCATATCAAATTTTATAACAGAATTAATAAATTTTTAACCATACTAAAAACTTAATATGAATAACGTGAGTCAAAGCTTTCATAGTCTGGAAAAGGAGGTGACATTTTCAACATTATGAAGAACAGAAAATACTTGACTTGGTTCTAATTGATAATGATTAATACAATATCAGATACACCAAAATTAACATATAAAACCTGAGTAGTGTACTGTACTCTCCCAGCAAGTTCATGTAGCAATGTCATAAGAATACAATAGGTAACAAGTTAATTCCAACTTTTGAGTAAGTTAAAAAAAAAAAAAAAAAATCTCAATTAATAGTGTATGAAGAGACCCCCAAAAAAAATTCTTACTGCATATCCACTTATTTATATTGTCACAATATCCCTGGGCTTACCAATTACTCTTCCAACAAACTTGAAGTAAGAGAGATGGTTGGAGTTGCAATGAGATGCTGGATTGATCATGTAGGTCACTCTGTCGCCAGGTGAAGTACAGAACAGTGCGTACATAGGATTAAATATCTCTCTAGAAATTATCATGTACCACTCTCGAAGAAGACCACCAGCGTCCTGTCCTTCTTCACCTGCAATAAAATACCCATACAGTATACACGGTAGATGTATACCTTAAAACATTCTCCAGTCCACCACCATTTCTTCCATACACAATTCACTTTCACTTATTTTTTTTTATAGTTGTTTATTATATTTTCTGTATTTCTAAGTCATATTACACTACTGAAGTGATATTTATATATTTTCTTTTCTATAAGTTTAATTAGAGCACTGAAATAATATTTCCACAACTTTTAAGGTTTCCTTTGTAAATAAATACTGCAGCAGCTGGTACTCGGCTGTGAATTATGAATATTTCACCACAAAATTTAAAAAGAGGTACCCATAAATTTAAGAAAGATGAATTTGTATTTTGCAGATTATCACAACTCCATTGTATCAGTATGTCACATCATATACTGTAACTCTACATTCCCATCTGTCAATGGTTTTTACTATACAGTCTGTTAAACTACAACTGAACCTATACAGTACTTACCTTCAAATACTATATAGAATCTATTCTTCCACTCATCAGGGGACCGCCTGTGAAGTTCTCTAAACGAGTCTTCAAAGACATGTTCCCTACGGACATGTACTGCTAAATCTTCCCGGCGCATACCATCATCTGCACGTTCTAATTCAGTTCTAAAGTACTTGCGCTTGATATCAAAGTCTAGAAGACGTGTGTGATCAACTAGAACACTGAATGGACCATCTGCAAGGTGAACAGTGGACTGGCGCAAAATCTGATTCAGAACTGTGCGGTGTGTCTCTGTGGGCAGAGAAGAAACAATCAATAAATATATCCGAATTTATGGAAGGAGAGAGCACCTTTTACTTGGAACAATGAGAAGACTCCAAAATTCCATTATTTCCAGAGACAGAAGCATCCTATCTAAATAACGTTGTGAACTTCTGATTTAAATTAAGAATTTACAGAGTGAAGCGAGGAAAAAAAATCTTTCGACAAAGCAACCTTAATAGTAGCAAGCACTAAAAACTCCCGGGAACCTATATGGCCTAAAATGACTATACTGTAGACGTAATTGCAAAACCTTGTTCCCAAACTAAAATGAATGAAGTACTGTACTGAGTCTGAACACAAACAAGTATACTATTTTAATTTTATGACCTAGTGTGTTAAGTCTTTAACCCTTTTAATACTTTATCCTGTATTTGGCTAACGTCAGACGATTTTATTCATGACAGACACCCTGAAATCAGGGGTAAAGCCTTTTATTTATTTTAATGATTAAACTGAAAAAAACTGCATTAATTT
Source organism: Homarus americanus (assembly GCF_018991925.1). Taxonomy (NCBI): domain Eukaryota; kingdom Metazoa; phylum Arthropoda; class Malacostraca; order Decapoda; family Nephropidae; genus Homarus; species Homarus americanus. The sequence continues at coordinate 9,028,108 of NW_024746161.1, forward strand.
TGGTTACAAAAACTCACCTGCAAACTTTAGGAACTTCTCAGTATCACCAGGGCTGAATTCTGATACTTGAGAGACTGAATTTTCTCGTTTCCTTGCACCAGACTGAGTAACATTCCCTTCTCCATCTGTTGAAGTATACCAAATTACAATTGGAAACTATAAACATTTGACCAATAATAACAGCACTGATGCCTAGAAAGGACATAATAATACAAGAAACTACATAATATGCCTGTCACTCAACTTCCAAATAACCTTCTGTTTCTCAATTTATCTAATATATTACTCGTTAATTTTATTATGCATAAATTGCTGCTACGTGATTCCATTCATTGTGTTCCCAGAACCCACTAAGACATTACCACAAGACCACCATCTCCTCCCTTTACAACATCATTAGCTCCAACTATGAACATAAAATTTCTATGACCAAGTATATTATGACAAAAGAAAAGGAGAGAAGCATTTCTGTAGAATCTCTGATAATTATGTACTCCGTGAAAAGGAGCGAGTATGTCTACGTGTAACACGATCATTCCACACCTGGAATAACAAAAATGTAAAGAACTGAAACTATTAAATTTTATACATAAATGGCAATAAAATAAATACTTTTAAGTCAAACAGGAGGGACATTTGTGTTAAAGGTAGATAGTCTACAGCATTTACTCATACAGAACTAAATGGATGAGAGGTTTGGGAGGGATGGCAGAAATGGTGATTTTGTAGTCGAGGAAAAAATCCAGCATACCATCAATTGGTACTGAGGGAAGAGGAGAGAGAGGTGCAATCTCATGATGCAAGTGAGCTAACTGGGCTTCACGGGACTCTGCTTGAGTGGTGGAACGCTCTTTGCGGTCTCCTGAAGCAGCTGAAGCATGGACCAAGAAGAAGGCTTCTACTGCTGGTTGTAACACCAGTACAGCATGGGTGTCCTGGGTCTCACCCAGTTCTATCAGGCACTGTGACAATGTTGACCACAATTCATCTAGATTTAACTGGGCACTTAAACTACCCAACTCAGTGGTTTCTGTGAAAATAAAAATGAGTATAATAAACTACTGCACTGTAGCATGTACTTAATGTACCTTGAATAAAATCAAATTAGCTTTCACCCACCCCAATTCTTCCAAATAATACCCTTTTACTTTAACATTTTGAAATACAACTTTTTCACAACTGCTTAAATCAGTTTTCCTTCTCATAATAAATTATATGCTTACCGAGAAATAAATTTGCATAAATCTTTCAATTATCCATGAATGTCTTACCTATTATTTCAGTGTCAACATCCATTGCCTCAGCAGTGGGTTGGGTGATTTCTTGCCGAGGCACAGACGCATTAGCAGCATTATCTGCCTCAGGATTGGATACATCTATTAATACTACCGGAACAAAATCTCTCTCACTCTGTTCTTGTTGTACTTGCTGCTGACCACTGTCCTGTTCTTCCTGGTTGGCTTCTAGACTGACTGGCTCCTGGCTGCTGCCAGTTTCAGGTTGTCCTTGGTCAGCACCGGTGTCACTCTGTTGCTGAGTAGCAGCAGCATCAGCATCAGGAGGTGTCTGACCATCTGCTGTACCTAGCTGCTCTTGGTTGCCTGTATTTTCTTGCTGATTGTCACCAGTTTGTCTTTCAGTATTGGTATTATTTGGCTGAGTACCTGTCACAAAAGAAGGAAGTGAGAGGACTCACATGAAGTCTTAAAGGTGAGTTTGGGCTAAGCATTAAGAGCTAATCACTAAACCAAACAACTATTGTATCGACAATGTTTATTTAAAGAATGAAAAGGTAATGCAGATAATGATCAGTAAAGAAAATTTCTACAAAAGATAAAGGACTAAACCAAGCTACCAGTTTCTCATTCATTAAATTTTGGAATTTTAGAGCACCTGCTCCACCACAGCCAGTAGACTTTTTATTTATTTAAAAAAACTAATAGCTGAGAGACAATGAAAAAAATAAATAAAAATAATAATGATAAAGAAGCTGGTTCACATACCACTCTTTCTTGTACGTGACAATCTGATGGCATCTCTCAGCTGTATGATGACTTTGAGGGTACGAAGGAAGAATGCCTGTGAGGATGTTTTGCTGGTAAGTGCTGACATGGAGGCTAACTGGAGTTCACAAGGAGGCTTCACTTTTGTTGCTCCACTTATGATGACACATTCATTGGTGAACCTGTTTAAGAGAAATGGTTGTAAAGAGAACTCATTGACAGAGATAGATACTGAAAATTATCATATACAGTATCAAAATAAAAAAAATTATACTTAATTTATTAACAAATTCATAATTACCTATCCTGTAATAAACCCTTTTTGGTCTTCTCTGTCATGTGAGGTTGGTGTTCATCATCACTAATGGACACAGGTGGGTGAGAGGCATTATATGCTTGAAGGTCATTTAAGAGAGCTGCAATGTGAGTGGCAACAGTAGAGCCCAATGTAGCTGCACCCTGAAGTAAAAGCCTTAACACCTGATCCCTGGCCGGAGGAGGCCCATGGGAGAGGTGCAGCAGAAGGGCCGTTGCATCTTCCAGACCCTCTTCAGAGCACGATTTGCTTGTTAACACCTGACAATGGCAGAAATGATAAAAAAAAAATATATATATATATATATAAATTTAATGATCATTAAATGTAAGCAATGAGCTAAAGTTGGAAAGGGGTGGGGTTTGAAAATGGGGATTCTTCACTACATATAATTTTATGAGGTACTGGACACCTGCACATCCAGAACGTCTTAAGGGCACATCAGCATTCTCTGGTAATTATATTCCAATCTAAGGAACACTGTAAAACATCACACGAGAAAACACAATGTAAGCCCAATGGCATAGTGAAATACTAATGTAGTCTTCTACATTTTTCCCAAAGGAAAAATCTAATTTGATATGATAATACAATAACAGAAATGCAGACAATGAACTCAAATGCTAAATTTATACATGATAGAATTTCAGAACATGGACAATAATGAATATTGAACCAATCTGAGATTTGTGTATTACAGTATACCCGGATAATTCGCGTATTTTTATTTTGCGGTCCTCTTATTATTCGCGGATGACACCCTGGATGTACCCAAGAATGTCTGCGGGTAGTTTTAAAATTCCCGGCATTTTCGAGGCAGGGACAGGAAGACATTCGTTCTAGACAGTAATTTCCTTTACCTGTATTGTACAAAGCACAGAGTGGACTTGAGGGTAGATTCAACATTATTAATATACATTCGTTTCTGAATATTTGTGAGAAGACTTTCCCATAATTATTTGTGTGTATGTGTTCTGTGAGTGTCTACACAAACACACACAATACAGGTAAAAGAAATAATTGTCCTATGGACAAACACAAACGGAATATTCATTTTTTCTGTACACAAGTGAAACTGTAACCCCCCGCACAAATTTGGAGGGCCTACTGTATATCTATGTACAGAATTTGAACAAACTCGTTTTTTTTTAAGTGCAGCGGTGTTTATTTAGTATATAAAACAGCAATTTTATCACGTTTAAAGGCAGCCAAATGTTAACCTTCCCCTTTATTCATGGACCCCATGCCAAACTCCTCAGGATGAAGCAGAGGACAAACAGTAATATAAGAAATTCAACAAGCAAAAGGATCACAACTCACTAAGTTTTAAGTAAATATGAAATATTAAGTGTGACTAAATTTAAAATAAAGTACAGTATGTAGTGTTAATCTCATCTACAATATTTTTCTCATACTTTAGAAGCCCAATTAAGTGGAGAACATATGATGCTACATACCTGAATTGCTAATTTAAGAAGATGTTCTAGAGTTTGAGAATTTTCAGCGGAGTGCTGTGAGGTGTTGGAATTCTGCGTGGTAGCCGTGTCAGCAGTATCAGGCAGACCCAGAGATATCAGGGCCAAAAGTCGAAGGAGTCGATCTGTAAGAAGCGAAGACCGGCGCACAACTGGATGAGCCAACTGTTGTATGAGTTGGCCCAGTGCTGATACTTCAAGACTAGTGACACGTTGCTCTTCTTCACTCCCTCCACCTGCACTGGAGTGTGTTCTTGGTAATCCCTTTCCCTTGCGTGACACACTAATTGAGTCTAGTTTCACAAGTAACTCCCAAAAGTCTGTGGATTCACTACTCTGACCTGATGATGATCCCTTAGAGTTTTTGCTGATAGCACCTGTGGTTGTTCCACTCCCTGATTTTTTCACTTCACTTTTACTATCGTCTGATTCTTTGCCTTGATGGGGTAAGAAATGGCTCGGAAAACTCTTGGCCAATGAGATCAAGGTGTCGAGAGCATGTCTGTCAAAAAGAAAAGATTTTTTTTTTTAATATTTTTACAGCACAAACATGAATAATGACATACAGTACAGAAAGATGAAAAAAATTTCTCTGCCTAAGGAAGCATGATAATTTTATTATCAAGTTGAACATGAATGTAAATAGCTACAGTAAATCCTTGTAATGTGAATAATACATGTACACTTTAAATGGTCATCATCATCATCTTGAGTCCAAACAAACATGGACCACAAATCCTGCAAGTCAGCAATATACTATGGAAACTCCTTTCCAGTTTAGCATCGATTTACTACACTGATAATTTGAATAAGGAATAAAAGAATTAGGAAAAATGAGGAACTGAAGAATATTGTATGAGCTTACCTGTAGAGTTAGTTAAGCAGTCCATCCAATTAGGTTATGCAAAGGGTAATGCCTAAGGTGGATGAAACTGTTAAGTGAGGTGTGTGTGAACCGTTAAGTGGGTGAGTCTTTGATAAGGTCTCCTCTATTCTATCTCGCTCTCCCCAGTTTATTATCTATTATTAATTACGTCAGATAGCCAGGAGTGGAGTTTATTTTGTACAGGTATATGAGAAACTCATTTGAATATTATGTTATCCAATTCTTTGATTTTGCTCGAGTACAAGTGTTCAGCCTTGTGTGTAGTCTACAGTAGTACTGATAAGGCTTAAATTTTAGAATGTCAAGCATTGAAAGGATTGCTAGGCTGTTAGAGGTCAATGATTGATTAGCCTTCTTTGGAAATTAAGGCCACATCATGAGGTTGAAATGTATGTATGTAAATAAACAATTTCAAGGCCATAACAATGTAGGTTGTCATATAAGCTGTGATCAAATTACAGTGTGGTGAGGGAGGCTGAAAATACTGTAGATTTTGTAATATATTAAACTGGGTACTGAAGTTCTTGAAGGTTCCTACTAACAACCCTGTGATGTGTAACGGAGGCTCACTCAATCATTAGCAGCTGTGGCATAATCCCCCCCCCCTTCCATGTCTTTTAAGGAGTTTGGGTTGTTGAAGGGCAGGATGAGTTTCTAAGTATGGTGAACATTGTCAACAAAGGAGTTGGCGATGGTCACTTAACTTTAAGTACTGTACTACACAAAATATGTTTCACTAACCTGCAAACTAATGGAGCAGCTTGGGGGTGAATACTAACAGCAGTAGTCAATGCTGCTGCTGACGTACGCTTCCCAGTTTGTTGTGTTCGCTGGATCTGGAAGATACTTGCTCGACACCCAAGAGCAGCATCCATACTCATACTGAGCCATGATGGTGCGGCTGGGGAACGAGATTCACTACGCCAAACTGGAGTTGATGCCACAGGTGTTGACTCTGCTCTACCACCAATATTCATTTTTTTACCAAGTCCTTTACTCATTGGGTCTGGTGTGACTGGAGTCAAGCCTGGTAATTCACTACTACCGCCTCCTAAACGAGTACTACCATGCTGATTCGGGTCACTACAGCGTTCTAAGATTGATAAAAGTGCCTGAAACAGTAAAATGGTTATATTTAATATTATAAAATGCAAGTCACAACAAATATTCTTAAGTAGAAAACTGGCTGAGATGGAATATGCCATGATTTAAAACTGGTTTGTACCTCCTGCCAATCTTTCCTGAGTATATCTTGTAAAAAATCTAACAGTTCTTTCATACTAAGTTACCTACCTACACCCAATATAAAAAAAGAACAAAGAAAGAAAGATCGTCATTGATAGAAAAAGACACCTTACCTTGATAACCCAATCTCTCGTAGGTGTATGGTGACACAAGTAACGGAGTACACGATGTAGACGACCTGTGTTGAGCTTGGGTTCATCCACAAAAAGAAGAACTAAAAGGCAGGTCATGGCTTCATGATCCAATAGTTGGCGGCCCCGTGGCTTACTGCTCCTGTGCGGAGATAAGGAGCTGGGTTCAGTTAATGGATACAATGAAAACAAAAGTATAACAATGGCACTTTAAACTTTTTTCTTCTTTTATAGAGTATTAGTTTGCATTTACAGCCCTTCCTCATTCTCTCCCCTTGTCTCAATTTATTGTTGCTCCCCTCTATATACCCCTACTTCTCACTCTTATTCAATGTAACCTGGACATCACTAAAATCCCAGAGCATGATTGTATGTAAAGCCAGACCACGCATAAGAACAATTATAAGCAATGGTTTAGCATACAGCTTTTAATCAGATTCAAATAAAATGAAATGCACCGGTTTTCCCAAAGTTATATATCACGAATTTTTGTAAAATGTATTGGTGAATTCTCTCAGATAGTCAAATCTTCAAATACTTTATTGAATATGTTTGAGTACTGATGAACCTAGATCATTGCAATATTAAACACAAGTACATTTTCATCCTTTATCAAACAAAACCAAATATTGTCCTTACGTCGTTGTTACTTGTTGGCTGCTAGATGAGGTTCGTAGATTCCAGCTGGTAGACCAGCTTGATGAGTGCATGAGGCGAGAACCAATTCGTGCTGTGTTGCGTAAAATAGATGAAAGGGATGTGCCAGATCGATTGAACATGTGTTCATGTACGTGTCTACTGCGCTCCTCACGCTGTCGCCGAAGAGTCTGAGCTTCTTGAGCTAGTTCTGGGGGTAGCGCTGCAAACTGTGAATCTTCCAAATCCGCCAAAATCTAGAGAAGAGAGAAGAGATAATGTAACCCCAAAGAGTGAAGAGGCGAGCATGACATGGCAAATTTTCTCTTTCATATTATCCATCCCAGTTGTTTTATGTTAGGAAATTTAGCTTAGAAAATTGATATGAAATCACCCCCCCCCCAAAATAACATAAATTTGGGACAGAAAGAGGAAGGCAAATTACAGTTTGTCTCAAAGATGGTGGAAGTGTCTGCAAAAAAGAAACTGGGTCCATGGGGTCATCAGGGTTGGCACGTGCTGCTTGCTGTCGTTGCTGTTCAAGGCGCTGCTGTGTAAGAACCTCTTCCTGGATATTTGGTGGGAGCGCAGCAAGAAACTCTGGGCTCACTTCACCTACACTGGCACTATTGCTTTCTCTCGTGTTCTCTGTTGCCCGTTGTCTTACTCGTTGCAGCCTAATGAAATAAATTTAAGCTTAATACTCTATTTTTTTTTAGAAAACTTAAAACTGCATAAAAGTAATATTTTTGCCTTTATTTTATTTTTATTCTTAACAATTAATCATAAGGTTATTGGTGACAAAGTAAGAGATGGTCCCTAGGCTGCCAGCCCATCAAGGTCAGTGAGGATACTGCATTTTGATTAATAAACCTTTGGTGTAAAATGAAGAAGTATACAGTATGTCAGCAAATCTTAAGACCGGGCATGAGAAATTATACAGAGACTTTAAATGAAAACAATCATATAAAAGGTTAAACCAACTAGTAGTCATAAATCACCACCATCAATGTTTTACAACCACTTTCCACACTCGCATAGGATAGCCACAGTTACCTGATGGCAGCTCACCATGCTGCACAGTCTCCTGTCAAGTTCTTACCTCTTAATGCATTTCTTACAATCTTTTTCCATGTCAATTTTGTCCTATCTAACTCGCCCTCCACGTTCAGACTCGTACATCTCTTGCCCCAATTGGTCTTCTCCATTTTTTCCACATGCCCAAACCATCTCAACTTACTTCTACCCATACTTAGCAATTTTCAAAACCCAGCACCTCTCTTAGCTATGAACAGTGTTTCCTATCTTTCAGTGGCATGAACATATCCACTTTCCACCACAAGTCCCTCACCCACACCACGAATTCTTTTGCTTTTGCCAGTCACATAATAAATTATGATTGACCCACCAATAATAAAATAATACGTAGCATGATATTCAGTTTATAGGAAACAAAGATAATCTGCTTTGATTGATCCAAACCAAATGATGGCTGTGACACCTACCTCAACTGTTCAACTATTACTTCTTGTCTCATATCTTCTGGTAAGGCCGCAAGGAAGCTGGGGTCAACACCCTCAGGTATCTCTATGTCCCCAAGAATTGCTGTATAATCAGGTCGGGTGCCAGAAGAACTAGATGGTCCAGCCTCACTGTTCTCTCGTCTAGTTCCCAAACTGTAAAAGTAAACCAAAAACCATAAATACAAAATTGATATGTAAAGGATACATCACACTATGATACAGAGCAAACATCATCATTTCAATTTGAGTGAATGTGTGTGTGTGCGTGTGTGTGTACAGTACAGTATCTTGCTTATCACAATTAACTTCAATATCTAGCATCAAATTTATTCTAAAAATTATGAAGAACTTGGTTATACAAAGATTAATAATTACTCTTGCTGGGCTGTGTCTTGACTCTCTCTCCTTAAATTTGAAGGCATAACTAATACTGGAAGTGCAGCAGCCATTGGTTGATCTCCCGATTGATCTTGTGAATCCTGTTGCATTGCCATGCTTGGATCCTCCCACGCTTCTCTTGGAGGAATTCCTGGTAATGGTGGGGCTGTAAGGTTGTCTCCAGATGATGCTACCAACTCTGGTGATTGACTGGGATACTCTGGGGGACTTACAGACATAGGAGTTTCTTCTTGAGTAACCAAACTTTCAACAACATCACTTGATATAGTATGGGAACCGACTGTAGGCAAGGGAGAAGCTGCTACCATTTCTGCATCTGTGACAGAGAGGGTGGAGGTCGTCACATTTGTATCTATAGCAGAAGTATTAACTGGGGCTAAGAGTGATGTTGCAGTTGGGGTAGAAGTTGTGGGGGAGGGGAATGGAGGTAAACTGCTAACAGAGGTGGTCTGAGGGGTTGTTGGAGCTGAGGGTACTCCTGCTAAGGCTCCACCAATAGCTGGGACGGAGGATACTGGAGGTTCTTGAAGTGCTAGTGTGGGGGCACTGGATGACACAGGAGACAGTAGGGTTAGAAGGCCTGAAAAACTGGGTGTTGTGGTTGACTGAGGTCTAGAGGAAGATGCCAAGACAGATTCCACAATGGATTCAGCAATAGATGCTGTACTCATTATTGCAGCATCTTGGCCAGCAGATTCAGTGTTTGGTGTTTCTTGTCTAGCAGTTGTCTGGTTGCTGTCAGGAGATTCTTCCATCTTCGCATCAGCTAAAAATAAACAAAAAAGAAATCAGCATTCACTCCTACGAAAGTCATGACCTGCATGCCTCTATAAGAAGCCCCTGATTTTGAAAGTTTTAACTTAGCTTTTATGAAAGACAGCAATTAGAAAAACTTATCTAAATAAGGAAATTTAATTAATGCACAGTAGAAATGAGAGCACTTAACAGGTGTAATGGCAACATAAATGAGAAGATAATGTTCAATACTGTCTGTGTTTAGAGCAAAAGATTCAAAATATCTTCAACTTTGAAGCAGAAGAGGACCTTGGGAACTTTCTGCCGAGGTAGGTGGTGCCTTGTTAGTTTCCTGTTCTTTCTTTTTCTTGTCTCGTTCAGATTGTTCAGCATCTCTGTATTTCTCTAAAACTGCCATTAGTGCTGGCTTCACCACTGTAAGTAAAGGAATAAGGAGAGAGGTCAGTAAAGAATTATTGTTTTCTTATCATGTAGTTATGTACTAAACAGGACGAGACAAGACTCCTTGGACTTTATATCCGCTTACCGTTTCTCAGTTGACAAAGTTTACCCAACTCATAATTCAGATATATATATATATATATATATATATACCTCTTAATGAAGGATTTTAAGTGGGAATTGTCAATACAATATGTAAATTTTATTAATGATCACTACTGGTGAGATGCTGCAATTTTCTACGAAGTAACCAATTAAAATATGTGAAAAGTGATTGCCCTCAAATTTCATTAATAATCTATTACCTGTGACGGCATCGTGCATGGAGTCTGCTTCAAGAACCCGTGTTTCTTCAGTCCAACGAGAGAGAGCATTTGGAACATTGGCGAGGGAAGCAGATGACCCACCATTGTTCATCACCGTTCCTCCATGATCCTGCAAAGTACATGAAATGGCTCAGCATTTTTCCCTGCACTCACCACAGGTCTTATTCTACTCTTGTACAATTTTTTTTTTCAAGTTTGTCCCTGTTGTATGTAAGAGAAGAAACAAGGGTACAAAAACCACGCATATGCACTCTCCCTTCATTCATTGTCAATAATTCATTCTTACTGAAATAACTGATGTGTTCCTCTATGGTACTCCCATTCCACAATACGAACCCATATCTGGATTCTCCTTGTTGCTTCACGTAAGCCTACACTCCCCCAACACAATTATTATTGTTTTTGTATTTTATTACCTTTCATCTTTGTTTTAACATGGATGGTGCTGCACTGTTTATAAAATGGCTGTAAATGTACTTAAATGGATGGAGAATGGTTTTTTGTGATCCTGGAACATTCCTCAGAGCTTTTGGAAATCTGATTTTTCCAGTCCATCCATCCTTCCCCAACAAATCTGGATTATTAAGAGTTTACTGGATATATATATATATATATCATAAATTACAATATTATAAAACATATTAAGCAGGGGTGGACAAAGTACCAATAAAAGTAGTCTTGTCACATGAGAAGAAAAGTTAAGTTATTGTAAAATTACCCTCATTTAAAATGAACAAGAAAGATATATTAAAAAAATAATAATTAATTAAGTAAAAAAATTAAGAAAAAAGTCACTTTCATGTATACATGCAAGTTACTGAAAAGTTACTCCAGTAAAATATAGAAGCATTTACTCTTCCTTCTTGTCCACCACTGACATTCAGTATGCATGAACAAATCAACCATGCCCACCTGCATTTCAATAAATTCATCTGGATCAGGAGGCATTAAGCGCACATCAGGGTTGGTGAACAATACCTGGGAAGCTTCTCGTATATTAGATGTGAGTTGGAGGACATCACGATGACTGGGTCCCAGAAGCCTGTGCAAAATAAACTATGTATTATGATGTCCATTAAAAGTAAATATAAATTACAATTTCACTTAAAAGTCACTTCAGATACGGTAAATAACTTCCAAAGTTTTACAGTAGAAAATGGGAATCACATACAGTACAGTATCTCAAAACTAATTTAACGAAGAGCTGTAGAAGATAAACCTGCAAAAACAATATACCCTGTATTGTAAAACTCTTTCAGACCATTCTTTACTTTTAAAATATTTAAGGCAGAGGCTATGAAGAGATCTGATTACAGTACAGTATGTGGAATATTTTGAACCAATATAAACAAAATACAGTACTGTACCATTATGTGCTGCCTCAACAAAGAAAAAAATGGCACAAGTTGTTCAAGAACAGCAGGCATGGGCAACCTTTCCTCATTCACAGGCCGCATTATGATTAAGATATTTTCCTGCAGGCCTAGCCACCAAAATTTTTCATTCTACCTCACCCAAAAGTAATATTAAGATTGTATTAACAAGGACAGTGAAGCAGTTTATCGTCACGTCCACCTTACGATATTTTCAGTTTACAATCAGTCTTTTCCCCATTTATGAAACAAATCTATCATAATAATTTTTTTAAGTAATACACTATGTTAATGTTTCTTGGCATTTAACAGAAGATGAGTGGAGCAATCTGTGAATACATTTATTTTTCCTACAGTTACAGCATTTTCTTATGAGAGACACCCACCAGAATAATGTCAATGTTAATCTTGGCATATGGAGAACTACAATGAAAACCTAAAGGTACTCCGAGAAAGCTGATTCCGAATCTATGGTCCGCGATTCGATTGCGGGGTAATTAGTGGTCGTAATGATGCCTGGAAGAATTTAATTATATTTCAATGCTAATTACTCGCCAACTATGGGTTTCCGAACAGTGATTTTGGTGTTTTGTGTTGTTCTGTTAGTACTTAATTAGTTACTGCTAAAATTCCAATTTCGAGATAAAAGTATATTTCGGTAAAAAAATTACTACTATCTTGGCAGTTTCAACCAAAAATTAGATTTTGTTGAAAATCTCAGCATACAGTAGTTACTCCTCAGCAAGCTGATTCTGAATCTATGGTCCACAATTCGATTGCAGGGTAATTAGTGGTTGCAATGATGCTTGGAAGAATTTAATTACATGTCAATTACTCGCCAACTATGGATTTCCGAGGTGAGATTTTTGAGTTTGTGTTATTCTGGAAGTACTTAATTACCCTGTAGTTTAACCCTGTGTGACAACCACCTGTAGCCCCACTTGGACTTACCCAACCTTAGTTAATTCTCAAGTGACCCACTGCCACATAGCAGCTAATCCATCAAAGAGACGGCGCCAAACTTGGCCCATAAAATTACACAAGTTAAATGTTTATATTGTTGACTATAGCATATACATATTTTACCGTTACATTTTCGTAGTTACTTACGCTTAAGTGATGAAACAGCAACAAATTGTGTGAAGATTATTCTTTTAATAAATATTGCTTTACTAACCATAAACTGGCTGCAACTACCTGAACCACGGGCCACATTAAATAGAATTTCTCAATCACTCCATGGGCCGTGCAAAACATGGTCTGGGCCACAGGCGGCCCACGGGTTGCCCATGCCTGAGGTACAATATATACAGCAGGATGGGGCTCAAGTAACTGTAGACACCATACATATAATGTGAGATGTCTGGACAATATCAATTCATCTATATAACTTATCCATCTCTCATGTATTTATTATTGTTCCTTCACTTACTGTATTTTTGGAAGGTTCATACAAATACAGTATATAATGTTTCACTATTTGGTACAGTAATGTGTTTTGTAAGATTCTTGTCTGGAAAATAACAGCAAGTTCCTATCCTATAGATACGCAGACAGACACACAATGTACTGGATAACAATTTTCAATACATGTACCTGTACTGTATTGTGTACTGCACATATTAACACCAAGCAATACACTTACAAGCTCTACTTGATCACCTACAAGTGTAAACCATTTACTACTGTAAATTAAATGACTAAAGGGATTTGTAATATACATTTACATTTTATTACTTAGGTCTACAAAGCTATCATTAAGGATAACATGAGATAAAACTTACCAACCTCAATATTGTTGTTGTATTCAAATCTACTTTGATTTTCATTAAACATTTCTACTTCTATCTTTTCATTTCAGGTGACATATATACAACATGAAGTTCCACCTACAGTATTTTGATTTCAATTCTTATCACACCAGCTTTGATTTACTCTTACACTACTAAAAGTTCTCTACCTACCTTCAATAATTCTAAAAAAAAAAAATGCTAAAGTTACTTTATCTCAAGTCATTAAAACCAATAACCAATTTTTGTTCAGATTATTAGATTAAGGCCAAATTTTAAACTTGTATAAATCTTTAACAAAGAAACAATGTGGAAATTTAATAGACTAAAGGCTCATAATAATGACTGGAGATTATAGGAGGCAACTGGAGACTCAAATTACTACTAGGAGTACAATGAAAAGAGAAAATACAAAAATTCTTCGATGTATGTAAAATGAATGGTCCGATACTGATCGACTCGCATAGGGTCGAGTCTCATGTTGCACTACTCCAGTGGTGATGGTGAAGATGAGTGAATAAGACTGGAATGATATGGTGATGAGTGTTTAGTGTAGCAGCAGAGGGAAGGTACCCTGACAGTTTTGGAGGGAGGGATCACTGCCTGTAGAAGCACTCACAAGTTTATTTCATTAGTGAAGAATGAAGCACTTTGACTGTAAAAGGAGGTTAGTACTATTTTTTCTATGAGAAATGAATGAGCTAAGTGACTCATTAGGAAGTGGAAAGTTTTGTGATTATTAGAGGTGTAAAAGTTTGAAACAGGACACGAGACCTTAATCAGCCAGAAGGGCAGAGAGAGAAAGAGGCATTTAAGCGAGTCAAGTGAAGGGGAAAACCTTCATTTCCATTCCCAGTTAAATTTGATCAGAAGTAATTAGATCTAAAACATTCTCAAAAAAATATAGAACTAAGCTTAAACCAGAATTACGAACACCAGAGTCAAGGGATGGACATTTGGATACCGTGGCCATCTTCAATACAAATTCTTGCTTTATTGGCGCAGAGAACATAACGGCCTTTTCTCTAACAGCATGGTCTATGGTCATTCATTACTCTTCTAATATGGCACATCCAGTTTACAAAACTGTCAACATTTTATGCAGCTGGGTGATAAATAATTAAATAAGCAGATGTAATTAGGCAATACCCCCTTCCCCTTATGCAATAAACAGTGGTCCCTCATGAACAGCAGTTATTCCTATACTGTATTTCCCCTTCTTATCTTTGGATTAAGGTCCTGTGATTTCCTTTTCCTCACACCTAAAAGCAATTAACTGGAATCTTGTTTGAAATATACATACACACACCAGTCTAACTTCAAATGTTTCATACCTCTTAAGATTCTGATTTTAGTCTTGGTGTTCATAATGGAATTTGCAAGAAACAGTAACTTGAGGCGAGATGAAAGGTGGTGATAAAATTATAAATAGGGCAGTTTTAGGAAGAATTCGTGGCAAAGAAATTAATTTTAGTGGCTATGCAGGAAGGAAAGAAAGAAAAGGTTACCTGCCAGAACACTTAAAAATGGTGATCAAGTAGATTCTGGTTGGCTGGGATAGTCAGGGAGATGCAATGATAAAAAGGAGAAAGGGGATGATAGAGGTGGACTACAAAGTGTAATACAAGGAGCTGAGCAAAGCTGTGGTTATGGGGAGTGCGGGTCACCTCTGGAGTATGGTGGTGGTGGTGGTGTGGGTGCGTGGGGTGACAGTATGGTACCTGAGCACCCCGCGTTGACGACTGGGCCTGCTGTTGAGGCGAGCACTGGCTGCAGTAGGAACCTCACGAGGGTTCTGGAATAATGGATGAGTGGGGATGGCATTGCTCCCACCTGGAAACAAATATATAAATTGCAAGTTGAAATACTGTATATACTTCAATTAATAAATGATAGCTATATATTGACACATTAAAAGTTTTATATACAAATTATTTTCTACAACATAAAACACACACACACAATACATATGATAAAACTAAAACAGGGAGCTTTCTAAATTGAGGACAAACAAACACTTCCACAGTACTCTATCCTCTAATTCTGACCTCATTTGACCCTAACAATCTGAAGACATAACCTGGATACTTCATAGTAAAGCATCTGATGCCTGTCGTTGTTGGCATGGCAACCTCTTGGATTGTGAATTTCCTGGCCCTCCCTCAGCCAAGAAACATTCCTACATTCAAATTCCCTCAACTTACCTGGATTAGCATTAGGTGTCGACGCCAAAAATGTTGGACCTTCGTGGGAGTTGCTGTGATGATGGAGGGAGACCCGATCTACCCGGTCTCCGAAAATGATGGTATCTATGGTGTCTATGTATTGTTGGTACGACGGCAGGAGAAGGATGTCGTCCGAGTCGCGGTCACCTGGAAGGCGAATGAAGGCTTCCTCCAGGTCTTCGTAACCCTCATCAAATACAGAACCTTCCTCCTCTTCCTCCTCATCTTCATCATCATCATCAGCTGAATTAAGGATTCTTTTTATTCTACATTCATATTTTTACTTGGCACTGATATTTTATTCAATATTGTAATAAAAACTATTATAAACTTAACATCATTTAAAGAGAAGATCATCAAATTAACAAATAAAATCAACTTACAGTACTTCTATAAATTTTAATATTTGTAATTTAATATTAATTCAGTTTACAACAGTTCCCAGAACCACATATTAGCATTTCCTTAAATCAAGTGTTATGGAGCATATGTTGAGGCTTAATCATAGACAGTATCCAAAAAATTAACACTTGTCAAGAGAAAAGTAGGACGTTGAGAATCCCATTTTTGGCGGAGCCCAGAGTTAGGCAGCTCAACTTAAAGCAGTTAAAAAAAGTTAGAAGTTTTTTGTAACATTGGTTGGTGCCGAGACTCTAACCCAGACATCTGATGAGTGTCCCATACTAAATGCTATACAGCACGCCCTTAAAATTGGCAAGGGTTAGGTTCTCAAAATAGCCGCAAACAGCCAAATCAGCTAATAAAATTTGCTGATTGTGTGTGTGTGTGTGTGTGTGTGTGCAAATTTTTACTTGTGTACAAAGAAATGTATATTCCCTTTATGTGTTTGCCTTTAGGACAATTATTTCTTTTACCTGTATTGTATATATGTGTGTGTGTGTGTGTGTGTGTGTGTGTATGTGTGTAATAATAATAATAATAATAATAATAATTAACGGTTTATTGAAAGAGCTTGGCAGCCAGAAGGCTGAAAATATACAGTTACATATTTGGGGAATGGGTTACGAATTACAAATAATATACAAGTAACATAAGTGACACAAATAAGACATAATAACTAGATGGGGAAAAGCTCAAACTACAGTTCATTTCAACATAGTGACAGTGTGTGTGTGTGTGTGTGTGTAGACACACATACACACAAATAATACTGTAATGGGAAAATCCTCTGACAAATAATCAGAAACAAGACAACAAAAATGCATTAAAAATGTGAGTCTACTGCTCTACCCTCAAGTCAACTCCATGCTTTGTTATTAAAGTTCTAAACAAAGCATTTGTTGTTTTGTTTCTGATTATTTGTGAGAGCAGTTTCCCATTATTATTTATTCATTTGTGTGTCTACACAAACATACAATGCAGGTAAAAGAAAATACTGTCACCAGAACGAATGTCTACCTGTCCCGGCCGTGAAAATGGCACCAACTTTAAAACTACCCTTAGACATTCTTGGGTACATCCAGGGTGTCATCCGCAAATAATTGAGGTCTGTGAATTTTAAGGACATGCTGTACTGTACAATATTCCACTCACCCCCATCTTCTTCTTCCTCCTCCTCCTCTTCTACTTCTTCATCATTATCTTCATCATCTGCCTCATCCTCTTCTCTTTCTTCAGATGATTCTGATGACGAATCTTCCTGTTCTTCATTTCCTCCATCTTCTCCTTCATCCAGGAACTATGGTAAAAAACAGTACTCATAAGTTCAAGTTCATGTTATATTAATATAAGAAGAACCTAACAAATACACATTATATAAAGTATTATTATAATAACTTATTCAAAGAAATTTTCATAATTTTTAAGTATGGCATATTATTATGAATTACATTAAGGAATAATTTCAAATTTCAGTCACATTGCAATTTTTCAGAACAAGAATATTTTGAGAAGTTATTCCAAATCAGTGGGATTACTGTATAAGCATGCAGTATACCTTTCTCTTACAGCTGCATATCCTTGCACCTACCTCATATTCCAAGGTAGAACACAGACAATTACCAAGTGAGAAGTTATGAATGTTTCACTTGAGACAAACTTTAATAATGGGAATTTGTAACTTTTCTAAAATTAAAAACAAGTGAATTTGGAATCAGTGAGCTCATAACATTACAAATAGACTATTATGAAATCCCTTACACATGATTTGGAAGAGGACAATAAGCTATGAATATTAACCTGGCTCTCACTGTGTGACACCATACGGGAGTCATGGAGTGTGTCATCGGTATCCATGGGAGCATCACGGTCAATGACATATGTGACAGTGGCTGTGACAGAGTCACGGTGGGGCTGTGCTCGACCTCCCCCACCGCCACCATCTTCTAGAAGATGATCCAGTATCTCTTCTAGTCCAGCCTCATCACCTTCAACCAAAGTGCCATCCTGAGAAATAATGTAAATTAGGTTATTGCAATTGCATAATTTTTAGCATGCCATGCCATTTGTTAATAAATTAAATTTCTTTTCCAGTATTGTGAGTCCTTTCCTGCTATGGGATAACCATGACGGACTAATTCTACTTCTACTGTTAACCACCTTCCCACTACCTGCCACACTAACACGTTTCACTTAAATAAAGATGGACAGTAAAACATTTTAAATTTATTTCACATTATTCATCCTTTTAAATTTCAGCAGTCTTATGGAGGGGGGGGGGGGGTGTTTGTTGTTCTTAGTAGTATATCGTAACCTTTTTTCTTTTATTTACAGGGATTAGCCCACAGGTCACTGACCCACATCAGGGCCTGGGGGACGAAAATATAATAATAATAAAAATTAATAAAAATAAAAATAATAATTACCATAAATAAATCCAAAATAATAAATAAATATATCAAGAATGAGAAATGATATACATTATATATGTTGTGTTGTCAAAGTATGAGAAACAATTGAGACCTGCAATTGTGTGCAAATGGGGCAGAAAGTCAGATCAGCAACCTGGGACTTGGTCACAATTTTGTGATGCCATATGGCAGCAGGGTCTACCATTAGACAACACATTATGATTCCAATATCTTCCCATGCAGTAGTACCTCCCTGTTTGATAGCTGCCTACTACCCACTACCTGTATTATTGTCCTTTTCTTCGCCTTTTATTTAGGGTGTAATAAAAGTTCAGTTTTTTCCTTGCTATACCTAGTACTTTATATAAATGTTTAGGTATCTTAGTAAAAGAGACTTTGTCTTGGTACATCTCCCACTTACGTCATTGGGGTGTGCATCAGAAGTTGGCTCCAGACTCTCTCCAGCACCAGATATGTCATGTTCAGTATTCTCTGTGTCTTCAATGTTATCATCACCTTGTGCTCGAGTTGCTTCACTGTTTGTCGTCTCTGTTCCTGTAAAAAATAATGAAGAGGTGAACAGTAGTTTTTTAACTGCATACATTGATCCGACACAAAATGAATTTCAGGTATAAAAAATATCACCATCTAAAGGGTTTGTTCTGGTCAACAGCAAAGAGTGAAGCAAAGGACCATTGGGTTAGTAAAAAAAAAAAATTAAGTCATGTTAAACAAGTTCCATTTATGAATTATGAACTGCTGAACCTTATTTCTTATTATATAAAAATTTGCAAATGGGAACCAGTAGCACAGGAATAAATATATATAATGTAGTAGGCCCTTCAAATTCACGGGGGTTAGGTTCTCAAAATGGCCGTGAATCACCAAATCAGCAAATAACATTTGCTGACTCGGGGGGGGGGGGGATGAGTTGCATTTTTACTTGTGTATAAAGAAATGTATATTCTCTGTGTGTTTCCTCTTAGGACAATTATTTTTTTTACCTGTATTGTACAGCATATGTGTGTGTGTTTACACACACACACACACACATATATACAATACAAGTAAAGGAAATTACTGTCTCTAGAACGAATGGCTCCCTGTCCCAGCCACGAAAATGCCAGCAACTTTAAAACTACCTTTAGACATTCTTGGGTACATCCAGGGTGTCACCTGCAAATAATCTAGGTCTGCCAATTAAAAATCCACAAATTTGAAGGGCATGCTGTACCTACCGAACAGTCAAATGTATAGAAACCATCACTGCAAATCCAGTTGTGCCCGAAGAATATATTCAACATTTCTGCTTTGAACAGCACCATATATTTTGACAAATAATATTCTCTCACATCTGCCAACACTACAACAACTACTACTAATAATAGGTAATTTGGGCACTATTTTATTTATTTATTTATTATTATTATTATTATTTTATTTATTTTATTTTTTGTGTGTGTATGTGTGATTCACTAGCACACAAAATACAAAACTACAATGTTTTTATTAGAACTTGAAGAATTCCCATAATTTATTGTATGTACTGAAAAAGAATTTAGGTAACTACTCAATGGTAATCATAACTGTCAGCAAAGTAATGTTCACTTACCTATTGGTTGCTGTGAGTCATCATGCTGCGTATTCTTTTTCTTGGATGATGATGTTGGTACAATTGATGGCAAGTTGACCAGGCGAGCCACGAGTTCTAGAGCCTTGAGAGCAGCATTGATCGTAACAGCCATATTGGGAGACGAGAGGTCAAGGCTGTGAGGAATACGTGCAAGGTCTGTCACCAGGCCTTTGCGTACCATTACACGTATCATGTTGTTCATCCTGAAAAGGTCAGAAGCTTGTAGTAAACGGTTACGTGGGGTTAATTATTGCACATGCACACACGAATAATTTGGCATTAAATCCTGACTGTGGAGAAGATGGCTGGGTAAGCACATTGTACACTAGCCCTTGTGTATTCAATAATAATAATAATAGAGTACTGCACAGTCTATTCTCATACATGGCTCACTAACTACATCCTTGTTTATCTCACCCCTGGCATCCTCTCAAGTCAGTTTATCCACAAATGCATCTTGTTAATGTTCCTTAGCCTCGCAAACAAACCTTTCTTCTTGCCCCGCATTTGGTCTCCAGATGCTCTTCCTTATTACCAACCATCTTCCAAGCCTTATAAAATCTCCCCTTTCTCCTTTATCACTGTCCACTTCATCATTCCACCACCACCATGAAAGTCTGGCTGTGTTCTACATCCACCTACACTTTAATAGTCCACCCCTTTAATGTGGCCCACCTCGCTACACTACTCCACATGCTAATGTTGGCATAATTCCATTATTCCCAACTCAGGATCATAGTATATTTTATTTACATACTGTTCCTTCAACTTCCTCCTCCTCCAAACAAACACCTTTTAACCTTCTCTGTTCCCTTTTTTAACAAGTATGATAATCTGTGCTGCAAGACACATTTTTCGGACGCCCTACTGATCAACAAATGACGACGTGACATGCCATTTTTTTTGTACGGATTATAAAAAGTTGCCTGCCTAACCTAACCTAACCTACCCATGTTGCTGTTGCTTGAAACACAAATTAGGAGGCTGATTTAACTGTGCAGGACACGCTTCCATCATGGTACCTATCAGCCCCACAAGCGCCTGGATCCGTCCGTGTTTCTCCATGCTCTCTGGTAATACTGTGGCACGACCCAGAGCTGCTTTAACCTGGAAGTATTTGCAGTTTTTATTATTTTGCATTCCAGTAATTATCAATATTATAGTTCTTAATTAAACAGAAAGAACCTGGAAGATTGTTAACCATCAGAATACTTTTATTACGGAGAAGTGAATCAGGTAATTTTTAAGGGTTTCCTCTCACCTCTGCCACTAGGATTGTTTGAGCTTCTGGGGCATGGTTGCAGGATGCGAGGGCAGCTATGAGCACACGTACATTGCCAGCGGTATCCTTATCGTATACTGGGCTGTTGCAAATAAGGTGGTCCAGCATGTAGGCCAAAGCTGAGCAGTCCTAGACACAAATGTTACATCTTAGTATCCAGTAATATCCTTTTAGTATCATTAAATACTCTTGTTAAATACATATCTTCCCTATTTAAAACATACTGTATCCCATTCATCTATAAAGCCGTATTTTAGATTTCCCAATTCATGATTAAAATTATGGAAATCAAGTTTGTACACATATATTACCAAATTTCATGTAGATCCACAATGAAAACATGGATAAGATAAATCTTGATAAAATCATACGGGAAAAGGGAAAAAACAAGGTGCTCCGTTGTTTCCCTTTTCCTGTGTGATTTTATCAAGATATATTACCAAATTAAATGCATAAAACAGTATACAGTATTTGTAAACCTGAAACAAATCACGTAATTATTCAATGTCTTACACATACCTCAGTGATCTTCTCATTGGTCCCAGCTGAGTAATGGTGTTCAGTGACTAGCTTAGCACATCCAGCATAAGACCGCACAAATTCTGCTAAGAGTTTGCATATAAGTGACTTGAATAAAAGAGGCTTCCTTTTTTTAGCAGCATCATCAGCCTTGTCACTGGAGATGGCTTTACTATCGGTGCCAGGCAACTTACTTGCATCACTCTCCATTGGACTCTGCAGTGTAAGTTTTCATATACAGTAATTTTGTCAACACGAGTTAAGAATAAAAATTGCTCAATGATGAGAATGTGATGAAACATATACAGTACTGTACATTATCTGATAAAAAGTAACAATAACAGGGTCAGGTGACAAAAGATAAAAAAGAATCGGAGTTAAAGAAGTGGATCAAGATCACACACCACCAAGCTCTACACATGTCGCTCCTTAATAGATGTTCATGCCCCCTTACTTGTGGAGTTCTCCTTCCCTTTCATCTCCTCCTACCATCCACCTCAGAATTATGAACTATATACCAGAGCAAATACTTGTCCTCTTCAAAACTTTGCGACTATTTTGACCCATCTTTCATGAACTGTATTATCCTTTTCATCACTTTTACCATTCTCTTTACTTTTCTTTTAGGATTATGTATAACTAACTATTAAAAGCACAACCACTAACTTGCTCATCGGCTTCCTGAACAACCATATCATTGGCTGAGGAGGAGCGAGAGAGGTGCAGTTGTCTTCGGACACTGGTAGTGGTGGCTGCAGTTCTTTCTTCTATTGGGGTGGTGTTGGTCACCACACTACCAGCCACAGTGGTGTTTGGAAGGAGAGAAGATGCAAGAACAAAGTCGGAATCTTCTTTCAATGATGTTAGGGCTTCAAGGAGATCATGAATCAACTGTTGAGGCTCCAAGCTAAGGGTCATGCTGGTGGTAACAGCAGAGCTCCCAGTAGTACTGGCACCACTAGTGCTGCCTCCAGCATTACTTATGACACTCTTCATACCAACACTTTTCATCAAAATACTGTCTTCACCTGCAAGAAATGAGATACACATTAATACTGTCAACAAGTGCTGAAGACTAAAGTACAAATTAACACTAAATATTTTTAGTTCCCCTTACTTATGAGGAGTGAGTTAAAGGGATGCACGTCAATTCCATGATAGGTGCCTTGGTAATAAAAATATCTTGGGTCAAGAGGAGTAGAACATTCAAAACTTAGGAGGAAGAATACAGTACTATACAGTAATTGAGTAATTGCAAAGTGAGACTGCAGTCAAGTTGCCATTTATTTCATAGATAACCTATCAGAATATAGTAATTAATTCTTTAAGCTTCAGTTAAAGTAATAAATCAATATAATACAGGTGGAATATTGTACTTACTATTTGCTGACATGAGATTTCTTTTAAGAGTCATGTTTAGGTCTATTCTAAGGCATTGTTGAGTAATCTCTGTGAAAAGCTGAGGATCCCTGCAAGCAGCAGGAGCCAGCAATCGTAACAGATAGTGCAGTTCCTTAGCCCCTGACATAGTGTTGTTGCTTGCTGATGATCTTACCACCTGCAAGACAATTATAGCAACACATTAGCAGCATATATACTGTACACATTTAATTTGCAAAGTAAATTAATATTTACTTAAGTTTCTATAGTAATTGTTACTGAAGTGTGAAATAGTAATTGAACTAAAGCTTAATAAAAAAAATCATATAGCAATGGTTGGATTAAAAAAATAAAATTGCCACTCAGTAAACAACAGACATTGGGATGAATACCAATAACTACAGTGACTCTAGACATATCATACTTGCATAGTTTATACACTATATTAGATGCCCTTTAGATTATACGAGTATACATATTTAGAGAAAAACGTTAAGCCAGAACTACATGTTACTAAAACTTAAACCATCAATCAAAATAAGAACCAAGACCTTCTCCATGGTGTATCTTAAAGTTGTGGGTTCCTCCAGTACGTGTCTCATCAGCAATGCTGCTAGATTCTGGTAACCCCAGAATCCTGATGACTCTGTAAGGGACAGTAAGGTCCGCACTCCACCCAGGCTGGCGAAAAGACATGCTTGTTCCCACACCCGAGTAATTCTCAGGCACAGACGCATCAGAGCATGAAGTGTGTCTGGTTCTACTCCCAACTTCATGAAGCCCACACAAGCTCTGGAATAATAGACAATTTACAAATTAAAACTAAAATTTTTATATTAAAAAAATATATTAATAACAATATAAAAATAAAAAATAAATAAAATAAATCAAAATAAAAAAATAAATAAATAAAAAATAAAATAGACTTCCTTATTCTGTAAATGTGGGTCGGCAGCAGCTACCCGAGTGCAAACATTAAACTGTACTGTACTGCTGTATCTATGCGTGGTTTCATTAAACTTGGAGGTACTGCAAGAGGATTTGGAGGCACATCAGGTGGCGGAGGAAGTAAAGCTGGAGGAGGTACAGTACGAGGTGGTGGAGGCAACAAGTGTTAGGAGATACAGCAGGAGGTTCTGACACAGACATGGTTAATAAGCAGTCATGCACAGTTTGGAAACAATGATTCCCTAAGTTTTAATGAACCTGATTATAGCATCAACACTAAGTGTGTTTTTACCAAGAGGATAATCTGCCTAATATATAATGAAATTAAAATATAAAAACGTTTACCTGATCATAGCTTCATGATGAGTTTCTGTGAGTCCTTCAATTGACATCACTTCTGTGGTGTTAAGATCAGGAGCCACAGTGGTGGTATCCTCACCTTCACCATCTTCACATTCCATCTTTTCATCTCCACCAGTTGCAATAGTCACAGCATCAGCCAGCACATCTGTTCCTGAGGCCGGAGCAGTCTCTAAAGCGCCTGCTTCTTCCTCAGCCCCACTAATTTCAGTTTTTTCCTCCTCAGAAGCAACAACCAGTTTGCTGGCTGTTGAACCTTCCTCTTCTGTGGTTGGGGTGGACTCGTCTTGAGGCATGATGCTGGGCAATTTTTTCTTCTCTTCAGCAATTGCTTTATCTTTGACTGTGATCATAACAGGACGACGATTACCGGATTCCTCATTAACCTGATAAATGATAATTAATATAAACTATTACACCTCAATTCAAACATTTTATATTTTCAGTATATATGTATCAACATATTAACATTAGTTTATCTCTGTTAACATTCAAATATGATCTGAAAATCTTTAGGCACATGGTGTGGATTTAACCAGTATACTGTATATACATTTTACATATATGCCTTTTAAGTTCCAAATCTCACCTTAAATCATTTTACAGCCATTTTCCAAGCTTCTGTGGGTTACCTGCAAATACCTGATGGCAGCTCTCCATGCTACACACAAGTATCACTCAATGAAGCTTCACCGGGACACCATGTTCTCAATGTGTCACAGCTATATCCACACAAGCATTTAAGCTGGCCATAAAATGGTGGTGGAGATGAGGACGACTACTTTGTGCAATAATCTATCATGTATGTCTTACATTATCCAAACCTTACCTGAACCATTGAATGGAACTGGATGGTGTATTTCCGGCGTCCATTAATGATCCTGATGCTGGCCTCGCCTGCCCAGTAAGCATCATCGATGGTCTTATTGTTGCTGGCCGAGTAAGCACACCATTTGAGTGTGCTCATGTCAAACCATTTCCACACGTGGTTACATATCTGTTAAAACATTACCACAATAATAAACTGACATAGTGAGCATCCACAAAAAATTTCCACAAAAAAATATCTATCACCCAGTACATAATAATAAAATAAAGAAATGCCATCTGACCTTGCTAACAGCAGCTCTTCTCTTTGTAGCAATAGCCAACTTTTCATAGAGATCAAGTAGCAGAAGGCCTGGGGAGATCCATTTGGGTGTTCCTGAGCTATCCCCCGATTCTTTGTCCTTTTCTTTTGTCTGAGAGGTTGAGGGTATAGATGCACCAGCTGATGGAGGTGTTGGTGCTGAAGATACTGATGTAGGGGTGGTGGCAGGTGGGATGGAAGCCATAGCAGCATGTGTTAAGGTAAATAAATCTGTAAGGATGTCCACCAATCCAGCTTGCTCCATGGCTTTGGCACAACCACTTTTCATTTCCTGAAATATAAATAAAGTAAATTTACCTAAAAAGAAAGAGCTTTTGTCAATAGTGCAAAACATCTCCATAGTGACTCAAACTGACCTACAACAATATCTTATTCAAATGAGAATAAAATAACACGAGAAATAGACATGCTTGACATGGGCTTGTTGAATATCTATGTTTAATGTTGGGAACAGCAGTTGTAACAATTAAAAATTTTAATTCCAAGATAATTTTTTTCTCCAAATCTGATAACTGTATCAAAAGCCTGTTGACCACAACCAAAACAGTAATATACTAATTGGTCCAAGTTTGATGTCTTGTGCTACTCCACACTAAAGCTTCTCCCAGTCGGTTACAACACTGGATATGAAGTTCTAAATGATAAAGAGGAGTCTCTGCACATGAAAACAAACCATCATACACTAAAATTAAGAGAAGCTAACCCCAGAATGATAACAGGAGCAGAGGGATAACTGAATAGAAAGTACTCGGCACAAGGAAAAGAAAAGAGAAATACACAATTCACTTCAAATTATTTCATAAGTATTATATTCTTTCCATTAGTTCTGTATGATGAGAATCTTATCAAAAGAAGAAGAAAGTTATATCGACACACAACACAGGGTACAGTGCACACACCTCAAACAGCAGAGTTACAAGGTGTAATCTGACTGCAAATTTCGCTGCCAGGACGGATGAGCACAAGAGTTCTACAGTCTCCTGTGTCGAGAGTGTGCGTGTTAAAAGTAACTGTGAAGCTTGAGTACTAATCTGTAAAAGGAAGAAAAAAACATGCCATTCAGAAATTTAAAACTAATACAAATAGCTACAGATGTGCCTTCATTCTGACACCATCCCCAAAAACAACGATTCCTATATTTATTAAATATCCGATAACAGCTACATAACTGATGAAAATAAGTACCAAAGAAATTACAAGAATATATATTCAAAGAACACTTCTTTGGCATAAAGCAATCTACAGACAGACTGGATGCATCAGCCTGTTGTGTGCCTATTTTTATTGTATTGTACAGTAAGTAGATTTAATTACCTGGTTTATGAGTGTGGTCAGCATGCTGTCTCTCCATGTAGTACCATTGCGTGTTGCACATGTAGTGAGTAGTTCGCATACCTTGTACACCATCTGTGGCTGAACGTCTAGCTGACTTAAACATCCCTCCAATACACGTTCTGTGAATTTATCTGGGGGAAAAAATAAATTATAGCTTTACAGATTAAAACAATTGGACATTAAAAATATTAAAACAGGGCCCCTCACAGTTCAGGTACAAAAAAAGTTCCCTTGATCATCATCATCCTCTTATCACCACCAACACCATCCTCAATTATCATCATTAAAGTTAAGTTTACTATATAACACAGACCCGTATTATTTTTATTCAGAACAGACATTAATCAGGACCCTAACCTATGACCCGCACAACTATAACTAACCCCCCCCCCTTTTATTATTAAAGAGCAATATTTAACAGTAAGTATGGATTACTGTATACACAAGATGGACGACAATGACAAAATACAACAAAGATAAGATGGAAGAGAAAAACATTATGACAGGAAATTATATCAACACAAAGGTGAACAAGAATATTGAGATCTTAGTACATGAGCAATAAAAATGGAGGACAAGGACAATAAGGTGGAGAACAAAAAACAAAGATGGAAAACAAGGACAAAAAAGTTGAGAATGACGACAATAGGTGGAAAACAGGGTAAGTAAAAATAACAAGAAGAGCAAATAGGAAAAGAACAATGACAACAAACTAAAGAGCAAGAAAAATAAGAAAAACAGGAAAATTAGATGAGGACAAAACAGTAAGAACATCATAAGAGCATAAGGAGTCTGCAATAGGCCGGTTGGCCTGTGCATGGCAGCTCCTGTCGAGTTACTACCCCACTCTATCATCCATGAATCTATCTAGACTCCTTTTAAAACTTTCCAGCATTCCAGCACTTACTACAAAGTTGCTAAGCTTGTTTCACTCATCTACCACCCTATTTGTGAACCAGTTCCTTCTTATCGCCCTCCTAAACCTAAACTTATCCAACTTAAATCCATTGCTACGAGTCCTTTCCTGCTCGGCTATTATAAGAACTTTATCTATATCTCCTTTATTGAATCCTTTCACCCACTTAAATATTTCTGTCATATCTCCCCGCACTCTTCGTCTTTCTAGGGAATGCAAGTTTAGTTTCTTTAACCTATCATGTTATGGAAGGTTTCCAAGTCCCGGAATCATTTTCGTCATTCTTCTGTGCACCGACTCCAGTGAATTGATATCCATTCTATAAGGGCACCAGAACTGAACAGCATAATCGAGGTGCAGCCTGACTAGCGCAAGATATAGTTGCAATATGACCTCTAAACTCTTATAACTTACACTTCTAGATATAAAATCTAATACTCTGGAGGACAAACATAATAAGGTGAGAGAAAACGGGTACAATAACACTGTCTGCATACTGGCACTTACAAATTTTTCTGACCTGTAAAACTGTTGAACACTTTTTTTAAACCAGTAACCATAAGTGCTTGTGTACTTACTGAGAGTCTCCTTACTGAGGGGCTCATCATCCATTTCTTTCTGAGGTACAGGTGGGGGCTTGGTGACTACACTGAGTTGCTGTCCACTACTACTGGTGCCAGACACCTGTACGTTCTCTCCCAGGGACATGGCAATAGCCTGCAGCATCTGGTCCTCCTCGGTGAGTTCCATGTCTCCACTTCCTCCGACCTTAGATATATAAAGTAGTGTCATTATGTACAGTAAATGAACTTCTTCAAAAATCTAAAATGAATATTCTAGAAATAATCTATTTTACCTTAAACAAAACAAGTTATAAATACTCATCTTTGTTTTTAAGAACATCATATGTAAAAGATAACTGACATACTGTACCCTGTAATTTTGATTCAGGGGAGTTTACCATCAAGGGATGTATATAGGTGGCTGAGAATACCCGTGTCAATTACATTTCACTGTCCTTGACTCCACAGTTTTATACATATTTGGAAGATGTCACAACAATATCACATGAGAGGTTTAAGGTAAAAATAATTTAGACAGGTGAATAAAAATAAAATAAAATAAATTAATCAATGAAACCAGGAGAGAGAATGTGGCCGACAGATTTAAAGAAACATATAATGGGCTCATGAATATGAACATGGATGGAAGCAGTTTAAAGTGCTATCATAAAAAGTGCAGCTGATGTGAGGATAAAATAAGGGGGTTGGGGGGGTGAAGGAGGTGGAGGTATTAAAAGACAAATGATATTTAAAGAAGGGGGGAGTACAGCATGTTTCTGCATTATCGTAAGAAAGAGTTTCCAATGTAAATCGGCAGAAGAGCAGTTTTAATACTTACACCAGCAACTTGGTCCATGAGTGGGTTCATTAGTAAGAACTCTGTGGCCTGTTGAAGTGTGTGGGTCTGTGTAATAGCTTCCATACAACGTTCCCTTGCAAAACCCATGTCCATCAGTGACTGCAGGTGCTGCTGGTTCACCTCCACATCAGCTGAAGGGGGTTGACTGGTGGTCTCTGCAGGGGCTGGAGTTGAAGCTGGTACAGCTGATGGTGTGGCAGTGGTAGCAGTAGTTGTAGTAGTGGTGGTGGTTGTGGTACTGCTAGTGTTTGTATTGGCAGTAGTGGTGGTGGTGGTGGTGGTGGTTGTTGTAACTGCAGTAGTAGATGTGCTCTCTTTCTCCTTAGCTAAACGTTCAAGTATGATTGCTTCACCCTTGACGATGGAGCAAAGGATGACCAAAACAGATTCAGATATGCGAACGCCATAAGACTTCAGTGGCTTCTTGTTCCACAGTTTCATGACAGCATCAAATGCAACCTGAACAAAAGAAAGATTTATTTTTAATAAAAACCATTACCTCAGTTGCAGTTAAATCTATTCCAAAACATGTTATGTGCACATTGTACTGAAAATGAATAGATATTAATAAACTGGCAAGAATTTTTATTAATAAATACAGTACAACTACCTATCTATACCAGTGGTTCTTAACCTTTTTCCAGTCACGGACCCCTTTGGGAACCTGGTGAAAGCTATGGACCCCCTCCCTAGAAAAATGCACATAAGCACAACTTTGCATGCAATGAATATATTTTATTTTATTGAAAATTCATTGCCTCATACAGTGTCTGACATACACAAAGTATGAATAAAGTAAATCTTAAAGAATTATGTTTCACACTTTATGCAAAAATTAATGGCCACTCCATACAAAAATGAAATACAATCATCTTGTGCAAATTAAACAAAACAAAACTTTAATTCTGTTGTTGTTGTTTGGCTTGAAGATAAATGTTAAATTTTTATCTGACCTTCACGGACCCCCTGAAGCCCATCCATGGACCCCAGGTTTAAGAACCCCTGATCTATACTGTACATGACAATGCTTAAAATTTCCACTCTTGCAATTAAATAATTATTTATTAGACATACCTTCTGTATATGAATTAAAAATTTAAGGGGGCTGAATGGCTGGTACCCAGGTTGTGAGGACTTGGCAGGAAGAGAGTTGGGGGAGTCCAACATAGTGCGAGGGTTGACTAATCGCTCCAACAAGAATAGCCATGTGTCCAAGAATTCTCCAGTACCTTCTGGTAATTCCCCAGAATCTAATCCATCTTGCCCTTGCACAGTACCCCCTGCGGTGATGGCCCACTCGAATGTGTCAAAGAAAGCTGAAAATATAGAGAATGAATATTAAACCATCAAGTTTTGCAGCATGCTGGTTTATCACATTTATGAATCACCTTCCCTCAAAGAAATGACCGAGAGTTTTAGAATTTTGAAGAAGGAGAGTATTCCTGATAATTTTTCTTCTAATCATTGTCACTAACAAGAAAGGAAAAAATAAATTAAAAAAGGCAACTAGAAGGCACGAGAGGCCATAATGAAGTTAAGAGTGAAGTGATTGCCTGCTCCAGGGACATAATGCACTAACAATCTCACATTCAGTCCACAGACAGAAGGTTTTTTATAAGTTGTAGTTCTCCTCACTATCAATACCTGAATGTAAGATAAACTATTATGCAACCTTTCTGCTACTGTAAAAGATTTGAAATAAGAGCTAATATCACGAGTGAATTTGGTAATATAAAAATCTGGGCTACTTAAATTGTTTGACAGCGAGATTCTCAAACACTATGCAAAGTGCTGGACAGCCGAAATTATTAATTAGATAAGCTAAGCCGCTAAGAAGTACTGTACAGTAACGGTTCACACAAGGAGTTTCTCTTTGCCACGATGGAGATAATCATCCAGTTTGGAGCATCAGTTCAGAGCTTAAGCAAGCCCTAAATACTGGCCAGTCTATTCAAGAAATAATAATATGGCATGATCAGGAGGACTTTTACACAACTTGCACTCCTAACCAAATGTAATAAATCAGATCTGGCTAAAACTATGAACTAGGGTAACAATATGAGGAGGCATACCTTCAAGACCTTGGGAAGACACAAAGTACTGGAGCATCAGATGGTAGGGCATCTTTTTATCATCAAAAAGCATGGGATTGGTAAACCTAACAGAGCAGATTAGGAAAGTAAGACGAAACTTGGGTACAGGAGAAGATGGTGGAGGGGTCCATGAGAGTCCTGCATTAAGGAGTTGTGCCAAAGCAGATGCCACTGCCCTTGCTGATGCAGATGGTGGAGTGATTGGAGTTGCCACTTGTTGACCTCTTCGCTGTCTTAGTGGTGACCCCACACACAGCTAAAGAGGCATTACAAATATATATGATAAATGTACAGTATTTTCATTAATATAATAGATAGTGGATGTGAAATATTAAATCTTTTTCTTGAGAAAAAAGTCAAAATATGACATATGGAAGATTATGAAATCTCATTAATCCAGGGATAACATGGCGGGATTACAAACCTCAAAATAATTAATATACAGTATTCCGCTTTTACATGGGATGATTTATTTTATCTTCTTTTTGAAAATACATTCAGTTTATTCACATACCTTAACCAACAAGCCAAAGAGTTCAGCTAAAGCCTTCCCTAATCTAGAAGCTGATGACAAGAGTGGTTTAATGAGCTTCATCTGGTGTTGCGTTGCTGCTGACTGTTGTCGTGTCGGGCTTTCAGTGCTAGTGTCATCAGCTGTCGGTGTGCTGCCTCCTGCTGGTGCCATAACGTCCGTTTCTGTCACTTCCATTGCAACGGCTTCACTTCGGCTTCCATCCTCACACTGAAATTAGAAATTAATGAAACTTGTATTT
This sequence comes from Homarus americanus, assembly GCF_018991925.1. NCBI lineage: Eukaryota > Metazoa > Arthropoda > Malacostraca > Decapoda > Nephropidae > Homarus > Homarus americanus. The sequence goes on from NW_024746161.1 coordinate 9,060,254, forward strand.
TGAGATACTGTACATGAAAATTATTAAATATATAGGAACATACTCTGTAGCTATGACTTCAGATCTGTGGAGAGATGAAAAAATAAATAAATAAATAAATAAATAAATAATATATATATATATATATATATATATATATATATATATATATATATATATATATATATATATATATATATATATATATATATATATATATATCAATAACAGTAACTTACTTTCAGGTCTGTAGGAAGAAGTTTGTCAGTATCTTCCTTGCCAAAGAGACAACCGGCAGGTAGAGCATCATCTGAACACAGTGCCAATAAGACTGTACTCTCCCACACCAGGGAAGTATACAGCTGTGTGAGACCTGCCAGCACTCTCAATCCCAAGTCTGTTCCCCACTGATTGATAGACACCTGCCTTATCTCTGTTTGTCCTGTGCGGCATACATGGACTAGCATCATAATGTATGCGTGGACAGCACTCAAGGTATGTAAAAGAGGTGTGGCTTGTGGAGATGCTGTGGCCTCTCCAGGAGTTGGCGCAGAAGCTAATTCACGCAATAAAACAGATCCTCCTGGGGAGGGTAAAGGTTGATGTAATGGAGCCAGGGCTTCTAATTTCTCATTCAGGCACTGAAGTCCTCTCTGGAGAACTCCACTTTCATGGGCAAGATTCTGAAAATGAAGAAAAAATAAAATAATACAGTACAAGAAAATTTTCATAAAATTGAATCTTAAGCCAGTACCTTAGGAAACAATAACTAATACCTCAAATCGAATCTTATACCGCCTTATCACAATATAATTTCTACACACAAACAGAATAACCAAAATGTTTTCTTACCAATATGGATTTGCAGACAGATGCAACTGACTGGCAAGCCTGAGAAACTGGGAAGTCTATTGGAAGATTTGGCAATCCCAAAATGCCCAATAAAGGAACGAGGCCTTTCTGGGAGACAAATTCCTTGCAATGGTCATCAGTTGAGTTGTTGCTGAGGATGGCATCAACAAACTTCATGACATTAAGTACATAGTCAACCAACGGTACAGGCCGCTTTTCGCCTGGTGTAGTGTCTGTAGGGGGAACGTCTTCTCGCTGTCCTGCAGAAACAGACGGTCCAGTAACACCTGCATCTCTTTCTTCTTCCTCTTCTTCCTCCTCGTCACTTGAATTGTCATTTGTTCTGAGAATAAATGATGATGTAATTTCACTTAAGAAAAAATGTATACTGTACAATGTGCCATGCTTTGTCCATTCACAATAAAGATTAACCACATAAGTTAAGCTACTTATAAAAATTAAACAAGTGAAAATTAAGATGATGTGGGCTGAAGTGTTTTACTCTTAGTATAATGAAGTACACTTGAGAAGAATTTGAAAACCTGAATTGGAGAAGGGGTCCCCCAACACCTTACACAGGATGCTACACCACTACACCCTGGTTATGTGAGCACCCACAGTGAAGTATCATCAGTTAAATTAAAGATCTTCCAAAACTATCATGTATCGTGCCTTATAAATTTCAGAAATACGATCACTTAGTTGTGTCTTGTCAATTATTCTGCTAGTAGAACTCATACTCACCTAGATACTGGAGCAGGTGATGCTTCATGCTTGGGTGGTGTCTTCCAGCAGATATAATGAGTGTCACTACCCAAAAGGCAGACCTCTTCCAGTAACTGTACATAAGATAACACACATCACTAAGAATGTATTGAAAGCTTCTAATGTTTCTTTAATTAAATCAACTTCATAATCAAAATAAATAAATGATATTAAGTAGACTACCTATAGTAAACAAATGGAAATTATTCATTAGCAGCAATCTAAGCTGCAGTCATTATTGTCTTGTTCTTATCTCTGGGATCATTTCTCACAACCTCTCCCCGGACATTCTTGGACTATCTCTCCCCTCTACATGTAAATTCATGCACATCTTTGCCCAGTTGATCTCCAGTAGTCTCTCCACATGCCCAAGCTACCTCAGCCTACCTCTACACAAAGCTTCATCAATACTGTCAATGCTCAGCCACCCTCTAACTATGAAGGTTTCCAATCTCTTAATGTCCATCTCACTGATTCACTACTCAAATTCCTGAAAATGAAATAATGTGCCAACAGGATTATTAATTTTCAATATAATTCATCTTAAATATCTGAAAATCACTTCAAACTTAATGATAGTACCCGATATAGTGTTCAATTCATTTAATCCCATTACACAAGTGAAAACCTATAAAACAGCTTGAATATTTCTTCAGACAATACACATACACCCCAATAAAACCTCACTGCTCCAATTTCAATGCTTTTCACAACCTTGTTAACATCTTAGGATTAAGAAAAGTATGGCAGTATATAGGTGAAAACCCCAATCTGCCCACCCCTCTCCCCCCGCACATCCAATGAAGGCATAATGTTTTTCTTAATACATACTGTATTCATAATTCTAGCTACTTACCTTGACTATAGCCTTCATGGCCTGGGCCTTGAGACTTGGTTGGTGTCTCATTAATTCGTCCATCGCATTGCCCAAGTTGGATGCTGTATCTCCCATGGGGTCTGAGGAACGACGCCGTCTCATTGCCGGTAAATAGTCGGGGGAGAGAAGCACCTTGAAGAGTCGCTCAAATGGCTTACAAGCCACAAAAGCAGCAAGACCCCGTGAGTTGAGGCACAGTGCACTGAAGACATTTGGGAGAGAACCTAACACTTCTCTGGTGGCTGGTACCTAGAAAAATTGAATTAAATCTTGCATTAAAAACTACATTCTATACCGTACCTTTATTATGAGTCACAGGTTGTATGAGAAGAAAGAAGTTGTGTAATTATCCCAAGGCAGTCACTCACAAAAAACCAATCTTTACTGGGGGGGGGGGGATTTCAGGATGAACACTGCAACTCCTGTTATCTTGGTAGGGTTGTCAAAATCTTTCGTCTGTTGTCATGTAATTTTTTTCTACACAACTTTGTAAGGATATTTTTCTTTTTGAGCGACTGTACATAATTATCTCTTAAAAACCTATTTCCTAAATGGTGCTTCTACCAAAAAGACCAAAAATAAGCTCACATATTCTTCTTCCATTTCTTATCAACAATATACCTGTACAGTGAATCCTCTATTTAAAGGACTACAGTATGTGGAGAAAAAAGTCCATTATACCGAGGGTTTGTTAGACGTGAATCCCCCCTCGTCTAATGGTGAGAGAAGTCTGTTATATAGGTGTCACTGCACTTGTATATACATGTTAGTGAAACTGACGTGTCTCTTCATGATTAACAAACTAAATCTGTGTACAAAATTGGACATGTTTCACACTCACTTTTTTGATGGGTATATGACCTACATTCATTCCTAGAACTCTATTTTTCTTCTAAATTTCATTCACTGTTACAATTAAATCTCCTCGCCATTTTCACTCTTAAAAAGCAGAAGCTTTCAAATAATTATTCAAGTCTTCCCACAACCATTCTTTCCTTCTCCCCTTTTCTCACTCCCTGGGGGCATACATACAAACAATATACCACTTCTCACACACCACATTGCCCAATTCATAAAATTCCATGAATTCCATAAACACAAAAAAATCTTGAGATTCACAAGGGAAGTCAGACACGTCTCACAAAAGGCCAGTAAAAGCCCTAGACATCAATAATATAAATGCATTAATATCAATATAATGCATTTGTACAAATTAATACTTACATCTTTCACCAAGAGTGCATGGAGCACAACATCAGTTAGTCCATTATCTTGAAGTGATGACAACAAGGACGGCTCTCCAAACACATACACAGTGACTACATCTGTTGCTAGCAAAAATAGTGAAGCGCCATAATATTCAGCATTACTGATTATATGCTTAAGGGATGAAGGGAGGGATCCTTCCATTAAGTGACGCATGCTTTCACTAAAACCAGGCTCTTGGATAGCTTTCTTTAAAAAGTTGAGCATTGACTTCACAAGAGCAGCTCTTTGTGGTAAGCAGGATAAACCAGTCTTTGCTTCACTATAGTCTGGCTGCGATGAAGAATTTGGAACCTCCATTGCTGCCGAAGTGCTGGGCCGAGTAGTGTTGAAAGACGACTGACTGAGGGTAATTTCTAATTCATTAGAGGTATCAGAAACAGGAGCAGGAGTTGTGTCCATGGGTGAATGTGTAGCAGTGTCAGGCACTTCTGTAGATTCTGTCGTGCCTTCTGGTTCTTCCACAGCAACAGCTGCTGCCTGGTCTGCCTCAACTGGAGCACTGGCACTTTCACTCTCTGCTAAAGGTGCTGGCAAACATATTACAAATGGTTGCTCCCTCCGACATTCATCTACTTCAACCTGAGGAAAGAAAAGCAAACAGTAAGATTATAACTCAACACAGTTTTATTATTTTTTGTGACAAACATTTTCAATGTCTGGTATTCTTCAAGTACAGAAAATTCCTAGTTTTCCTTCATTCAGTGCCTGATATTTTACTTATTCTTTTATTGAAGTTTCACGTTTTTGTATATCTTCTTAACTTTCATTCCTCTCACACTGTCTTATTCATGTGTACCCAACTGGTAATATTAACAAACACATAATGCATCAGCATTAAAAAAACAAAATATTTGTTAAGAATTAGATGATTTTCTGGTAAATTTGAAAAAATAAAAAACCTTACCTCTAATCTCCTGATGAAGGCTGTGAGTCCTCCATGTGTTTGGAAGGCATGCATATCTAGATTTGTTATAAGGTCAATTACTCTCACTGCTCTGGTCACAAACTGTAAAAAAAAAAAAATAATTCTTACAAAAACACTCATGGATACTGCTGCTGTAGAAGAAAAATAATAATAAAGTGACATCTAATAAAACATGCTGAGTAAATACCAAAATATGCCCTACTTTAGACCAGACGAACATTGTTTATAAAGACCTGGTTATGTTTTCCATTATTTATACAATGTACATAATTCATCCAATGACTGGCATATGTCTCCTTAACACGAACCAATTTTTGTACATACAGGTATGTTTAAAGGTCATCTGGAACAAATTTGGATTGACACTTGATTTCCAAGCTCAGACACAATATAAACATCTCTACATACATTCACAGATTCCCATATAACTGACTTTTCTCTCCATATACAGTGGGGTATGCTATAACGAACGGATCCTACTACGAATATTCCTATAACGAACGGTTTTACCTATAAATTTGAGAATGCTATAACGAACGAAACTCCTACAACGAACATTATTTAAAATTTTTTTTCTAATTTATTGTTTTTTTATTACAAATATTAATGATATTCTTTATTTCAGGGGTTTAGATGCATATTTATGCATTTTTTACAATTTTTACAATTTTATATTATATATTTCAGTGTTAAGTGGTTGTATTTGGGGGCCTGGAACGGATTAATCCTATAACGAACAAGGTTCTAGAACCAATTAGATTCGTTATAGCATACCCCACTGTACAGTAATCCGTTAGATGGAGGTTTCACATCTAACGGACCCTTGACAAAACGGACTTTCTCCTCCAAATAATTCATTAAATAGAGGTTTTACTGTATGCTGCATTTGAATCCTTAATATGACCACTTAACCCATCCACCACAGCCTGTTACACACTATTCTTAAAACTGCTGACAGCCAGCCTGTCTCATCTTCCTAGCTTTCAATCTTTTTTCCTTTTTTTTTAGCCTATGACTTTTTTTCATTCCTCATCTTTCCCAACAGGATAACTTTCCCCTTTTTCATCAAAGACTTTCACAACATTTTTACAAGGGGATACTATCAGGGACAGTCTTAGTATATTATCTCAACTCTTTCTGTTGTTTTTGATGCCTTCTATACATATACACACGAAATCTAGCAACTCCATTTACTTTAATCGTGACCCTCAAAAGTTATTACACAAATGGATGAAAATTACCGTGATGTGATCTGGTTCGGTGCCCTTCCAGTTGACAACAGAGATGAGGGACTCCATCATGCCACACGACACAAGGGCCTCCCCTCCTGCTTCATAACTGGCAAGGTGGTACAGGAACGAGAAGAGAGCAGTGGCGAGCGGTGCAGGGAAAGGATTAGGCACCAGAGGGGACGTGGCTGTCAAATTGGCAATACATGATCTGACCAGTACAGGCAGGAACCCATGGTAGGATGAGGCACCAGTTACATCTATAATAGTGTTCAACCTGAAACAGAAACAAGTTAAAATGGTACAGAGAACAAATTCATAAACCCATGTTGGAGCATAAGACATGATTATCTTGCTTGTAGAAAATTTACAAGCTTCAAACAATAATTACCCATAATAGTGATACTGTACCTACTTTAAGGACCACATTCAAAACTCTATGACAACATTTAAAGCAAAAGCATGCAAGTATGATGTGTACTTGAACACCAAACAATCTTACCATAAGGTAAGAGTAATATCACTTGTACAAAACATTCAACAATCAGCCAAATTGTCTTACACAGTATGTATAAAAATACACACTTCTTTTTCCCACCTTCCAATTTGCAGAAAATCAGCCACATGTCTAACATCTGTATGACTTAACAACAGTTGTGGAAGTTCATACTCCCCATAAAAAATCTGCAAATATTTTAATTCTCCTTCTTCATTACTGCACAAAATAACACCAATCCCTTCACTTGCTACATTGTAAATTTGAAATATTTTGTTTGTTGAACTTATTCCTTTTAAATTACATTTTGTTTTAGAAAATGGTAATAAAGAAACATGCTGTCTTACAGTAAACAATACTAAGCTAGACACTTATATCGAGAGAAGGTTTTCCAGGAATTCTGGCAGTCTAACATAAAAGACAATGATTATTAATTTTGGAAATGATGGGAATCTACACAAAAAAAGGAACAGGAGTGCTCACTTTGGGAAACTGGGCATACGGTCCAGGTGTATTATCGATGTGAGGGTACGAAGAGTGGCAGCCTTGATCTCCGTGAGTTTAGTGTCATTCAACTCCAGCACCTCTACAAACTCATCAAGAAGCCCAGAATACAGAACTGTATTGGCATTATCCTGAAAAAATAAAATAAAAATTTAAAAAGTGTAATGAATAAAACTTGTCAAGGCAAAATAAAAACAATATTCAGATACTGGTTATTTCAGGTAGACCATGAACTTAGAATCATGGTTATCAAATTTGCGCAGTGTTAGTCATCATATAATAATGTGGAGCATTGTCGAAAGGTTTCCCACACACAAATAAGAAAACCCCTGAGGTGGCTCTTTGTAGATGAATACACACCTGCAGTGCATTGCAATACACTAGTACAGACAGAGCCTGTAGTCTGGCTTGGACACACTGCAGTCGGGTTTCAAATGACCCAAAACTATGGGCTAATCTGATATGAGTAAACAGAACCATCTGAAAAATAAAAGATAAAAATTATTGGTTTCATCACAAATAGTCAATTTCTAAATAAATTCATCAAATAATAACATTTACCATATCATAGGGAAGCGGTGGAGTAATGGAAGCTGTTTGCCAACTTCAGTACTGTACAGTACTTATATTTACCCCCCCGCCCCCTCTCCTCAAAGTGATCATGATATTTTCAAGTTTGACCAAAATATATGATTACAAGGAAATAAAATTAAAATTAGTCAAGCCTGGGTCCCTCTGGAAGCTCCCATGAGAGAGAATGGTCATGATCATTGTCCCTTAGCTGCACTGTACTACTTCTAACTTTCTTTGCCATGATCTAACCCCTACTACTTCACATCATTCAAATCCTTACTACCTTCACTGCTGTCCCAAAAATCTTCTATTAATTTCCCTAACAAGTATCTCAACTCCATTTGCTACAGTAATATACAAACTTAAAATAGCTCAATCAAAAACAAATGCTGATTTTCTAAAACTGTCATATCTCAGTCCTATCTTTACATCCACAGTAGATAAATTTGCCTACCATACCATAACCTTCTCCCTATGAGAATCTACTCCCCCCAGCTACACCCACTTTTTTATTACCATCCAAAATACGATAACTGATAAAAGCCACAATCAAGGGCAGCTTATCCTGGAGGTCAATGGTGTCAGTTTAAAAAAAAAAAAAAAAATATGTCATATGGTTTACAGCATGGGATTAACTTAAAACTACACAAGTATCCAGACTTGGGATTCTCACTAACCTGTTTCTCAATAGGCACTTTGTACACCTGCAAAAGCTCCTCCATAACCTGTGCTGGCGACTTGTTGATATTCTGCATGTTATCTATGTGAATCGTAATTATAGAGCTGTTGCTTCTATTGGTGTTGCTGCTGCCACTACTACTTGCTCCTTCTCCAGGCTGCGGCTGCGGCTGCTGTTGTTGCTGATGCTCACCATAAAACTCATAATGGAGTGTAGTAGCATTTTCTGGAAAAGCCTGAAGTGAGAAGAAAACAAATTATATAAATTGAAAAAAAGAAAGAAAGTATTGCTCAACAATATATGCTTCATACCGATGCCCCTGGTCTGGTCTGCATCCACACTAGGGAACACAAGTGAGTGCCAAAGAGCTAACAAAAAGGTGTGAAAAGCATACTGGAACACATAGTACATGTATTTGAGAATATTTGGAGTTGAAAATTAAATCATTCACCTGGGAAATCAGCATTTGCTAGGGATGACTGTACAGTACACAATAAACCCCCAATTTACATGGCTGGCTTCCTAGATAACACCATGCAAAATGAATCCACATAAAAGATATATTTTGGGCCTATGGGAAATAGGAGGTTAGGTTCCAATTTATATTAGTTCCTCATGACTAGCCACAAGAAAGGTAGTGTATTTATCAACAGGTCAGTAAAAACATAACCCACTAAGGATGAACATTCATCTAATTCTCTTCTAAAGATATTTTCCTCAGGCTTTCAGTGCACTCTCCAAGAAAAACCTTTCCATTTACTGTATACCAAATTTGGTAATTTAAAAACAAGGATAAAAAATAAAAGTAATGTGTGCAGACCTAACATGCAGGTGGTGAACAATACAATAAATGGCAACTGCTGAAATTTACCTCCCACCGAGTCACACTAAAGAAAACACTTGTTTGAAAAATAAGAAAAAGAATGCACATCTCGCTTTTCTAAGCAAAACTTTCAAACAATACCACCGGGATACACATGAAAATGAAGAATTTCCATGTGGCAAGAAAAAGTCAATCCTCCATAATTCAGCTCTCTTACAGTTTGGTTTGATCTATTGTTGTAGCATTGTATACAGTACTGTGCAGTTGATACAACACCGAGTAAGTTTCAGCAAAGACAAACGCCAACTTCACTGCTTCTTGCCACATTTAGTTGTTTATATACCTTAAAACATTTTTGGATTACACCTTAATTTTCTTGGGTATCCTTTACAATTGCTGCTAAAAACCTACCAGTGATTAGTGTAAACACAAGTTTTTGAGTTACAGAGGTGCACATTACTATGTGTGGAGGTAGTAGCAGTCAAGCCACAAAAAGTTTTCTTATCAGCTGCCATGCTGACCAATCAAAGGTCAAGGAAACTTGCAGCTACTATGCATTTCACTGGAGTTTTTGCAAAATGTTCTAATTTTCCCCTCATTACTCTTCACTATGCACACAGTACTCATTAATGCTGAAAGTACTTGGGAGGGGGCAGGAAGGACATTAAGCAGGAATCAAACATTTAAGGCCCATTTGGCAATGGAGCTGTACTGTGTGAAGGGGAATTTATACCTTGCAAAATTCACAACTACCTGACAGTGTACAGTACTGTATAAGCAAAACCGTGTAAACTTAAGGTTCACGATATTATGAGGCACACCTACCAGAGCCACGCAAGGAACTTAAAAAATCATGGACCAGTAACAGGCAATAGTGCTTCATAACTCCATTTTCAGGAAGTTTTCATTGCCTAATGCTGCAGTCTTATCCGACTCATCTTACAATACTTTTGGATTACTCTCTTTATTTTTTAAGCTGTAATGGTAAGTTTACACACCCCAATATTTATTTTTCAAGTTTTAAGTTTTTCTAAGTTGCCCAGAACTTGATTTGTGTGATGGTATAACACCAACTCCCCACAGCTGATGCCAAAATTCTTAGAAATTGCAAGAGAATGAAACCTAGCTTCACTATATAATGATATAGTTTACTACAATGAGACATTCATCAGAGCATGCAAAAAAAAAAAAAAAATGGTCAAAAGAACAAAGAAATACAGTACTGTATGCAAAAATACCCAGAAATAAGTGACAGGGTAGTACACTCCAACTGATCTAAGCCCTCCCAACTTAAGAGGCAAGAAAGCACCACCCAGAAAGCTGCTAAGCACATGAGGATTAGTTCCACATGAATAACGCGGCAGGCAAGGGTATTCTTGTTGTGGCAGTCAATGGTGGCACCACAAAGGAGACCCAAGATGACTCTTTGACACACACACACTTGTAAGGCTAGCTTACTAGTCACTGGACAGTATGGGTAGTCTTCCACAAGCCATCTTGGACCAATATGGGACCTTTCACCTAGTGACCCTAAAACTGATAACGAGCTTCTCCCTAGGGGCAAGGTACCTGTACAAAATCATGCAAACTGGTACAGTATATGGTAACATAAGGCTTAGAAATCAAAATGTTTAAAAAAAGACCAACAACACTGTACCAATATAAATTTCAACTCAGGAACTAATTGCTTCAAAGACATGGAATCATTTAGTCAACTTACAGATAATGGAAGATTCTGGCAACATTGTGCAAGGCCAAAGCCATTGTCCTTGCCACCCCACGGCTCTGCTAGGTTTATGAGGCGCAATAAGAGTGCTTGACGTGGTGCTATTGCCAGCCGTGTAATAAAATTTGACCTGTAGAAAATGCAAAAAAATTATTTGTATACTACTGTACTATGAAATTACAGCCAAAATTAGATAAACTAATTTACGAAAAATACAGAACTGGAAAACAAGGTCATTATAAAAGCTTGTTGAATGAAGGGTCATTAGCTACTGACAAAGAAACAATCCTAACAGAATTATCAGAATATGTCACACACTATTAGTGACATGAGAATTGGGATGTGTAGACTAAATGGAGATAAAAGTCAACATGAAAAATTAACTTATCGAGTAAAGCTCATAGATGTGAAGTACTGTACTGTATTCAAGGAAAGCTGAATCACACTTATTCAATGTCCTACCTTATTTCAGTTAGAAAAGAAATATGGCTTGGAGAGAAAAGATCAAATGTGAACAGACAATGATTGGTCTCCATATCTTCTCACCTTTTACTGAACATGTACAGTAAGTTGAGAACAGCCAAGACAATTGTCATGGAGGTGGACGACAAAAGGGTAATGAGGTGCTCCACAGAGGAGTAAAGATGCCGAGAGAAGGAATGCTCCACCAGCAGTGTTGTGAAGTGTAGCACCCATTCCACCAGCTCCTCAACCTGTAACAAACGTAAAAAAAAATCAGGCTGAAGTTTCATTCCTAATTTGAAAGTATACAATCAATGATTAGTCATACTATAAATACTTACATTCAAATATGTTTAATATAATCAAAACTTGATCTAAGAGTACAATATACTTCCAAACTTATCCCAACCTAAACATTAAATATTAGGTGAAAATATCTAGTTATATAGACTCCCTGAACACTTTAGAGATTACATGGAATCTCTGGTTATACAAATTTGTAAAAAAAAAAATATTATATAAAGGCATCAAGTAAATGTTGTGTTCAGTGTGCACTTATTTTTCTTTTTGTGGACAAGCAGATTAAAAAATGGGGAGAAGAGAGCTATGGGTGTTCCTGGAGTACAGTATGTGGAGGTCAGAAAATATTCAAAGAAACGAGCATCAATATCAACACCACATAAAACTACTCACATGGCCATTTTCCTGTAGGTCGCAGGGCAACACCCATTTGTCTTCATCTTTCTCTGCTGCCTGCTCTAATATCGTATCAAATCTGGAAAAAAGTCAGGAGATCAACTTTGGTTCTAACATCGAGACTACAGAACCGACTGTATATCACATTTTATCCCGCTGGTATAGTATGTCCCTTGGTCTGTGGTGCATAGGCTGTTACCACATTGACCGATCTCTCCTCCATCTTCAAATTAACTTGTTTCTTCTCAACTTCCAAAACCATCCTTCACATCCTCCATAAGAACCACTAAGACCCAAACCAGGGTATAGACACTAGGTTTTTAAGACGGTAAATGTCTTGAGCAGGGAATACAGTACTTCCCCAACAATTAAGTCATTCACTCATCATATACGATACTGAATCATATAACTATCTAGATTAAAGATCATCAAACAATTCCACTTTTGTCTCTGGCTAAGATCAAGGGTCATAAATCTGTTACATAGCTAATTAACAATGTCTGATGAACAGTTCGGTTAAAAAAAAAAGAAAAAAAGGAAAGCCTACCTGTCAAGCACATCAATCCAGTGATACAATTCACATTTCCCGTAGCTCCAGGATTCCACACTTCGCAGAACTGGTAGAAGTTCCGCATTGCTACAGTTTTGTAATTTTTCTATTAACCAACCACAATCCCCAGGCTGAAAAGAGAAGATGGTAGCATGTCATAAATTTTGGCTGTACATTTCCCAATTTCACATACAAATCTAAAACTATAATCTGTGATGAGGTATAAGACAAGAACTAAACTGGATACTCACAACTTCTGAACTGCTTTTCTTTAATTTAGTTCTGTCGATCTTCATCTTGGCACAAGTGCCGGTTTATTCATTCCTTATCCACTGCTCATTCAGCCTGAAAAACATTTGTTAAATAACAAAATACTGCAGCTATACAAGTGAAGGTGTGAACTTTTTAATGCAGAAAATGGAAGACTGATCCTGAAATACCCTTTTATAATCGAGATAGCCGATCAAGCTAGAACCGTCAGCATATCCAGAGATCATAACCCAATTTGAGACTGGAATATAACAACTCAACAGACCATCCTTCATGCACAGTCCCAAAGGATAGCTAAGTATCCATTTGGTAAAACAGCACTGTACCCTAAAAAAGCAAAAAGGCTTAACAATATTACTCCAGTAAAAACATGAGATGCTGCTATCCATTCATTTGTTAACATCAAATATACTGTATACATACAACAGTGGTTTATCCTGTCAAATTTCCCCAGATCCAGCATGCATCAGTAAGATCAAGATGTTATAACTTAAAATAACAAAACCAGCACAGAGAATTGGTATACTGTATACTCTAAGTCCTATGCTCATATACACACCAAAAGGAAGCAATCTTACATAACTGACCTTATGAGAGATTAATGGTAAGAAGGAACATAATCCTGAGGTAAGGATGTAACAACTACAGACACCCAAAAGGTGATGTACAATTGCTCAAAAAAATTACTTTACAAAAATTGTTAGACAATACGACAACAGACGAAGGATTTTGACAACACTATCGAGACAACAGGAGTCTCCGTGTTCATTCCGAAATTCATCAACCCCCCTCCCATAAAGATAGTTTTTTGAATGACTGTACAGGTATCTTTATGCTGAATGATCAATTAACCTGTCATTTTAATTTCTCACACTTTTACGTCAACCCAGGGGGGCTTGCATTTCTTTTGTGCAATGAGGTTAAACAAGGTAAATCACAATCCCCATCTTATAACTATGGCAGCTCCAAGCCCTATTACCAACCCATCATTAAGGAAAGGAGAACCAAGACATGAGCGAGGACCCCCCCCCACAAGTCTGTGTAACTCAAGGAGGAGGAGCTCAACAAGATTTGGAGAGATGAATAAGTTTGGCCACAAGACATCAATAGACTGGCACCTTATTCATGAATTACAGTAGTACTTATAATCCCACTTCTCAAAAGGGGGTCTTCAGAACAATCACTTCCATCATTTACAGTAACAAACAATGAGCCATGAATGCTCAACCACAGTGGTTTCAGGCCACAAAACTGCTTAGGTCCATCCAGCTGACTCCCCCATTACCCACTTGGGAGGAGGGAGGGAGGCTCCAGAAAATATGTTGATCCTACTTATGTAATTTGAAGCATTTTTGTTAGTTCTATAAAGCCTCCCAAGGCCCTTGAAACTGAGACACTGGACCAGCACGTGTTTTATAGTCATAGGGACCAGGCAGTCATCACAAAATATAATAAATCACCTTCAAGGCTGGGAGAATTGCTGACAATCCAGCAGTGGCAAGCTAGACACAGCTCCCGGAAAAGGTTGGAAAAACTGGCATCAATCTTGGAGCCACCAGTAAAGATAGAAACAAGTCCTCATGCCGGGTGATATGCTCTAAAGACATGAGATGTAGCAAGTGCTCCTGACAGTCAGCCTTTGTCTGTGAAGTATCGACAGAAGCACACTTAAGTGAGCGTCCATGAGGGCAATTCAGAAACTTCACTGGACAAACATGAGTATGAAGGAGATCGAGGTTACACAACGCCACACAAGTGCAGTATCCAAATAGCCAAGGTAACCATATTAGTTGGGAGTGATTCATCCAATACAGTTGTATGTGTGGGTGTTTGTATAAAAATGTGAAAATAAGTCCATGTTATATTTTGTCATACAGTACCAACGAAAATCTCAGTTATGAATGATTTTTTTTTCCATATCAATGGATGATAATATGCTGACACAGGCACCAAGGAGCATCCTTGTATAGATGGCAAAGTGTTTTAACAAACACAAGACTGACTGTAGCCTCTGACAACTTTAAACAATTTACTAATGATACAAACCAGGCACGGAAAAAAAAAGGTACCAGTACAGTACTATGATTGTTAAGCTAGTTTGATGTTCCATGTCTTTCAAAAATGGCTTAATGCCATAATCTCACACTGATGGCCACCATGTGTTGACTAAACACTGCCAATCATGTGGAACTTAACCTATGAGTAAGTAATTTCAAATTCAGTTTCAATAAATTCTTCTATCTATACTTATATAACATATTCCCCTGCCTAGGACAACTTGTATATGTTACTTGTCCAAGGCAGTACCCTGCCAAAGTATGTCATGTCGACCTTTGGCAAAATAAAAATAAAACAATACCTGACAAAAAAGAAAAGAAAGGAAGGGGTGGAGGATGAACATTTCAGTTACAATCAAACAATTCTATTGTGGTTTATCTAATTTTGACAAGCAATTTTTTGGTGAAGTCATGCACCACCAATACAAGGGGACATAACTACCGAGAGGGTGGTAGACTTCTGGAATAATCTACCAGCTCAAACTGTAGAATCAAAAACAGTACTGGGCTTCAAAATAGCCCTTGACAAAATTATCTTCTACTGGTTACTGGCCTTGTTTCCGTGTGGTCATGACTTTTTAAACAAATCTATCCAGAGTATCATTAACATACAATAACATAACTAATTGCATATGTGTTTGCCAATATTCTCACTCTTCGTTCTTTTATATCCTTATTACTACAGTACTGTATTTCATTCTTGACGTTGATATGTCAGAAGAAAAAATTCCTGACGATGTCACAATGTCAGCCACTCCATAGAACAAGTCTGTTATACTGGAAGAAGTACCTGAGAAGAGCCCCGAATTATATACTGTACTGTACACTAACTGCTTTGTTTACAAAAAGCTGAAGCTGGAAAATCAACATTTTTATGCATGTCTATATTTTGTTGACTTATGGCCATTTTAAATGTTTACAATGCCCAGTTTATAAATTGAAACTGCCAAATCTATTAGCCTGAAATCTGTAAATTGCAATAAAGTTATTCTAAACCACATATTGTGAAATATGTACTTGTAGTGCAATGTTTGTGTGATGGAATAAAATGTAATGAGATGCAACTATTTTAAAGCCTGCATTACATTTCCCTATTTCACTACTTTCCTATAAGATTTACATTCTCTTTTCTTTTTTTCACAGATAAAGCTAAAATGCATGGTATATATACTAATAGGTATGGATTATCTCTTGAATTGGATGTAAGTAATCTTGGGTTCGACTTATCTCGTGAGTTGGGTACGAGATGACCCTAACCCAGTGGATGAGAACAATATAGTATGTTACATCACAGAATCTCACAGTAATAAGTACAGTTGCTATGCTTGTGACTCTTTTGGGGCTGCAAATGCCGAGCTGATTGTAAACGCAGTGTTTTTACTCCTTGAAAGTAAAATGGTACAGAAAAAAAGCTATGGCTGAGAGTCCTGGAATATTCTCTTGTTTACATGATAGAAAATGGCCCTGTGTTGTACTGTATCATCTGACAGCAATATTTGGGTGGTGTTTTGATTGATAATGCTAGTTCACTGTGATAAATGATGGGACTGGGTGTTATTCAAAATTTTTAAAATACTGTATTGTAAGAACAAAATTCTTCACAGCCAGGATAAGAGGACAATTGTTAATTTATTTAAAAGTTAATTTCTTGAGAATGTTTGCACCAACGATTATTGACGTCGGATTTTGGGGATGAAGTACAGTGTGTTAATGATGGTGTGATTGACAAGCAAAGAAACCACATTTTAAAGAGACAACAACTGTATTCAAAGCTCTATGGAGATTTATAAGCCCTACTGTATGTCCAATGGTTCCACAATACAGTACAATACAAATCTGCTCCCGGCACCATTTTTGTTGTTTACCTCGCTGAATCCCTTTTCAAGAGTCGTTTCCTAAATAATGGTGAACGCTTCCACGTATTCCTCCTCGCCATTGCTGATGTACTATATCAACCTCAATATTAAGGCAAGTTGTTTACCACATAAATTAACACGATAATGCATAGAACCTGACCTAACATACCCATAGGTTGAGTATGTTAGGTCAGGTTCTATGCATTGTATTTTCCATTTTTGTGTTTAATATGGTACTAGTGTGTAGAAAAAATTTCAACCAATTTGGACAATTCCTTCTGGTGGTCATCCTCTTCTACACCTTTACCCATTGTTGGTAATAGTCTTGACCACCAATTTGTGAGAAGGAGCAACTTTAGGATAAAATTTCAGAATACAAATAAGAAATTGTTTTCTTACACCTAGAATACCCAACAATCAAGGTATTGTACTGTACTGCAACTTTCCTGATATTTTTTACCCCAGTTTTATTGACCTGAACATGAACCTATGTTGACATGCTAGCTACATGCATTGCCATTATCAACTGTTCACATGAGCAGTCATAGACAAACATTTCATAGACATTTCAGCAATGCTTCTGTTCCACCCAAACAAATAAGATGGCTTTACAGTAATTTTTGTATTATTAGTTTGGTGACTTTGTCCTGGATAGCATTTCATCATAACCACAAATGTTTGCCAGGAATTTATCGTAAACAAGATTAATCAAACAAACAAACAAACCTATCCTATTATAACTATCCTAGGATGGAAGTGCATTGGTATTAGAGGTTAGGTTAGCTAGGTCTGGAATACAAAGAAGGAATGTCTTGCCTTCCACAGCCCAGCCCACATGTGTTGTCAGTACTGTACACCCACATGCTTCACAGTGGAACATTGACTCCTATGTGCTTATCTCTTGATCTGAACTATGTAAATAACAAGAATGACTACATTTAATTTTTTCCCTCCCAATTAGTCCTCCGTCTAATTTTTTCTCAATAATTTATGCTCATATCCAAGGTCTGTCTCACTTAAGTTATGTCGCCCATTACATGTCTTTCAACTGTAGAATGATGTTTTCCTGCTAGAATCAGATGCCGTATTGTGATAAGTTTCCATTAGGAATTTCAGCAAATGGATACAGGAAATGGCATTATAGCACTACTAAGCACTGTGGCCGAGACAATCACACACCAGCATGAAAGAGGATATGAAATCTGCCTATTGATTGTGTAACAAAATTTTTTGTAAGAATTTCAACAACAACATTTTTCTTCTGTTTGGAAAAGGTGAAATTACACGCTGGATATATGTACAGCAGCCATATTGACAAACTGTTATGAATAGTTAGGTTTAGGAAGTTATGTTTGTCAGAAGGAAGACCATCTTGGTAACCATCATTCTATAGTCTGCCCACCATGCAAGTGCAATAGTCTGCTATACCAATGGACATCAACGTTTCACACATGGCTGCCGTACCTGTACCCTGTAATTAACTGCCAAACAACAAATGCTCCTGTGTTACTTTGTTTAGCCTTTAACTGTACAAATTATAAGACATATAAAGCACATGACATCCAAACCTAATACATGGTGATGGAAATATCTTCTCTTCTACAGACCAACCTACATGTGTTGTCAGTACTGTACACTCACATGCTTCACAGTGGAATATTGACTCCTATGTGCTTATCTCTTGATCTGAACCATGCAAACAAATAACAAGAATGACAATACAGTGGTTTCCCCCAAACAGTCCTACATTTGATTTGTTTGTTGCAGAAATAGGGATCCACTTTGATATTTTGAATTATATTTGGAGGGATTTGCCTTTTATGTGTCAATACAAAAAGCAGCAAAATTACCTCATTACAAAAATTACAAGTACAGTAATCTGTAATAGTATAATTCTAAACTTTAATCTAATTTCATCATACAAACTATATGTAATTAACATGTCAAATGGCTTAACCTAGAGAGAGGAATTAAACAAATACTAACAAGATGACTCAAAACATAACATTGGAATTTACAAAATACAAAACTTATTGGGGGAAACTATTGATTCACTTAATACTTACTTTTGCTTCTGTAACCACAATACGAAAAAACCACACTATTCTTAAACTAACATATTTTTTTCCATTTTCTCCTCTTATTAGATATTAGAGGTATATAACCCAGGGAGAGTTAGAGTAGTATTATAAGTGATGGCAGTGACAAGCAAGTTTCAAGTTGCACCACTACCCGTCAGCCCTTCCTCCCGCACCCACTTGTTACCTCATAAAACCCGCCAAAAAAAGTCCAACGACCCGATTAATAACAATCTACCCTTATGCTGGACTCATAACACATCCCTTGACCTTAATTATATCAAAACAAAACAAACCCCCAAATAGCTTTTCATTCTTTTGTTGCTGACAAGTCTGAGTGTCGTCACCAAGAATCTCCCTCTCCCAAAACAATTAATTTTTTTTTATATTTAAAGCTTCTTACAAGATATTAAACTTACTCTCTTGTTATATTTTCATTTAAGTACTTCAAGTAGCTTTTCCTTGTAATCTATGAGTTGTTACTGCTTCACATTACCTTGTATCTCAGTGTCCAGAAATATCACGACAGGAACAACAGTGGGACTACTCAAACCTGGGCTGCAGATGGCGCTGTGATCAATGGAGTGACGCTCGCCCTGCGCACCCCGCTAATTTCGAATATTTTTTGTCCTCTCTGTATTTCTCTTTGTAAATATTAATGAAAAAATGGATAGTTTTTTATTAAATTTAAGTTTATACTCGAAATATCTTCGCCTCACTGGTGAAGAGAAAATGATATTTATTCTGATGGTTTATATGAGGATGACAGGACATTTTACAGTACCTCTGTGTTCCTAATGTTAACATTCTTTTTTTTTCAAAAGCGATTATAATTTCTTAATTTTCACATGTAGAACACAAAATTTAATGAGCAACTGATCTGCTTTGGTTGTTTTCAAATTATATCCAGACAGATATCTGAACAAATAGCGTAATTAATGTAAACGCACTATCCATTGCCAAGTGCTATTACGCTCTAATTCTTTCAACACTCTTGAGACCAAACTTTCCTTGAATATATATATATATATATATATATATATATATATATATATATATATATATATATATATATATATATATATATATAAAGAATTAGAGCGTAATAACACTTTCCAATGGATAGATCGTTTACACTAATTACGCTATTTGTTCATATATCACGGTTATTCAGTAATGTATCTCGTTATGTGCTCTGTGTGGTCTATACGTAAGGTGTGTTTCCGATAGTTTTTAAATGATATGGTGCCCAAGAAGAGCCATTCCCAGTACGAATAGTTAATTACAAAGATGCAAGTTCTCGCTCAAGCCATTGTTCCAAAAAATAATATAGGTGAATCTAATCGCTGGTCCCATAGTTTTATATTGCTCTCAAGTGTTTGATTAGATTAGCTTATGGGAAAGTTAGGTTATGGTTGATTCTGTGCCCGGGTTTAAGATTTGTAGGCCTAATGCCTGTACAGTTAAGGAAAAAAAAAGAATAAGAGTTTGCTGAAATTTCACATAAAAAATTTGTTTTTTTGGTGATGGAAGTTACTAATGTTCACTTGCCCCCGTTTATGTGCAGTTTTTCTTTTAATTGCAGATAGAGGTGTCAAACCTAATACCTGTATCTTATACAGATTTGTGGAAAACAAGATCGTGTGGAGTATGAAAAAAAAATGGTTTAAACTAGTCATTCCGTTGGTGTACAAATGGAGTGATTCGAAAAATTTACCTGTGTATTGTCATTACTGTAATGAAAAATATCGGGGAAGGTCTCCTGTAAAAACCCACTATTTAAATTTGAATTCACGCAAAATGTTATAATAGAGCGACACTGTAAAACTACAGAATAAAAATAAACTATATAACCCGATAAACAGCTAAGATTTTAATGAGTGTATATGTACTCTTTTGTATGGAATGGGTAAAAAATAATCGAAAGAAAGGATACTCATTTAGGAGAAAATTATGCAAATCATTAAATTGTTACAAGTACTGTACACAAACTATCCCAAAGGGTTTTTGAGCAGATGCTGGTGACTGAGTGTCTTGGTTGGTAAGTTATAAACCACTTTATGTTGGATCCTTGTGTCTGTTGCGTGTAACTTATCTTCTGCAGCGATTCCTGCCGGATTTCCTTTACGTTCTAGGCATCATTTAATCATTAGAAAAATGTAGTAAAACTGCGCCGAATGATTTTGCTGAACAATTCGAAAGGTTAGACTATGAATTTTACCAATAATTCACATTTGGTCACTTTTTTTCTGCCCGTATCCGCGATTGTTGTTCACTCGCATTTCAAGGATTGGGCCGTCAAAAGTAGGTTCCCGGACTCCGTGTTCTTCCTGTACTAACACAGGATAGACCAACTACTCGAACCGCTAGTAAGCTGCTAAGTGGTGGAAAAAAAATAAAAAAAATAAATGTTGCGAGTCATGTATGCCTGTAAAGCCACGTCCACACGATCGAGCAGTGATGATTAGTGTATAGTAAATTACTATTCGAGTATACGCACTTATATGCCTTAGTTGTTTAAGCGTAGTAATATATTATAATATCGGCATTAGTTTCTATTAGATTATAACTGACACTAGTGGTGGTTATTGTTATACATTATATTTGGAGAAAAATGCTACCCCTTGCTAAAGGAGAGGACTCTTAGGAATTTATAGAATTTCTATCATAAATACATGAATATCTATTCCATCAAATATGGAGTTGTAATATAAAAATTAACATACACATATAAATCGTCAAGTCGAGACTAACAGGGGTACAATTTCATAACAGTAGTAGTTGGAGACAGGAACAAACCTTCATTGAAGCAACCTATTATCTTTCTTGCTTGACCAAGTGAAGAGTTGATGGTGTGTGTTAAATAGTAGATAATAGTTGGTCGGTACAGTGGAAGCAATTTAATTAAGCGCTGTATCGTTATGCAGTATGGAAACAGCAAGGGAAAGGTAATTAAGTTGACTGATTTATAGTTTGCAATCAATAACTTCTCCAATACAAAGTGATATGTTGAGAATGTTACATAATGTTAATAGGTTTTACTTTGTTGTGTACTGTACATATACGGCTTCGTGAGATAACCACAGATAGTCCTCAACCATTACACTACTTTACTGCACTCTTTACATCCTTGCCAAGTAAGAGGATTTTTTGTTAATTATGCATTATCTTTATTTTTAGATTTTTTTGTAATTTGTGTAGTCACTTTACGCAAACATGAGGACGGAGTTAAACCTTTGTCGGCTTGTGTTCTCGGTTGAATCGGTCCACTATATAACATTATCTGTATTGGTGATACAGGTATTCTCAGCCTATATCTACTGTAAGTATGCTGAACCAATATTAACTTGATTGACAACTAATATCATATGATGATTAGGCAACATAGCTTATTTCACTTGATTATTAAACAATCTAATGTTACCGGGAGGGATTAGGTTAGAATTGGTTAGATTATAGGCTAGGCTAGTAGTATTAAGGTGTTTAATCGTCTGGTGAAATAAGCTAGGATGCCTAATCTTCACGTAATACGAGAATTTTACTGAATGACTCTTGAATCTATCTGCCACAATACTCCAGCGACTTGTGGTAATCGATTGGTTGACTTCTTGGCAGTCTTCCAATAAAACTTTTCTATCTTTATAAAAAAAAAAACCCACTTGCATCAACTGTCTCCACACCAGACGACCTTTACCGCATTAGTGATGCACTGCCACGCTTAAATGGATGTGTGCACCATAGATAAGGTGGGTGTACTGTCATAAACTGGGTGTATTTACTACCACATACTGTATGTGTATCATCAGTCAGTAATAGTAGTCGTCAAGGTGCGGGCAGGTGGATGACCTGCTCACTACAAGTGTATATAATTACAGGTGTTTTGAGTATCTGGGGTGAGCTTCCTCTCTCCCCCACCGTCATGCGGGTCTCGACACTTTTATAGTACAGTATATACATCCTGATTTATTCTATACCTCTCTGTAGTTATATGTTCCCTGGTCAACGACATACCTTGCTAATGCATCCTCCCTCTGTAGAACACATACACACACATACGCTCATATGAAGGGCGGATCCAACATTTCTTTACGGATGAATGAGGTCAGGAGAGGAGTGTGTTATATGATAATGCTGTATCCTTCTTACTGGGACCATAAATGTCGTAAAATTATCCAGAAAGTCTTGAGTAGTTGGTGGAGAATAGATGATGGAAGGGAGAAGTGTGTGTGTGTATGTTCTTGGTGTGGCCGAGATGAGAATGAGTGGAGGAAAAAACAATCATAAGGATAATTACCTTCTGTACCAGGTGACAGAAGACACGTTCTTAAACCACAGGTAGAAAATAGGGTGGAACGCACTTTATTGGTCACAGGGAGCCACACCACAGTCAATCACACGGAGCTACACCAGTCAGACACAGTCATACGAAGCCACACTAGTCACACGGAGCCACACCTCAGTCTAAGACTACCCTATAGAGAGAGCCACACCTGGGCGGGTGAGAAGGACCTCTGCAGTAGGTGGTGAGAGCAGTTATCGACTAGTGGGTGAGGGAGGCGGCGGCTCCTCACAACACCACCCACCACTCTGCTACTGCTACGTCAAACAATATGCGGCAAGGAAGTGTACTTATTTGTATATTACCCTCGACCCCTTCCTTCCTCCCACTGTCTCTCCCACTAATAGCCTCGTTTACTTTCAGGTGATGGGTGGGTTTAATTGGGTTAGAATGATGAATGAGGTGCTGGTAGTTAGTTAGTTCGATGGAGGTCAATCCAGAATTTACGTGGATAATGGCAGATTACTCACGGCTACGTCACTGACATTATTTTTTTTTCTGTTGTTAAGTTTGCAAGTTATCTTTCACTTAAAAAATGTTCTTCCTTACAATGATTGGTATTTTTTAAGGAAACCTGTAAACACCCAGTAGAATAAAGTAATAAATAACATGACAAAAGGACTATAATCTAGGCTGATGCTCGCGAGGCAGACATCACCGTGGGGGGTAACAGGAAGTCGTCCATACCTACCACACATACTAGGAACACACTGAACACTATCGCTTACTACACAATTATAAACAAACCACATTAATAGGTTATGAACACTACAGTACACCTTACTTATATGGCTCAATAACAAAATAAACTAATTTATTGCATATAACCCATGTAATATATCCTAGTATAACTGTTCGAATTTGGTTCTCGTAAAATCACTGTTGGTATCTTTTTATTACAGACTTCCGTATGTTTAAGGTCTAGTGTTTTGTTCCCGCATGATACTTAGGAGTTCGGCCTGGGAACCTGGCTGATGACTGGTCATGATTCTGAACTGCGTGAGTATTAGAGCAGCGGCTTAAATCTTAAATCCTACCTTATGTTAATCAGTCGTGTTTCATGGTATAAACCTGGCGTTAGTTTAACACTATTTGCTCCCCCCACCCCAGTGTGATTATAGCTGATCAGTGTTCAGCAACTGATAGGTAAAAATGGTGATGTTGGCAAGGAAAGCGGTTAACATTTTGAGGGAATTATAATGAAGAAAGAATAATGAGAGTAATGATGATGATGATGATGTGGATGACACACTGACGATAATGAGAAGGATGGTGATGATGGTAATAAAAAAGATGTTTGTGGATGATAATTAGTAATTATTGCAACATACAGTAAAACGTGCGGGTTGGGGGGTTCTGGAGGCAGTTAGGGGGCAGGGGGGGGGGACGTATATATATATGGAAGGGTGCTGGTGGGTGCGGGTTACAGTGGGCGTCGGCTGCATCTACAGGCAAGTCAAAACACTAAGATCGTATATATACTTGTGGTTTTTTTTTTACACATATAAATGTCTATAACGTGGCTTGGTTACTTTTTAGGACATATCTTTCAATCCTAGACTCTTGAATAACCTCGACTCACATTTTCAAATTTATATAAACACAACATGCTGTAGCTGTACTGTACATTGGACACCACCATCCCACAAGCCGTGACACAGAATGGCTGAATACTACTTGCAAAAAAATTCATTTAATTTAACAGCATATTTGTACCATAGACACTCACAGTGAGACACACAGGTAACTAAATTTTCTTCTCGTAATAATTATAGTAATAGGACATACTTATACTAGTGTCGCCTGTAATAAAAGCTTCATCAGGTGTAGCGAACAGACTTCCTATATACAATGACAGCTCTTGGCCATCTTCTGGTTGTCGTAACAATACTGTACAGTACACACACTGTTGCCATTAACCGGGATATTACAGCACAAGTTACCCAGAAGTGTTACAGAGGTAGTGAATATGAATCTTTGTTTCTGGTTTATGAATGGAACAGACGGTTAGCACTTCGAACGCGTTTATATAATTCGTCCAATTTTCCATATTTCTTGGATGATTGTAAATAAAAACGAGAATTAATTTTTTAGATTTTTTCGTTTTCCTGTCTACGATCGTAAATCACCTGTAGTGGGCAGGGCAAGAAAGATGAGGGAAACTGATATGACACTAATTTCATGTCTCCACGTGGCGAGTACTGTACGCGAAGAAAATAATTATTTACCGTAAATATTACGGCGATAAAAATCCCGTTCCGCGGTTTTACTATGCGGTGAAAATAAATACTGAATCCTGTCCCCTTTAAATTGTAAATAATCGACGGAGTCGGACGGAGCCTCATATTGGGAGTTTTAGTACCATATAATATATCGGCTTAATTGTCTTTATTTCATGTTATAGGCTTCAGTTTTCAGAACCTTGAGTCGATCGGGTGCGCAATGTTTTTATTTTTTGGGGAAGGGGAGAGGCGCAATTGGTTCTTAAGGCCATTGTATGAATAAGTGATGAGAATCATATAGTTGGACTCGCATCCTATATTATGGGTTTGGATACATATCCAATTTCTTTAGAATATAATTGGTGTTAAAGTGAACTGTGTGCTCTCATACTTATTGTTCTTCATCAAGGGACACTCTTAATGGAGAAAAAGACGAAACCTCGCATCTTGAATTCAAGTATGTATAGTTATAGCATCCTATGCCGGTTTTTTTTATGGTATAGCAAGTTATCTGTGCCTGTGGAGGATGACGACCGTCTCCAAGAGTTCATATAATCAACGACCTCACCAGCCAGGACTCGAACCCTCGACCTAATGCATGGGACCAGGGAACGTTACCGACCATACCACAAGAGATGGACTAAAAATGAAGAGTTCATATGTGCAGCCTCCCAGCCGGTGAAATTTTGACGGATTTTTATGTCAGCCGTATCATTTTCTGCGACATTATTATTAATTAATCCCCAAATTATTTAAATGTGTCCTTCCTTGTTCAGTGACAGTCATGTATGTTGCTACCAATAATGGGGATTACAAAAATCGCCATTTTTTTTAATTAGCGATGAATCGTGCACTTGGAGGTGGTGCCGTGGGTAAAGATTCGTTTTGACGTCCCTTTGGTTTTACAGAGAAATTTTTTTTCTGTTGTATTTTGGTGTGCTTTGTTTAAATTTGACCTTCAATTTCTTTGGAAAAATCTCCATTTTGGTTAATATTTAGAAGTTCCCAACACCTGCATATAAATTGAGTCTTATACAGGGAGAAAGAGAAAAACCAAAAAAATAATTTATTCTATCACGTTTCCATCGGAAATTTGTATTTTCGAGTAATTTAACCGATAAAACTACCCACAGTATTAGTTGTGCAAAGTGGGCAGGGCTTTGAAGTAGAGGGAAAATGTGGGGTGGTGAAATACTTAAAAAAAACATCAAACAAACCTTTGAAAATCTTACCTAATGTTTCCTAACTTGAAAAATGTTAAGAATCACTTTGAGTTTATGGATCCCTCTCATCTGAGCACCGAAAACAACACCAACACCTACTAAAAACCGAAAACAACAACATCGCCTACTTAACACGGAAAACATATATAAGGTAAAACAAAATATAGTTTTATTATCTTTAAATGTTATGAAACGTTTGTTCAGGTTTTCAAAAGTTTGTTTCGTGTTTTTTTTCAGTATTTACCACACATTTTCCCTCTACTTAAAAGAAACAAATGAGTGTGGTCTTAAAATAACGACCCAGATATTATTGCCAGGGCCAAATAATTCACGAGACAGCACGTAAGCCTAAGTCGCGACTATAACACTCGGTCAACAGTAGAACTAGGAGACTTCAATTGGTAAAGAAAAAAAGATGGCCAACCACCAGTTGCGAATACCTGTAATACTTTTAACATACGAAAAATTAGATTCTATGTACTAACAAAAATATATTTTGGCTTTAACGCCATTTATTCTCTCCTGAACTATAAGTCTCCTTCATTTAACACAAGGTTTGTATTGTTTCAGGTGCTGGAGGTGGTGGAGTGAAGGCGTGAGTCCAGAGTCCTCAATACAACAGCCGCAATGTTGACCACCATACTGATGCTGGCGACCGCCGCTGCCGCCCTGGACACACAGAACCTGGTGAGACAACTCGCGCTTCCAGCTTTCTTCCCTCTATGCCCGTCGTCCAGTGCCTTCCTTTCCCTCATTCTACCGCCACTAACAGTTAACGGTGATAGAACAGAACCACTAGCGTTCTGTTACCGCCTCTTATCATTAAAGTATTGATGCGCAATACATACACACGCACACGTATATCCTCCCTTTCCACTTTTCTTTCACCGCAATAACGGCATTTTGTACACGTTATTCTTTCTGTTTATAACCCATAATTACAGTAAACTGTAGTCTATAACATGCAAGCCACTGCCGCCTCAACTTGGTGGTGTCGATCTTCCTTCTGGTATTATTATAATGGTACCGGGTATGTGCTCATAATTATTGACTCTTCCCTTAACTGCCTTCTAAGCGTAACACACACACCCTTTATTTGCCTATTCAGAAATTAAGCTATTTGTAAAAAAGATCCACACAAGTAACAAGGAGCAAAAAAAAAAAAAAAGCTAAAAATAACTTAAGTGTTTGAGAGTGGGGAGAGGCGATCATGGACCTCACACGGATAAATATATTTTTTCCAATAAGAAATGGAAGGCGGAGTTACAGAGTAAAGTGTACCATTTTAAAACAACCAACAATAAACACATTACTGAGGTTTTGTGATGGTTCATCTGTCCTAAAGACAACTCTGTTCACCACCCTCAATATTTTTCTCCTTTTCTTTTTCGTGTTATGAAAAACACAAGCGGTGATGGCTACTAACTCCTCGTGTTAGGTGAACGAGGCATGAACTGTTTTTATTAGTTCCCTCCAGCAATGAGGGTCGGCGGTGATAAACTTGTGCAAGCAGAGACACCTGACGCAGCTCTGACGCGGCGGGTATGAAAGTAAACATCGCGCCTGTCCATGCAGGCACCAGGTGGTCTGGTCACCTGGCGGCTTCCTCAAAACATGTTTAGTCCATGTGAAACTGCGCCCCGTGCGTTAATTAATCAAGGCTGCATCGTGTGACAATGAGGCGCGGGCACAAAGCCGGAGACCATCGAGGTATATAAAAGAGCCTCTGAGATGAGTGTAGAGACATGGGAAGTAGGTGTCTTGCAAGAAGTAGACCTGCTTGTGCTTTACCTGCTGCAGGTGCCTGATGTTACAACACGAATTCAGTTCTCTGGCTAAGGTGAGGATACAAGTTGGTAAAATATTATTATTATCCATTATGTCGTATAACTTATTACCCACCCCAAGTATCGAGTCATCTGTTATTTGGTTAGATATGATTAAGTATATTTTATAAGAAATATTATGCTCCCTTTCTGTACACAGTAATAATAAACAAGTTTACGCTGAATATGTTTAACACTTTTGCACCTTTTAATATAAATAATTAATTGGCATGTGTGACAACCACCACAAGTCCTCCCTAGCGGCCAGTCTTATTAATAATAATTATCCCGCAGGGATTTAACTTGTTAAGACCTTCGTAGGAGTTTACTAAGGTAGTCCCGACATAATAACCCGTTTTGGAGTCACCACACTGCTAACACTATAGAGAATAATCAAATAAAATTGTATTTCCTTTTTCGGTCTCGCCCATGTTGTTCCTACACACAGCTTCTTATATTCTTTACAACAGTCAAGTCCGTCGCCACAGAGAACACTGCTCTAAAGTGATGCACCTCACTCCTATAATTATTTGCCAGACAAAATTCTAAGCAAAGCCATTTTACTCACGAAAGAAGTCCCTCACTTCCTCCGTACCTCACCTTCAGGCCAGACTCTCTGTTTTCTATCACTGTTTCTATGATCAGTGTTACCATGAAATCTAATTCACCCATCTGCTCAGTGCCGGATTTAGACCTGTGGAGGCCCATGGGCAGCCTCTTTGTGGAGGCCCCCCTCATTATAACTACCCAAGAGGGTGGGGTGGCGAGTGAAGCGAGCCTAAACATCTGGGAGTTCCGGGGGGCGCTGTAATCCCCAAGGGAAATTTTTGAAATTTGAACACTTCTTTGGAGAATTTTGAAGCCATATGCAGTTATATTGAGGAAATTAGAACATTGAGAAATTTTTAATTAACTGTATATTTATTGATAGCGTACAAATTCCCAACACACACACACACACACACAAAAGTGAGACATGACTGGAGTCATTCATGTGGTTTCAAGTCGACCAGCCTTGATATAGCTACTACCGCACATGTGGAGGCCCCTGGGCAGCTGCCCACTTTGCCCACTCCTGAATCCTGATCTGTTATTACACAACTAGAGTAAACATCTTCACTTTTCTGATTCACGGTGTACCCAGGTAAGAACTAGTTTGTATATGAGGGTCACTAGTTACCCCTCAGACGACATACCACCATATATACTTTACTCGTACACTGAAAAAATGTTCCGGGAGCTTTTTTCACTGAATTAAACATTTAAAATTTCGATGATCTCGGGGTCAAGGTGTGTGATGATGGAGAGGAGAGGGGAATGAGAGCTCTGGAATCCTAAATCTCCTTTTCATCATAATCCATAAGAACCAGTTGGTACAGTTCAACACAAATTTTGACCCGTTTGAGTAACAATATTTACCGTGTGGCAGACTGCCTTG
Source organism: Homarus americanus (assembly GCF_018991925.1). NCBI lineage: Eukaryota > Metazoa > Arthropoda > Malacostraca > Decapoda > Nephropidae > Homarus > Homarus americanus. Next base: position 9,089,968 of record NW_024746161.1, read on the forward strand.
TTCCACGAGGCGCTGGCCAATGACGGGTCGCTGCAGTCGTCAGTGGGGGTGAGCGGTCAACTGGCAGACCTGGAGCTGGTGTACCTACGGCGCCACCCGGGTACCCCGCCCCATCCCACCAAGCCCCAACCATCCCTCTTCTTCAACATCCCCACCAAGCGCCAACCCCCAGCACCCCCTCTGTTCTACTCCTTCACAGCGTTCCGCAGGTGAAGTCATGCAATTTCTCACACTATTATTCCTTAGTCAAAATTTTGTGCTCACTATTGGTGTTATCACAACAAAGTAAAGAATATGAGGTTTGTCTTTTTGCTCATAAAAGTTATGGTATTGATGTATTTATATAATGTGGGGAAGATGAGGGCGGGTGATAACGATGGACGTTTACAGACGGTACAGACTGCGGCTACGGCCGATGACTCACCTGGTGTCGCCCAGTGCCCACCTGAGGGTGGTGGGCGGGCCACAGCTCATTCCACCCACACCCTTCACGCCCATGCTCTGCCACTACACCCACGTCGACGACGATATCACCGCCGCTCTCAGCGCTTGTAAACCCAGGACACTGGTAAGTCTCATCGGAACCTCATTAAGTCGACATTTACGATAAAAACAACTCTTCAACAGTACAATGTTCCTCCCATGTGGAGATGGGACTAGTTATATCAGAGAAGACATTGACTGATTCACCTAAGGCCTCCCGCGCACTTTCAATTCACAGTTGGTCAATTTATTTCAGTTGCATTATGAACTTTGTCGAAACAGCTATGTTTGGCGTTGGTAATTCATCAAAGGAAAAATAAACGTAAAAAACAGTACTAGGTTCATCTAATTACAAGCTAACGACTGATCAAAGGACAATTTTACAAATTGTGTGAAGATTTACGGGCCCATCCAAACAAACTTTTTGATTACTATAGAATGAGCGTCAACATTTTTGACAAACTCTTGTTCCTTGTTGGGTCTTCAATAACATCAAAATTCCAAATAGAGGAATAGCATCCCCCGGAGGAATGGCTATCTGTCACTTTAAGGAAAGAAAATAATTAAGAGTCGGCCGACAGTTCGATGCTAGTGCGCTCGCAAACGTTGTAACGTGCAAGCACAAGCGAGTTGGTCAACTATTCCATGGCGCACAAGTTGTAGCATATCCCAAACTTTTCAGTCGCCCAACTATTGAATTGAATGTGCGCGCGCGCTCCCATTTGGCTCAATGGTTCTCACTTCTGCAAATAAACTGTTGGCCGACAAAAAATTGCATGTGCCCGGAGGGTAAGGGGGGCTAACAGGATCAAAATTGAAATTTGTACTTTAACGTTCTCATGCAGATTCTAGTATATATATATATATATATATATATATATATATATATATATATATATATATATATATATATATATATATATATAATAATAATAATAATAATAATGTGTGCGTAGCTGTGTGCATTATCTTCATTAATCATGCTATCTTCTACAGCTTGGATTCTCTTCCTGTATTCCTGCTTCTTTGCTTCTCCGTTCTTCCTTTACTTCACACATTTTTCCTTCCCCCCTTTTCTTCGTTCTTCTTTTCTTCAAATTGCCTACTCGCATGATGTGCCGCAGGCCGGGTACGTGGTAAGCCGCAATACTACACTGGAGTTGCGGCCGTTGGAAGGCGCGGCAGCCGATGCCTTGCACCACGCCATCAGCAAGCGTGGTGGGAGCAAGTACACGTCCCAGAGTGTACCGCACCTAGTGAGACGCGTCCCTAGGTCCTCCCCGTCCCGCCCTGAACCCTCTATGATGGAACTAGAGATTCCACCTCCAGCCTGTAAGGGTCAGTCTAGTCTCTTATTCCGTTGTTACATTCTTCTAGGGTGTAGACAGCTCTAAACAGCTGCCTTATAATATCTGTATTTAACTTAAGTCGACACGTAGGTACTCTTTGGTTGCCCTAGTCTAGCCTTGTAGACGGATGGGTTTCTTGTGTGTATACTCAGCGATGTGTATGTGTATATCAACAGAGTCCATCGGGAACGCCATCCCAAGCGAAATGGAGTTCGACCAAGGAGAGATCTTCACCGTGCCTCCCGAGGTGAGTGACCACGCCTCCCCTCCCTCACTGTCACCACCTCATTACACTTTCATGCTTTTCTGCTCGTCTTTTTTTTTCTCTTAAAATATAGAAACTATTGATCTCCGTTTCTGAAAATACCTGTAGTGTTAAACATTATCATATATATCTCGAACGAATCTTAATATAACCTGATTTGACAAACAATATACAACACAAAACCGCCTAATAATTCATGAAGAAAATATAATCTTGTAGCGACGATTTTACCACTCCTGTGTTTGTGTTCCTCACGGCCTGGGGGTTCTCATAATACAGACCACTAAAACTAACATAATTTTTTCCTTCATTATTTTGTATATTTACTTATTTCTTTATTAAGTGTCTCTTTTTTAGTTTAATTTCGTTATAATAAACTCTGATGCCATTAGAGATACTACACACAAACACACACACATAGGGTCTACATCGGACTGTAATTATCAGATGGTAAACAGCCGCAGCAGAACCCCGGTATTATTTACACCTCACTTTAATCTCTCGACTTCTTCAGGAGGTACAAGGGGGTGGGGGGGGGGGGGCAGGGGGGCTGAAGCTTACATAGGCATTCTCAGGACGTAAATCTTGCTGTGGAGGGAAGTAGTAAGAGTAAGCTGGCAGATGTTCTCCTCACTGTGGGGTAAAGGTGGTAGGTCGAGCCCCCAAAATTTTTTTCATTGGCAAACTAAAATTAGTTATGTGTTCGGGAGGCATTGATACCCTCCACTAGGATGAAAAATCAATGAAACTTCTTGGAAATCTTTATCAGTTAATCACAGAATACATAAAAAAGCCTGCAGAATTTATTGGTGTAAGGTGTATACTTTATGCGTCAATTAGCGCCACTCTGCTATTTATAGCTAATGATATCCTGTGTTGTATGTGACTAACTATTTGTTTTTACAGGCGTTCCTTATCAATATTCAGCTGTCAAATGAACCGTTGCGATATAATACTGATGAGTGACGGGGTAACTCATCTTGCTGTTAAAAAAGAAGAAAACAAAAACATTCTCAGCTCCCTCACGTAACACTCGCTCCGAAATTCTATTTAACAACTCATTAACACAATCTTCCCCCTCAGGCCTGGCACAAGACCACACTCACGGAGACAACTACCACTACCCGTCCCTCGCCCCGCCCTGGGGGGCAGCTCCTAGGAGGAGGCCTCGAGGAACAGCCTTTAAAAGGAGTCCCTGAAGGACGCTTACTCCCGCCACATGAAGTCCTGAAAAGAAGTATTGGTAACTTGAAAAACTATTTACACGTTGTGCCTATCTATGATGACTTGAGAAAATATAGCTTTATGACACGTTCTCTCTCCTGCGAACTTAACTTTCCGCTTGTTTAGTACTGATCAGTGGCTGTACAGTATAATACGAATGACCATTGGGGGGACAACCTCTTTGATTACCAGAAACTTAGTGTGTCTCACCCACTTGGTGAAATCCTCTCATACACTTCCAACTAGTGTTCTTGCTTCCTGGTGGTGGCTCTTATAAAACATTTCCGATTGGTGACACACTCAGCAGGTAATAACGGCGAGGGTCTGACCAGTGCACTTTGTCTTTATATTCCCCAGAGGTGGAAATGTTTGGACAGGTCAACTCACAGACACTCGACGGTGATCGTGAACTCCAGCAGAAGAGGGAGATGGACCAGGAGGCCAGACCTATTGTGTTCCCTCCCACACACCCAGGTACAGCCACCACACACTTACCTGTTGTCGTTACTCACGTATTCGTTTAAAAGATGAATTGATCTGTTTATTAATTATATATCGGGAAGACAACGTTAAAGAAGAGGTTTTCATTTATACAGTATTTGCTCTAAATGATAAAAACAAATCCGGTAATTATTTCTTTTGTGTTGTAGATGGAGAGAATAAACATAAATTTGAGTCATTATCTAAGAATATCATACGAAAAACTTTGTTACGAATAATTTACAAATGTATAAAATCACTTTACCGTCCGAGGTAATTAATTACAACACATAAATATTCATAAGAAATATAGCTGATGTAAACACGTATTGTATAGGTAGTGTTGCTGCCTGGGACGTGGTGAGGAGAAGTGAAGGAAGCAGCAGAGAACCCAAGCCAATGCGGGGCGTCGACCGTCAACCTAAACCCATCATCTTCGCCACCACCACCACCAGTCCCTCAGGTGTGTCATCAAGTGTTATATAAAGCACTATGACACCGCAAGTATATCATGACGTAATACATAAACAATTACAATCCTTCAGGTTTGTTGTATGACTTGTTACAAATTGTCATTATGATCCTTCATGTATGTGTTGTGACCTTACATAAACCACCGTGACCAATATTGTTTGGTTTGTATGGTTTATCAAGGTGTCTCCCCCTCAAGGGTGTTGGGATGTCGTAGAAGCAATCCAACTTTCATACTGTTCCCCCAACACTGATGATCCACATACAAAGACTGTTGGCGTCCTGCCAGGCGATGGCTTATAGTTTGCTTATGTCTTGTCTTGATATATGATTTCTGGTATATTCTGCAGGCATTGTTTTGAATTACATCAAGTCTCTGTCACCGAGTCTTCCCCAGATGGCCGAGTTCCGGTTTGAGTTACGACGACCTTGTAATTTGTGACAGCTACATTCATGTTACATAGCAACTCTGATGATGTACTCGTCTCCTCCCAGGCCGTGGCTTTCAACACGTTATTCATCTTTTCGGAAGTTTCCATCACCAATCACTCAGTTTCTGTCCATAGCCTTTGTCTCCGTCGAGGATATGCAGAACCATTCTGCCTGCAGTGTTTTAAAAATGTTTGCTGAACTCCCTTTGGGTATGGGAGCTGTGCAGAAGTGTTCATGACTACCGGTATGTTCAAAAGTGTTGTGCTCAGCACCCTATCCTGTGGTGTGCCGAGGTACATGTTGACAATTCTTCAATGCTCCACTGAAAGGTTACCTTGGCTTGTCTTCCCGCCAGGTGTTGGCTGTGTCCACCGGAGGAGTTTTTCCTTTCCGCCCAGTATCACCAACTTGAGTATGACTATTCCTTGGACATAGTCAAGCGCACTTTACACATCGCGGAACACTAACAGTCTTTACCTATTATTGCTGGTCACTCTCTTCTCAAATCTCTTTTTTTTTAATTCGTATCAGAATTATCCGCACCAGCATCTTGCAGATCCCAGACACTCTGCTAATTGAGCGGTAACCATCCCTCTCTCCGGGGGCGTAGAGATAATTTTAATTTTCCGGTCAGTCTGTGATCAGTCTCCACTCATAGTTACTACATGTACTGATTCGAGTCAGTCTGTCTTCCTTATCGCCTCAATTCGTGGCGTCAAGGCTTTGTAAGCTGGGTAGTCTTCCACAGCTTGACGATGCTTAAGCAACTGAATTAACTCCCTGTTGGGCCGGTGGTCGCGGACTTTCCCCAATACCAGCTGGCTGGGAGTCCCGGGAATGGGTGTCGCACCTGGGAGTGATTACTTCACTCCACCGCCGTCACTGAAAGTGCTATCTGCGCTGGTGTACGAGTTTCCGGTGGCAGGTACAGGACAAGCTGGTGCTGGAGTGTGATGAGTATGTACTGGAGGGCCACAAGGCTGACTGAAGGTGCCAACTTGATACCTTTAGACATGACATTGACCAGTCATTGTACTGACCATTACAATGTGGACAATTAAGTCTTACCTTTCTCACTGTTGAGGATAGCGTCTCCAGAACGTTAGATTGTTCACAAACTTACGTACTTTGTTGGGGCAACTTCCTGATAGTTCGAGTAGTTCACTTGTCCATATTTGTACGGATGAACTATGGTACCTGCGTTAAGTACCTGTATGTCTTCATCCCTTCTTACTGCTATAAAAGAATTTGTTTATCAACTTTGTTCCGACTTATATATAAACAAGTTTAGCCGTAGTGTCTCTGGGGATGTTTTGGCACTTCCTTCCTCCGACTCTTAGTAGGTGTGAATGCCTCGCCTTATTCTGGCATGATATCTTCCATCTATACAGGAGGTTTATGCCCATTTCATTGACACAGCTGCACCACTTTTATCTGCTAGGTCATTGTCACTCACACAAACACTGGAACGTCACAATAAACTCAAGCACATGACCTGGTCTGGGCTCGGGGTCGTTGCATGGCGGCATCGGCATCACTCTCTGTAATACTGTATGCGTCAGCAGCATTCTTTCCACACTTACAACGGCCTTGCATGTGGATAATTCTGCAAACTATTCTACTACTATTACTACTAATACTACTGTATATATGAATTACCTTGTTAGGTAATTATTATATAACCTGGGTTAACCTTTTTCTCGTTGCTGTAACATAATTTTAAAGAACAAATAATTTACACACACTGTACGAAATATAGCTATAATCTTCAACAAAGTCGACAGTATCGTCATAAACAACAAATGAAAAGCAATATGAATATATAAATTTTGAGGGGAGTTTAACACTGTAATAATGAGATGATGATGATGATGATGATGATTGCAGATAAGATAGCGGACGCTGCTGGGGACGTGGTGAGGAGAAGTGAAGGAAGCAGCAGAAAACCCAAGCCAATGCGGGGCGTCGACCGTCAACCTAAACCCATGATCATCGCCCCCACCCCCACCCCCACCAGTCCTCCATCAGGTATGTATCATCATCAATTCTACATAAACTACTATGATCCTCCACGTACGTAAGTTATATAAACCACTATGGTCATTCAGGTGTATGACATAAACCATGATGGCCCTTTAGGTGTGTTTGTCCTATCGTGCTATATTAACCATTATGATATCCCGTCCTAATCTATATTGAAGATGACAGTTTTCACGGGTGTTGTGTAAGGATAATGTTAATTCCAACTTGCATTAAAACACTAAACTATTCTAGCAACAATCACTAAGATCCTCAGTCAGCATCAGGAATTCACAATAATTACTACACGACATTTAAGATTTGCACCACGAGCAAGACAAAACATTCGTAGACAACTGTGTAGCTGAACACAACCTATGCTACACAATCCAGTAACTGTGATATAAATTAATGAATAACAAACACCAAACACAAATAAATCATGCAGTAAAATACAACAAAGAATAAACTTAACACTTATGCTCCGAGAGTTCCCAACTGAAGATGCTGGCAGTCAAATCACCGTAGAGAGAGAAGAAAGACCTTGGTGGTGATCATGTCAGTCTCTGGTCGGAACTGAGACAATTTACCATGAAATTCCTATTATGGCTTATGAGGCTTCAACAGGACCAGGAGTCTACCACTGGATAAAATGGGAATTAAACTTCAACCTGGTTCATCTTGGTGTGAAAGTGATGACCGAAGCATAAATCTTACATGATCTTGTGAGCCTGGATAGTGTATCTTGCCGCTAACACGTCAGGCCTTTGGGTAAACGGAGGCTCAGTCAGGGGTGGTGTTAGCGGTGTGTAGCTCTTAGGTCACTTACTGGTTATATTTAGGTCATAAAAAAAACATGGTATTAGATCGTTAAATAATAATAATTAGGTATTGATGATGCAGATGATGTGGCCATGGACGCTGCTGGGGACGTGGTGAGGAGAAGTGAAGGAAGCAGCAGAGAACCTAAGCCAATGCGGGGCGTCGACCGTCAACCTAAACCCATGATCTTCGCCACCACCACCACCACCATTCCTCCATCAGGTATGTATCATCATATCATCATCATCATCATCGTTTCTACACAAACCACTATAATCCTCTACATTTGGTCATTTCCAATATGCGTGTGCCATGACCTGCTGTACATAAACCATCATTGTACTCTTTCTTCACGACCCATAATTCTCTTATGTATACAGCAGTTGTATACACTTCATGAGGTCGTATAGATTGAGATATTGAGATAATGGGAAATGGAAGGTTGCCAAAGGGGTGTATAATGAAGAAATGAATGATGAGAGAGTGACAGAGGGAAGAGAAGACAAAAGATATGGAAGGATTGAGCGAGGCATTGGATGGAAAGGTGATGGAGGGTGTAAAGGGTATCAGAGAGGCGATAGCGTGTGTGTGTGTGTGTGTGTGTAATAAACGTACCGGTAATACACAGATTCAGCAGTTACCACACCAAGCACGGCACATAACAGTTTTTTTTCCTTTTTATAACAGTAGTAGTTACACCCGCCTGCTAAGAACAGCGACACATGACTGACGAACTTACATCAAAATTTCTCAAACGGGCCACTGTCGCTACTCTCCCACGCTGTGTGAGAAACCCAGAATTTTTTGCGTATGCTGCTACTACCTGACTGATTAATGTTTACATGACATTACTTGTATGAAATTTTAAAAAACAAATCCGGTATTTCGGCCAACAAGTCAGGGTAAGCTAAGAGTGACATTATCAGTCGTAATGAAAGTAATAGGTGGAGTAACTACTAAACTCCACCTGGGTTGTTCATTGATTATCTTGCATAAGTAACAAGATAACGGCGTCAAACTCTCATCTAGTGCCACCCAGCCGTCCTGAGTGGCGCCACTACCGTGTTCGGTCTGGAAAAACAAAGAGAATAAACAATATTTACCTAATTTACTTAACGGCCACCCCTAACTACAGGTGGCCATGATGAGGGAAGGTGATTAATGGCCTGTGTAGGATCCCTCATTGTTCTTGGTAGTATTGTTCAGGTCTCTTTTTGAAGCCTTACAAACACCTACAAACAAGCTGGTCTAGTTCTTGGGAGTCATCCATACTTAACCTGTAGCCACGCTCGTCCTCACATAAAACACTGCTCTCAAGTCTACAGTGGTATGTACTCCTGTTCATACTTACGCTGACAGAAATCAAAGTGAAGTCAGTTACCTTGTCAACGACCGACTTTTATTTTTTTTCTTTGTCTAATGATCTTATTTTCTCACTCTTCTCTACCCAGTCAAATAAATCTAGCCTATACCACCTCCTCCTTTCAGTCACAGTCATAGAATTCATCATTGTTTATCATATACTCATCCCTATACTCCGCACAATTTCCATTTTATCGAACTTCGACCATCAGTCACCTCATCTATCCCTCGTGCATCTCTCTAACGGAACTTACTGCTCATTCACGTCTATACGCACTCATTACACTGTTGAATAATACGCATTTGTCTTTCTTGTGTATATTTTGTCCAGTGTAAGTCCAGTTCCCCTAGTCATTAGTACACACTGTCTGTCATGTGTGTATCTCCCCTGGTGATGTAGGTGACGGTGTGTATGGGAAGTATAGATGATGACTTAAAGTGTAAGTGAGGGGTGTGTGATGCCAGGCTCTCACTGTTCGCTTTCTCCTCCCACAGCCACGACAGCAACCCAGGACTCAGATGCCTCACAACACGACCAACATGAGGTAATCTTCAGTATTTCAAACCTGTAGTATCATGCCAGCTACTCTTTATCGAAGGTTTATGTCGGGAAAGTCAACAAATACGAGTTTCAAGCATGTGACTGAGGCGGCAGTAGCAAGAGTTAATGCCAACAAGATGTGAGTGAGTGAGAGACGAAGGTAGCTGTTATAGGTGTTGCCTTACAAGTTACAACGCCTGACAAATAGCAATGTTTCTGACGTAAATCTTGTTATAAGGACTATTTAGTTTAATCCTTGTCATGTATAAAGAAGTGGTTGAGAGAAAGGCTTTAATTCGTAATCAAAATTCAGCTTCATGTAGGGTGATTCCCGATGATAGTTGTTAATGTAGGATATTGAGCGAGTATATTACGGCAATACTTCAAGCAGAACAAGTACAGTATATACTCAACATGGTTGGCCATAAATAGCTTTAACTCGGCTTCAAAACATTCTTAACACAGAAACTCCATGTTCAACCATCGTCTGTACGGCTCAAGGCAACATTAACCCTGACCATCAAACATTATCTCTACTAACAGAACTAATAATACTAACGTCATAAAGTACTGTCATTAAGTAGACCTAATTAGTGGTAAACTTAAGATATGCTCACAGGAACACAAACATCCCCCAATCAGTCACTCCACACTGACCTTTAGCCAGTGATTTTAACCTTTGACCGACATCCACCCCAGAATTCAATGGCGTCACTCTCGGCCAAGATCGAGTCCAATTTTCAAGTTTCATCAAAATGTACTCCACGTTTGTTGATGTATTTCCTGCATTGGAACAGACGACAGTAACGCTTAGTAAATATATGACAAAGGTCAAGGTCAAAACTAAAGGTTAAAATTTACTTTGGCTTTTGACTAATTATATATGTAAAAGCCTGCGAACATTTCTTTCGATCAGGCTTGCTGACGGAGGAAAAAGATAGCACACGAGACGATACACCACTCACGTCATGGGTCTCGTCATGGTTGTAGTGCAAACATTCACTAAACCTTAGCTTAGTAACCACTGTTTTTCATCCTATATGTGACGGGATCCAAATAAACTTGACACGGATGTCTTTCGTCACTCACGCACACACTACACTAACACACACACACACACACACACTGAATAATTGATTTAAACATTTCTTCTCTGCTGGGGGCGGGGAGATTATGAGTAATGAACTACTGTACAATAGTGTAAGTAAGATCTTTGTTGTGGCGGGCGAGGCCGTGGCGGAAGGTTCACCATGGTGTAATGATCCAAATATTTGTGAATGTTATCAGAGAAATCTATATAGCAGAGTTTTTGTCCGTGTTAATACTATAATATCATCAGACCTGAGCTGAATGAAAGTGTTGAATCCTTTTTATATATACTTCTGAGACATAAGTGTCCTGTTAATACTGAAGAGTGTGGGGTATATGCGAGGTGGTGTAGAGTCACTTAATGTGTGTGTGTATCGCAGGTGAAGAAGAGGAGTCAAAGCAAGACCATTGAGCTGGGGGTGTTCGTCGACCAGGCGGCCTACGATCTCTTCTTTCCCTACCTGGGCTCCAGCGTGGCCCTTACAGAGTTCATCCTCGGCTACATTAACGGAGTAAGAACAGTTTCCAAACCCTTTAACCACCACCCTAACGCTAGCTTAACCTAACCTAGCGTAACCTAAGCTATATAGCCTAACCTCACCCAGGGTAGTTAAAGGCGTTGACTGATAACAATTATTATAACGCGGGATAGAATTAAATCTGTTTTATTTAAGTTGACGCTAATTTTAAGTGTAATTGCGGCTCAAGTGTAGAGCCTTTCTGTAAATGTACAGTAAATTAAGTTAGGAATTTGACCAAAACTGAGGACCCATACAGAGAGATATTGTAGTAAAGCTATGGGAGGAGCAGTGAGCCAGAACTGTTTGTGCATATGCAGATCCAGGCGCTGTTTCACCATCCGACGCTGGGTCAGAAGATCCAGCTGGTAATCAACTACATCGAGCTGATGGCCAAGCAGCCGACAAACCTGGTGCACTTTGGGGGCGACCGAGAAAAACTGTACGACTCCTTCAGGCTGTACAACGCAGAGAAGACCAAGAGCTCGGAAAACATGGTGGATGTGCAGCCCTGGGATATAGGTATTCTTATTTCCGGGTAAGTCACATGTACAAGGATCAGTGGACGATCGGGATTATAAACGATCATTTATTTACATCTTGCATCGGTAACACACGACTGCAGAACACCACCAGTTGGAACACTTCATTCTGCACGCTTTATTTCTTATCTCAACCGTTTAGCATTCTTATCTAAAAACAAAAACAGCCTGTATGTGGGGGGAGTGGGGCGTTTCGGGAGTCAATTTGCTCTATTATTTTATCGTAATTCACCTAGTAGTAAGTGGTCCTAGTAAAAAAAAAAGATACCTTAGTACAGTCCTTCAACAATTATGTGAATAGGTTGGGGGGTTTATGTATTTCTGAACATTTCATTTTAGTTCAAAGATGTCTCGTTACTGCCCACAAACAACGATAAAGACGCATCTAGTTTTTTTTGTTTTTAATTTTTACTTTTCTATTAAGGTCAAGAGTTCGTCAACAAGTCATGTAGGGAGAAAATAAGAAAGACAATGTTACACTACAAAATTGTCGGCGTCTTTTAACAATCTATTTCGTATGTATACAGTATGAAATCCACATATATATACAGGGTGTATATGGGTGTGTGTGTGTATTGGGGGCCCTGTTGACACGCGTCTCCTCCACAGGCACAACTTCTATAGTACGAAGGGCAAGAACGGGAAGCCATCATACTCCTCTATGGGTGAGTCCCTATCAACCAACCCCTCTCCCAACTTTATCAACACACACACGCTCGAGATCCAGCTGGCTTGTGGGGTATTACTTGACTCTTTACAAGGCCATATTGACCCTTAACCAACCGTGTAAATTTTCCTTTATATGTTTTATAAAATTAAGTATAAATGCCTTGTGAAGATGAATAAGACATAAACAGTAGGCATTATTCTGTGACGTGAGCAGGGTGATAGTGAGGTGTGGACGGCTAGCCAATTGTAATCATCTTTCCCTGTAGTCATTATAATTTGTATTGTATGTGTATATATAGTAGTTGTTTCTAGAAAATGAGCGGTTGTGGTTGCAGTTGGTGGTTTCATCATTCCTTCCCTGAATTAGCCCTTGCATCACCAGGCTGTCGGTGATGTAATCATAAAACACTCTTGCTCCTTTTCCTAAGTGTACAAGGAAAATTCTCGACATATTTTCAGAGATGAATAATGTCCTCTCCTCATCAACCAAACTGATTCCCGGCACCTTTATTATTATCAACAGTATGGAGAGTAATAGTCTCACATCTCGGGTAATAAGTTCACCAGGCGGGTCTATGTTATGATCAACATTGTCTTATATCAGTTAATCACTTGATCGAACACTTGTAATTAGTCTTGCTGTGTTCATTTTACACGGCAGCCTCCAGTCACCATGCTTGTGGGAGCAAGATGAATATGTTGTATGTGTGAGGTGAGAGTTTAATGATGATGATGATGATGATGGTGGTGGTGGCAGGGTTGGCGGCGGTGCGGGGCGTGTGTCATCCGGACTACAGCGCCGTCATTGTGGAGTTGGGCGTCACGGATACCTGGGGAAAGCCGTACACCACTGCCGGCTTCGCCTCAGTCTACGTCATGGCCCACGAGATCGGCCACAAGTGAGTAAAACGTACAGTCTATAAAGTCTCCATATACTGTACTTAACTGCGTATTTTCACTTTAAACACGGCTAAAATGGTTCAAATATTAATTGATAATCAAATAAACACCCAGTAACATTAAAAGCATAAACATTCCGGAGTGAGAATTTTTTTAAACAAAACTCTTAAAATAAACAAACGAAAAAGTATGACAAAAACACGACAACACAAGTCGACAAAATGGAACAATATAAATTCTTAATAAGATCCTTTACCTTCACGCATGTTCCCCTTCTCCCACTGCCTGAAGCCCCCGTACCTAACCTGCTGTCCCATTATCCCCTTTCCTTCTGTTCTATCAATGTCATTCCTCTTGCACCCCTTCCCTCAATCCCCCGCCGCCGCCAGTGACGCCGCCGCCCTTCCTCCTCCAGCGTGGGGATGCTGCACGACGGTTTCGGTAACTCGTGCCCCAAGAACGGTTACATCATGTCAGCGTCGAGGTCTACCAGCGGGGAAACCAACTGGTCCTCCTGCTCCCGTGAGATCCTGGAGACCATCAAGTAAGATTATCCAATCCCTTCTGTTCCCTCATGTCAGGTGGTTTAAATAGTACATTACTTATCAAATTTCACTATACTTAATTATCCATTATTACGCCCTTCTTTCTCAGAGCGCCATGCCTGAGTGAGGTCATGGTGGAGCCCACCCGACACGACCACCACAAATACAAGCAACTGCCTGGCCAGACCTGGGATGCTTACGACCAGTGCCGCATCTTCCTCAGGGACAAGGAGGCCACACTCTACAACCAGACCCTCGACCAGGTGAGTCAGACTCCTACCTCACACCATCATCATCCTCATGAACCAAGGGGCCACGTACTACCAGACCATTTTTCCATGTGACACGTATACGACATGTGATGCCGACTAACACTTCTCTTTGACACGGGATTCACTGACATAAAAAGCCAGCATATACAAATGTACGGAATTGACAATGTGTACAAATAAGTGCATAGATGCAATCTGAAAATCTACTGAAGAACATAAGAATGAAGGAAACTGCAGCGGGCCCATTGGCCCATGTCGGGCAGTCCAGTTTACACCCAACCCCTATCACTCATATATCCTTACATTTAATTTGACCTCAATTAATCTACTACCACTTAAAGGCCCAACTCTCAACATAAGTGCACATGTGAATTACAAAAAGTTATAAGTTTTCACTTTATTGAGCGTTACAATGTTGTTATTGGGCTTCAACAAATAAGGTCTTTAAGCGAGTAACAAGGTTAGTAATTATACAACTCCTGTCATATATCGTCCCAAACATAGTTCAGTATCGTTACTTCCTTATTAAGGTGATTATTAAGTTATTGGTTATATCTGTACGCGTACAAGTTAGAACAGGATCAATTCAGGTCTTGTTCAAAACACACATGCTGTAGTAATGAATCACGCCGTTTGATAATTGTTAACCGTTAGCGGAAAACTCAGTACGAAATATTTATGTACATTTTCAGAATCAAACCTGCACTGTTCATTTTTTCAATTTGTTAACATTAATAAATGAGTTTATATTTGGACAACTGATGAAGTTAAGATGGAGGAACTTTGTCTTCATTACTTGTTTAAGATTAAATATACTTGACAACAACTTAAGTTTCTTTTATATTCTAACATGGCGAGTCACTGTCATTCTGTCAATCTACTGAGAAATGTTTGGCCTGACAACTGGCACCGTTTTCCCTCGGTATTATATAATTGGGTCATCAGTGACAAACAGTACTGGCCCATATGGTATCTCGTGCTGTGATAATTGACGAGGCTCAACTGTGCTGCTAACACGAAGGATCTGGGAAATTATATTTGCTTTAATGTATGTTTTCTCATTTCTTTTAGATATATTCCCGTAATACTAGACAAATATACTCTTTATTTTGCCTCCATGACAATAAAACAAAAACAATATTAATAAATATCTGCCTGATAGGGTGAATATACAACATAGCGTGGTGAAAAATGAAGTAGTGATCGCCTCGGTGTGGGTGATGGCTGACCCGTGTAGCTATTACAGAACGTGTGCAAGACAGTAATGTGCCGCAGCCCAAATCGCATCGGCTACTTCAAGGCTGGGCCAGCTCTGGATGGAACCTTCTGTGGCAACAGCAGTGTGAGTATTCTTACGAGGTAAAGATAGTTAGTTTTGGTACATTCTTAAAGGTATACAAGAAGAATCCCTATGTGACTTCTTCGTTGAGGACAGATGTAGCCTCTAATTACTGCACAAATTTACCAGTCCAGAGTTTTGTCCGCCAAAGTCAAAACTGAAATTCTATGTTAATCCGAGGTGTGTGTGTGTGTGTGTGTGTGCGTGCGTGCATCATAGTTTCCCACTGAGTTAGCAAATAATATCCTAATATCAATATTGTGTCTGGGGAGTTAACAAACGGCTGGTGGACGGCGGAGTAAAACAAACTGTGGGTGGAATGGTGGTGGCGGGGCTAGTGTTGTTACTTGGGTGTGTGGGGGTACAGGCATGCCACTTTGGTGTGTATGTGTAGGTATGCTCATTCCCACACATGTGCAAGGTTGGTATGTGCGTACCGACAAGTATGTGCGGGAGAAGAGAGGATACGTGTCTACATCTGGGTTTGTGGGGGTTAAGAATATGCATGGGGGTGGTGTTAGAAGTGGTGTGGGCGCCGGGTGGTGGTGTTAGAAGTGGTGTGGGCGGCGGGTGGTGGTGTTAGAAGTGGTGTGGGCGGCGGGTGGTGGTGGTGTGGGTAGGGACTGCGTTCAGGGTCGGAGTCAATAACACTGCGGCACTGTATGTCTTGAACATGTTACACATTTTCTCACAAACACACACGCAACGCTACACATGCATGCACACGCCACACACACACTGCACATACTGTACACACCACATACACACAACCATAAGATAAGCGTTCACAGAAGCTAATAATTACGAGAGAACTGAGTAACACTGAGTGAAAAGATGTTGTGTTGTGTGTACAGTAGTGTATCATAGGTGTTATGTGTACAGTAGTGTATCATAGGTGTTGTGTGTACAGTAGTGTATCATAGGTGTTGTGTGTACAGTAGTGTATCATAGGTGTTGTGTGTACAGTAGTGTATCATAGGTGTTGTGTGTACAGTGGTGTATCATAGGTGTTATGTGTACAGTGGTGTATCATAGGTGTTGTGTGTACAGTAGTGCATCATAGGTGTTATGTGTACAGTGGTGTATCATAGGTGTTATGTGTACAGTAGTGTATCATAGGTGTTATGTGTACAGTAGTGTATCATAGGTGTTGTGTGTACAGTAGTGTATCATAGGTGTTGTGTGTACAGTAGTGTATCATAGGTGTTATGTGTACAGTGGTGTATCATAGGTGTAGTGTACAGTACAATAGTGTATCATAGGTGTTGTGTGTACAGTAGTGTATCATGGTGTTATGTGTACAGTAGTGTATCATGGCTGTGTAAATAGCAGTGGCATATCATAGGTGTTGTGTGTAAGTAAGTGGTGTATCATAGGTGTTGTGTACAGTAGTGTATCATAGGTGTTCGGTGTACAGGGTGTATCAGGGTGTTGTGTGTAAAGTAGTGTATCATAGGTGTTGTGTACAGTAGTGTATCATAGGTGTTGTGTGTACAGTAGTGTATCATAGGTGTTGTGTGTACAGTGGTGTATCATAGGTGTTATGTGTACAGTGGTGTATCATAGGTGTTGTGTGTACAGTAGTGTATCATAGGTGTTATGTGTACAGTGGTGTATCATAGGTGTTATGTGTACAGTAGTGTATCATAGGTGTTATGTGTACAGTAGTGTATCATAGGTGTTGTGTGTACAGTAGTGTATCATAGGTGTTGTGTGTACAGTAGTGTATCATAGGTGTTATGTGTACAGTGGTGTATCATAGGTGTAGTGTACAGTACAATAGTGTATCATAGGTGTTGTGTGTACAGTAGTGTATCATGGTGTTATGTGTACAGTAGTGTATCATAGTGTTCTGTGTACAGTAGTGTACCATAGGTGTTGTGTGTAGTGTGTATCAGGTGTTGTGTGTACAGTGGTGTATCATAGGTGTTGTGTACAGTATATCATAGTGTGGGTGTGTGTACAGTGGTGTATAGGTGTGTAGTACAGTGGTGTATCACAGGTGTTGTAGTACAGTGGTGTAACAGGTGTTGTGAGTACAGTGGTGTATCACAGGTGTGTACAGTGGTGTAACAGGTGTGAGTACAGTGGTGTATCACAGGTGTGTGTACAGGTGTACAGGTGTGAGTACAGTGGTGTATCACAGGTGGTGTGTGTGTACAGTGGTGTATCAGGTGTATGTACAGTGGTGTATCACAGGTGTAGTAGAACGTGGTGTTGTGAGTACAGTGGTGTATCACAGGTGTAGCAGTAAGGTGTTGTGAGTACAGTGGTGTATCACAGGTGTGTACAGTGGTGTATCACAGGTGTGAGTACAGTGGTGTATCACAGGTGTGTGTACAGTGGTGTATCACAGGTGTGAGTACAGTGGTGTATCACAGGTGTGTACAGTGGTGTAACACAGGTGTGTACAGTGGTGTATCACAGGTGTAGCAGTAACAGGTGATGTGAGTACAGTGGTGTATCACAGGTGTAGCAGTAACAGGTGTTGTGTGTACAGTGGTGTATTGCTGGGGAGTGTGCACCATGGTCGCTAGCAGAAGCTCCACCGGTGGTAAAGGGAGGCTGGGGACCCTGGCATCACACACCCTGTACCTCTGGCTGCCTCATTGATGCTCTCGGCATCCAGGTTAGTTGTTTCGGTGTTTTTGAAATATTGTTTATGATTTGATATGCAAAGTATGGTAACAAAAATGGTATTTCCAACTAATTTTTTGTAATTTCTAAAGTTTTGACATAGAAAGTGGGCACATGTTATTTAATGCAAGCTTCACTCTTTTGACCATCTGACCACTAGCGTCATCTAATGTGTTACAGGTTTCAAAGCGCAATTGTTCCGACCCTAAGCCAATGAACACTGCTGACCCTTGCCTCGGCATCTCCACAAGACTCAAAACCTGCGACGACGACAAGGTACCATACTCCCATTAATTATAAACAATACTGCACTGTACTGTGCTACATAAACATAGGTGGCAGTGTTTATGAATAAATCTAGAGCTTTTTTGAAGAAATTACAATTAGTATTAAGTGGTATCACCGTTAGCCGGAACAATTGGTGCTAAGCACTTCCAGGAATAAGAGATTTCCGGGTAACAAGCGACTCTCTCAAAGCCGGAAAAAATCCCTCATCCCCGGAATTTTCTAGGTAACGGAAAAATATCCTCAGAAGTTCCAGAAATTGCTCATTACATCATCTCTTAAACCCGGAAAAATATCACTCATCCCCAGAATTTTACGGCCGGAAAATTTTTCGCAGAATTTCCGGAAAATACACCTGAGTTTCATCTCTTAAACCCAGAAAAAACAAACCCCCCCTCCCCATAATTTTCTGGAATTTTCTGGGTATTGGAGAAATTTTCTCAGAATTTTGCAGAAAATGTGCCCCTTGGAAAATTTAGTTCCAGTTATCGGAGAGTTCTGGGTCCGAGGGATTACGACTATCGGAGATACAGGTATTACTGTATTTTCAGGTGTGTAATGGTAACAAGATATCCGTGAAGGAGTATGCAAACAACAAGTGTAAAGAGTTCTCCACAGTGGTGACAGATCTTCAACACAGAGGTGCCCAAGCTCCTCACAACCCAAGTATGTCTCACTCAATATGTGTATCATTGCATTGTACTGTACAAGTCCACCTGCCAACAGGTACTGTATCTTCATTAAAACTATTTATTTTCACTCCTTTTGTCAATACAGGTATGCATGCCTGTGTTCCACTCATAAAAAAAGTTAATTTCAGGGGATGGGGAATTTTCTAAGTATTATTTAAGCATTTTCGACTTACGACCCGCATTTGGGTCCCTAACCCCGTCGTAAGTCGGGGAGGAGCTGTATATATTCCGTGATAGGAATCAAGAACATTTACAGAAAAAAACAAAACAAATGTAAACCAATGTAAAATAAGGGGTTAGGGCCCAGAGGCCCAAAAAATTCACCAAACAATGCTTAAAAGGTTTATTAGTAAGCATAGGCAAGATTTTCCAAGTCACTGGCTTATTTAAATCAATAAGTGCAGTTTTTGTGTGCAATAACAAAACCTATGTCCCCCAGGGTATGCAAAGAATTGAAGACACACATTTTATATGCTGATAGTACTAAGATTGAAGGGGTTCCCCAGATTACTGCCTAACAGAGGAGATTAAGTCCAACTGACTCAACCTATCCATAATTTCTAACCATCTAACTTCGAAGTGTCACATGAGGTTTGACAGACTGGGGCAAAGCTGGTCTGGAGTATCTACTCTCACCGATGGACAGCAAGAATTAAATTGCAAAATGACATGTTGACTGGAAATAGAGTGGAGGATTGTAGCCAAGGTATTAATGAGTGCTGGTTGAACAGACTCTGCTTTAGAGTGCTTCTTTCCTCTTGGGAAATCTTTATAATGACTGCCTTCATCTGAAGACAATGAGTGTGGAAATTGAGTTGTGTAAATACCCGGTAGATTACACAATTGAGCCCTGCTGCCAAACAAGACAAGCACTATTATGAAAACTATGTCTTTTTGGGTGTATGCAATAAAAATGCAAACTAAATTAATTCTCTTATCATTGAATGTTATTCTGATTAAAAGCCTGAAAATGTTGTGCTGTAAAAGTAGCTCCATTGCATATTCTTTCCTTTTAGCTCGTCAGTGGCAGGCATGTGCCATCTTCTGTCAGCGAGCTTCAGGAACATGGTATTCTCCTCGAACTGATCTCAGCTACTTGCCACATTTTGATACCTACTTCCCTGATGGCACTCCCTGCCATGTAGAAGCTGGAAAACAGTTCTACTGTCAACGTCACCAGTGCCTTCCCTTGGTAAGTAAACACACATACAGTATTGTTCTACGAGCATAATTATACAGTACTTAACTGGTTTCCAGAGATACTTACACACAATATCAGCTCATTCTCAGAAAAAGTACAGTATAACACTCAACCTACGGCCAACATATACTATTAAAATAAGAGTTGAAGGTTAAACTACATTGATACATACATAACCTTTGTTTACTCTGCTATGTTGAACAGGGTGAGCGTGAAGCAAAGGCAATGGAAAATCCAGACCCAGAGTGGGATGTTCACGTGTACCAAAATGCTCCGCCACAACCTTCCAACAACACCGTCCCTGAACAAGTTGCCAGGATCTTCGAGCTAAATAAAAATATGGATCCACTTCAGGTGTGTTGACAGTAAATGAATATACTCGTACTATAATTCATGTGTAGATTGTTTCCCAATATTGCATGGGTGGCAATGGCCACTCAACCATCTTGTTACAGGTACAATATTACCATAGTACCAAGACTCACTTGCATAACATACTCATAATTCCTAAATCATTTTAAGTGTGGGGGATCACTTTGCAAGACAGAACAAGGTGGAATGATTTGCTCAAATCTTTTCAAGAAAATTTTTTCTTCAAAGTCCATATACAGTACATAATTTGATCTGGCATTTCAAAAGAGAAAGTGATATTTTGTGTATACACTTCTCGAGTTATTGCCACAATAATGTCTATATTTATTACCAGTATGCAGGCTGACCCCAATTTAAGTTAGCCTCTTCAGAAATGTTTAGTTTATTTTTCCCATCCAGTACTTTGCTGTACAAATGAAAACCCTGAAATTATGGGGAGGGGAGGTGGGGGGGTGAACTCTACAGCCTATGTAGCTACATTTTAGAAAAACTTGCGTCACATCTTCAGATGTTCACCTGTCAAGATTTTTCACAAACGTAACCCATTCATAATAAGGAGTCCTTTACACCAAGTAGTTAATTCTCTGATGTTGTACTGCAATTTGAATAATTTTGTGTGGTAAAATTAACGCTGAGGACATATCCCACACACAGTTGTGTGATGGAGGACCCAGTGTGCCACGACTTATATTGCAATAGTTTGTGTTATACGTACAGTAAAACTTCCCTAAGTTGAACTATTGGGATTAAGCCAGTCCTTCTAAACCAAAAGTGTAAAATTCCCTAAGTTGAACTATATAGGGATTAAGCCAGTCCTTCTTAACCAAAATTCTGACTTAAGGGCAATAACCTTAATTGGTTCTCCTTAATGTCAAAAATGTTGTCTAAAAACTTCCCCAAACCCTTAAAAATGAAATTTATATGCTACATTAAATGAAATAATAATAACTGAACACTCCAGGGCACGTACCCTTTCCCATATGATTGCTGGAGCCTTGGTTGGTAGAGAGAGGCACTGCGCTTTGACCGGTACACCTCGCAGCTGGTTACAACTCGGCATACTGTATGCGCCAGCGACTCAGACTAATTCAGACTTATTGTAATGGTAAATCCGACATAAATGAATTTTACTGTACGAGTTACAGCTTTTTTTTCTCTCTCCTTGGATTTGTTATTTTATTTTCTGTAAATTGATAAGTTACAAATTATTTTATTTTTTCTAGCTTGCAATATACAGTATGTCTGGCCAGTGATTATGACTACAATTTGTCATCAATACCCCCAAAGGGTTAATTCCTTAAGTATTATAGGTTCATATATCTACAAATACTATAATGATAAGAACTGTATCACATTCCATGCCAATTAGTTTTTAAAAAAAGAAGTTAATGAGAAAGTTTTTGAATGACCCTCAGTCACTTTTGTAAGGGGTTATTAATCTGGGTTTTTGTCCCTTAGACTAACTTGGTCTGGTTGTAAAATAGTCACTCATAGTTAAAAATATGCAAGTTCCCTTCTGCTGTGTGCCCAAACCTGGCTAGGTGTGTCACTATGTTGATCATTATCACCAAAGTTTTATGTACTTGATCTACTCTACATAAAACAATAAAACAGAGGGGTTAATTATATAAAATTCATATTAAGACTTCCAAGCAAACAAGCATATTGCATAAAAATTAAAACTACTTTTACAGTACAGTATACCCAAATGTTGTATCATAATGCTACAGCCAAGGGAAGCCACAAAGCTAAGAATGTATGAGAGAGGATATTTTACACATGGTCAAATCTTTGAGCATTTGAGACCACTTTATAGAGAATATGTTAATAACTAGATTAGAAGCTACCTGAGGATGATACCTGTAATCTGAATATCATTTACAGTACCACAGCTAATAACCAACTTGTTTCATCTCAGTCTGAGCCCCTGGACCTTTACCATGTGGAGGATGAGACCCTGTGGGAAGATGATGATTATCTCCATGTGTGATAAGGCGCCATTCGCAGCACAGTGGAGCTTGGCAACCACTATGAATCCAAAAATAGAAGCAAACAACTGTCCTGTATTTGTGTACAGAATAAGAATCTTTGAGAGCATGATAAATATCGTGAACCGAATCTGCCATAGCAACCAATTACGCCACTCCTTATATTCCCCCTCATACAGTGAAAACCTCCATATAACCAACTCATCTCTCCATATAATCCGTGAGATGGGGGATTTCACATCTAACGGACCCTCGATATAATGGCCTTTCATCTTTACATACAGTAGTTTGTTAGCTGGAGGTTTTACATCTAACATAACTTAGATATAATGGAATTTCCTCTCCACATAGTCTGTTAAATACACCATATATTATCCACATGCACACACCATTCTAATCCTCTTAATATATACAGCATTTTTTTTGCCCGAATAGACAATTTTCAGTTGGTGGTGACGTATGAAGGTCAATGAATGACATTTTGCAATCTGAATTAACAGTTGTAAAACATGAACTGACTAACATAACAACAAATGACGGAGGAGACACATACTTTGAGCTTGATCATTCACTGTGTTGAATGTCTGAGTGAATGCTCAAACTCTTAAGTACAGTAATGTCTCCTGTGTCATTTCTTACTATGTTAGTTAGTTCATGTTTTACAACTATCAATCAGATTGCAAAAAGCCAATTGTTGGCTTTCGTACAGTACATCACCACCAACTGAAAAACTCCATTCAGGCCAAAAAATCCTGTGTATATTTTTTTTTTGTGAAATAACTTACAAACAAGCTAACCAAAGTTTAAAAAAAAAAACACACTATCAATCTACACGAGCCATCATAACCTCTCACTTAACCTAACCATAAAGTTAGGTTAGTTTAGGTTGTCTGTTTGTAAGTTATTTCACAAAAAAAAGAGTAAAATATACATACCATAGGTATATATATATATATATATATATATATATATATATATATATATATATATATATATATATATATATATATATATATATATATATATATATATATATACACTGTACTACTGAACATATTCTTCACTCAAACATACACTACCAGTACAGAACCTGTGTTCACAACCATACTACATTACATGAAAATTGTTAGGAACTAGTCAAGTGCAAAATTTGACCTCATAACACTAGTATCAACTGCCTTGTCCAGTAGAATATAAGTTTGGTAAAGATATTAATTGTGTAATAACTTGCTGTAGTTCTTTTATTAAATATGTCTTCCACAGGATTAAGTGTTGTATAAATAATCTCTTCCTCTATATCAATCCATTTTGCCACAGAACAAAAACAGTACAATATGGGTATGACAAACCCATTACACTGTACATGATCTAATCACGGGGAGACAGTACGGAAAAGATAAGGGATTGCACTTACCGTATTTTCCGAAATAAAAGATGCACCCCTATTTTACAAAGTTATTTGGGGAAAATTTTTTTTAGTACTTTTTGTCATACAATTATTGAAAGTGATTTTAAAGTGGTTTTGTAAGGGAAAACATATGATTTTGTGAATAAATACAATATACAGTATACTGGAATCAAGTAGGAAATCATAAATATAGTAACATTATACTAACCCAACTCTACCTCTGATCAGAGCAGCTGTGTGGCTTGTTTATATTTTGGTCAAGAGAATTACCGACAGGATGTGAAACTCGTATTTTTGGCTGTGATGTTTTGTGTTGCCGCGATCTGCCACCAGTGTGTAGCACCTTTGCTCTTTTTTTGGCGTCATCGACTCATTGCAAATGGCTGACTGGCTGCTGAACTTTCTGTTAACATTTCTTTAATCTTTCTTGGGACATTTTTCATTTAGATAATAAACAAATGTTTCTTAAAGGTAATACAGTCCTTAAATAATGTAAGACCTGTATCTGGTGTGGGTTACATATGCTGGGGAAGGAGGTACAGTGAGATGTTGTGAGCTTCCCTCTGCCGTTAGGCCAACGTAAGTCATTATTTACGTCTTCGGAAATTTGCCGTAAGTTTGTGATTCTGTAATAGATTGTGATAATTTGGCTCATTATTCAGTATTTTATTAGTAGTAATATTATAAGTAACAAAATTTTTGTGGTTAGTGGACTACTGCTTGTCCCAGACTCCCTAGCTACTAGGCATCTCCACCTATAGCACTCGGCCTCCCATCTGTAATACAGTACGGGCACATTAGATGCAGGGTAATTTGAGATACAAAAAAAAAAAAAACGTCTTATACACTGGTAAATACGGTAGATCCTGGCCAGACATCAACTGGTAGGTGGTGAACAGGTGTCTGACCCAGGAAGTAATGACCAGTAACCAGGTTATACAACAGTGGCAGTATGCACATGCTGGTGTGTCAGTAAAGCTCATCAAGCTCCACTGGAACTTTTTTATCTAAAAAAATATTTTTATACCATACAACCCATATATGACAGGAAGGTATAAAACAACTAAGAAAAAATCAGTTCTATGAAATAAAAAGCTGTTAAAAAATTAATTACATGAATGCATATTGAAAACCATTTTTCTAACACAATTTTATTGAATACCTGTGTATATTTCATCTTTCAAAAGTGTAAATCATTAGGCAAATGCAAAGGCAATATAAAAATTCTCACGAGTACATCCTCCGATATTACTGGGACACCATCTCCTCTGACTCTTGTGGGAGATGAGTCTCCTCGTACCGTTTTACTTCATCCTGAGAAACAAGTAAAAGGATTTCAAAAATATAATATTTTGTTATACACTTATATACATGGAAAATTTTTTATTCACATGTTTGTCTTCCATTTCAAACATTACCAAACTCTAATGTTTTGGCAATGTCTGTCATTGACTTTGAAAACTCCAGCAGAACAAAGTTCTGTCAATTAATATAGTCCTTCTGTCTCTAAATTTTCTTCTTTTTTACATTACAAATAAAATGTATTTTATCTTTGGGTCCAAAACACATTCTTAAGATATGGTACAGTATTTGAACAGTAATTGGAATGCCAGGCTGCTTTATCCTCCAAGTTATGGGATCGTTTGTGATGCAACATTTATTGTCATATTAGCTTGATTCATTATTTTACCGGTAATTTAATACAAAGTAAAGTACAGCATCCTATTGTTAGATATTATAATGTTTAATTTCAATGATCGTGCAATAGCCATTAATTGACTTGATACACTAAACCCTAGAAAGCGCGATGTTTCCTGTGTCCGAGAAATAAGGAGGAAAGGTGGTTAAGCAAGGCTGATCACTGGCAAGAGTAATAGATATAAATGTACCGGAAGGGCAATGAATCTGGAAGAAAGTGTTAAAGGTGAAAAGGGTAGATATAATTATGGTACTGAAGTTACTAGTTGGCAAGGCTCTGATGCACTAAATAAAATATAAACATATACCATGTTGTATATGTATACACACAGCATGTACAGTCGCAAACAAATCCCGAAATTCAGACTTGTGAATAGGTACAAAGAATTTACGGACAGAATAAAGCATCAGTGTCTACTGCTTCGGGTTCATGAGTCTGAATCTCGGGGTTCATGGAGCAGCAGAAGAGGCAACAGGACTTCTGTTCTTGACTGTACATGTTTACCCATAAGTAGTTTAAGTACAGTATACCTGAATCATTTTTTTAACAACTTCATTCTGCTCTTTGAGAACTTTCAGTGCTTCATGTAGGACTTGTACAGCTGGAGTTTTATTTGTTTGTATTCGAACGTGTATTTTGCGTTCCATTGGATGAGGGATGGTGTATCCACAAAATTCAACAGCAGGACTGCAAGAAAAACATATAATATACACATGAACAGTATATATGTACTTCACAAATCTAACTCTGAAATGGCATCATAAAACTCAATCCATTATTCTGAAATTTTACTATGAAGACAATATACTGTACAGTGCATGGTGAATAATAGTACTGAACAGTATATGGTTCCCAATATTAATAAAAATTAAATACCAAAGAGTGAAAATGAGTTCCATTGATCTCATGGCCCATTAGAGACAGTGAGACTGGTACTGCACTCCACCACCTTCAATTCCCCAATTGTAAAGTTAGATAACCATTTATAACTTGGTGAATTTATACAAATAAGCTACCCCAAAACAAGAGGTAAATACTATTGTATCCACTTGTCCACCATACCCTCGATTCAATAGTAAATGTGTATAAATGTGAGTTCACTGTAACATGTACGTGTACTATTAGTTAATAATTAAAAATTACACAATATCTTAGAAATATACAAGCAGCATTCAAAACACAGAATGCAGATATAATACTTTGTAGGCACAACACAGAGAATATGATTCAGAATGGTACTCAAAGAAAATGTTACTTACAGCAGGGGAACTCAACTCTTACTTCTATGATACTGTGGTTGTGCTTCTTCATAAGATTGTACTATACTTCAATTTTACATTAATTTACAATACTGTACCTGTATATTCTTTGTACTGATTCATGCTGGTAAAACCAACATTGAATATGTAAGCATACTGATAGTAAAAGAAAATATATACAGTACTGTACCAATACATATTTTAGCACATTTTCATTATTACTTAAACAATTATGAAAATAGCCCTTATATCATATGGCAGTGAGGCCAATTGTTAATCTATTTCAGGTAATTCAATTGCTTTTCCTCATAAATCCCATCCATTGCCGCCAAGTGAAGATCATGTACAAAGGTTGCCCATGAGAGGGAGAGAGTCTGTCCAGCCAGTATCCACAACACCAAAACTTTGGTCCTACCACTTAACTTCCACTCAATCCATCAGTTTGATTTTCAGTTTCAGGTGATTTATCATGACCTTGATGAACCTAACTGAGAGCTACCTTAAGTAGAACCTCAAAAGAATCACAGAAAAATTCCTGCAGTCCTGTACACATCCATGACATGGAAACTAACTGTAAGACAGTGGCAACTGTCCAAACAAACAAAGTCAAGAAAAATCAATGTAATATTCCAAGAGAAAGGGATAAGTGGCCTTAAATCCCATCCTAGGAGAGTGACACAGCCTTAGCTTATGTCCACCTGATCTCCTATAACTCCACACTACTAAGAGAAACAATCATACTAGACTGAGAAACACATTTTCCTTGGGATTAACTCAACTGACAGTTGTCAAAACCAGGAATAATGTAGAGTACAAAATATTGTTATGTTGATGTACTGTATATGGCAGGAGGCTCAGGCCAGTAATCAAATCACTGACTGACCCAAGGAGGTGTATAGTGCATCCCATGTCCTGGTTGGCTGCATGATGGTAATTACCGTAAGTGTTACCAGTACTCAACTAGCAATGCTATGCCAGGGAGATGGTAGTCAATGGCTCATTACAAAATTAATTAAAATTCAGTAATTTATGCCAATCTTTTGTTTTAAGATGATATTCTGTTCATTACGATTTATTTTTTTCATATTAAGTTCAAATCAAATACATGTGTCAACTTTGTTCCCAAACTGATATTAATGCA
The DNA here is from genome assembly GCF_018991925.1 of Homarus americanus. Taxonomy (NCBI): domain Eukaryota; kingdom Metazoa; phylum Arthropoda; class Malacostraca; order Decapoda; family Nephropidae; genus Homarus; species Homarus americanus. Next base: position 9,117,972 of record NW_024746161.1, read on the forward strand.
TAGTCTCAGTGCAATTCTAATCTAATTTTAAAAGTACACCTTACAGAAACTCACCTCCTGCCCAAGCAGTGAAATCCGTTATCATAATTTTTTTATAAATTTACTTTCATTTTTGTACATGAACCGACTGTAGAATAATTATACAAGATATTCATAGTCTTACTTACTTTTGTATAATGACATGTTTAAGGGCATTCCCTAGTGTGTGGTCTTCCTCATTTATTACAAAAGTCCGGCAACATTCATTCTGTCCAGGTCCAGTCAACTGAAATAAAAAACATTATCTCTCAGTGACAAAATAATATTACCAATTATTTGTGAGTGATATTCTGTAAATTTAATTTTACTGTACAATGCAGGTCCAGTAATTTATGATTTCTATCAAAAAGTATTACAATTCCTTGTCTTGCAGAAAGATCAACAATAACCAAAAAATTTATGTTCCGGTTTGTCATATAAATATAAACTGTATGCAACTGAACCCTTTCCAATTAAATTTCCAAACCTTGTCTAACCTATCTTATATAACCTGACATAAATAAACCTACCAAACTTCACCTAAAATAATATCAAGTACAGTATTTCCATTCTATAATAAACTGCAACATTAACTAGTCATATTGGCATCACCAGAAGTTAGTACAACAACATAGTTTCATGTTCATGATAAATAGAAAAAAAAAATTGCAATTCCTCCATTTTTTCCAGTTCTTCTAGGTGTAAGAAAAGTTTTCATCTATTTTCCTAAATTTTCTAGTTATCAAGCATCAGCGTTCCAAAATATTACCAATAATTTTTGTCAATGAAACCAACCAGTGGAATCAAAGCTTATAATCTCTTTGCCATAAATTAGTGTTCAGGATGAAAAAAAATTAAAAGTTTAACTATTACAAAACACAATTTCCTTGTCAATTTTTTGGCCTTCTCATGAGGTGAGAAAGCATTTGTCCTCAAGTAGCAAGTTTAAGCACACAACTGGCCTTCATTGTTACCCAAGTTTTCTCTAGAAAATATTTTGTGAAGTTGCCAGTCCTTATGGGAATGTTTTAGAGTATTCTCCCTTTTTCTATAAAACAGCAGGTAATCTTGTACTTAACAGGCAGGAGTTAAATCATGTGAATGGGAGTTTTCAATTGAGGACAGGTTCTTTGCTTCCTTTCATAAAAAGGATTTTCCTTTTTGGGAGATGATAATAGATGATAACTATAATTTTAGGTTAGGTTAGATAGGTTAGTTTGGTTTATTTTATGAAATATAAATTATACAGTTATATAGAGGTACAGTATGTATATATACCTGGTACTTCTGAAATGTTAACAGTTGCCAAGAGTTTTTGGTAGAAGATGGAATCAGTTGCCTAGGTCTAAAAATATTTGTTCATAAAATAGACCTGGCTTACCTACCTAACCGAGGTTATCTTGTGTTTAATAGGTGTAAAGCATTAGCACTATTGTTGACATTTAGTGAGAATGGGAACTTTCCAAAGTATCAGATGCTGATACAGGTACACATATTAATATACATGACTACCTTAACCTAACTGAACCTAACCTAATATAATAGTTATCTATTAAAAAGGGATTAATATTTATTAGTTGCCAACACCTTACTGAATATTGAGTCATATATAGGTAGAAAGAGAATAAAATAATTAAAATTTATTCTATAATATTTCTGTCCGAAATTTATAGTTTTAGAGTTATGTTAACTTTTAGTTTATAATATTTGGCCAATCAGCATGAGTGTTAATGTGACGTCATAGTCATATGCACCAATCAGTGTGAGTGCCGATGTGACGAAATACCCGTATGCCAATCAGCACAAGCAATTTGCGGGCAGTGGAAGATGGAGTCTGAGGGAGAAGGATGTACACACAGTAAAAAAAAGTACCGCACGGATTATGTGCGAAACAATATGACACCACGGACGAAGGATAGTGGAATATGCGTGTTGGTCCTGTATTATGGTGGCAGTCCTGCTTTCCTTGCCTGAGGGTGTCCTCACATATCTGTTGCCCTACCATAAGTAGGTGGAAACCTTTGCCATACAGGCACGCATACCAACCCTCCCGGCACATCAGGTGATGTATGGATCATTATGGAAGTCAGCAGACCCCCCCCCCACCCTGCACGATACCTTTTTTTGTGTGTGAATATTGGCCGTCCGGTGCATTATTCAGAACGTTTTAGACAATGAAGCAGCAGCCGTTGACATCTGTAGGGCTCACAATGTTCTTGTTTCATCTGTATAGTGTCTGAGGTGTAATTCATAGCGTCAGTACCGTGAAGATATCCCTGCATGGTACTGTGGTAAGAGATGGACACTGTTGAAGACACCACTTCCTCATTCAAGTCGCATCACTCTATCCTCCTGTATCTCTTACTTAAGGTAAGTTTTTTACACACTAGGGCAGGGGTCACCAAACTACGGCCCGCGGGCCGGATCCCAAGTCCTTCCCCGGCTCGTGGTGGCTCCGCCTACGCTCTGACGTTACCAGAGCTTTCGTTCTGGCTTGCAAGTATTGAACAGAATGATTATGCGGCCTGCGCTCGTCATTCTTTCAGTTATCCGGCCCACTGTGAAAAAAGTTTGGTGACCCCTGCACTAGGGGTTAGGGTTGGGTTAGGTTAAGTTAGATTAGGTGAATTTTTTTTCAGGTTTCTGCATTTTTGACCTTCCACTTTTTTCATTATCTCAACAACAGCCTAATAGGTGTTGGCAAGTATTTATTGTTTACCAAAAAAATTCAATCCTGAAAGTACCCGGTAACAGCTGCAACATCCCAGCCGGATATAAATAATGGTGCGTATTACCAATTTGACACCTGTTAACTTATACTTTATCCTCTTTGCCACTTGTCAGTCTATTAGCAGCTTGTCTCTATCATGTACTGTTGCCAAGTACTGTACTGGTAAAATACAAGATTTCCATTCAAGTACTTAAGAACAATAAAACATTACTTGGATTCGAAGGTGAATTTATAGTCTTACACCGTTCTTTTTTTCGCTAATATTAATATGTATTTCGTAATGCTTAAACAATTCTAAGACATTTTTCTTCTATATTTCCGCTAGAAATTAAGGATAACCGAGATATTATTTTTGCAATATTAGATTAATTAAATTGGACTGTTAGTTTAGTTCTTGCCATCTATTAATGTTGATCTGTGTGAATTTAATGAGTAAAAATACAAACAGCAAATACATCTCATCATTTGCCTTAGATAATTAATGTATCAGGCATCAGTAAGATTTATATCCAATATGGCCTCTTATCTACTTACCCATTCTAACTTATTCTTCGCAATACTTTCATTAACATTGGGAAGACGAAATCCATCAGCTCCCACTGGCATAATTAGATAATAATTAAATAACTTATATTATCCTTTGTGAACCGAGTCTCTTCACGTCCTCCTGTAAACAATGTCTTCCCGCAGCTGATAGATAAATACGTATCATATTAATACGATCATTTCCAACTTTAAGTATTATTATGTACGTATTGTTAGAAACTTTTCAATTATATGTTATTAACTAAAAGTTTTATTATTATTTATTTAATAAAATATTTGTTTTTGATTAATGTGATATAAAAAAGATATATATATTTTATATAACCCTTAGTTAAAACATTCTCGGTTCAATAACGATACTCATGTAAAATGGTAAATGCTATTTTGTATATAAATTAATACACATAGAAGCAGTGTTGAATCAATTAACTTGTTTCGGTTCAATTACAATTAAAAATAGTTACTTTTCACAGGTTTCAATTAAATTCATTCAAAAGTTATTTTGCATTATACTTACCGACTTACCGTACAATTCCTCTCCTAAATTTCAAATTAAGTTCTCCTTACAATTACTGTCGACCTGAATGGCGATACCCAAAACTTCATTTTCTACAATTTCATTCATAAACGTTCTATAACTGATCATAAGACTGGATCAGGGTTGTATATTACAGTACATTTTTAAGAATAAATTAAAATTACAAGTACCGTTCAATAATTTTTCCCAAATTTCAACTACAATTAAATTTACCTTCTAAAAATCTAAAACTTCAACGACATCACTATTACAATTATACCCCTAATGTTTCAATTGAAATTATAATTTCTGGCGACCTAAACTAGTATAGCCCAAAACGGAACTACATTTTCTACAATTATGTTCCTGAACATTCTATGACTGTGATGTTTCTGGAAATGTTCGTCAACTTTTCATAAATTTATAGTTTTATAATTCAATGTGTAAAGTTAGATCTGTAACTACCATTGTTTATTTAATTGATTTCTTCATGTAGTTACAATTAGAAGCACTTAATACCACTGATTTGGAACTTCAATACAGGCATTTCTTGCGCCTAGCTTCTATACTTAAAAAAAAATAAGATATACATTTAATTCTGTAGCCAATTCTTATGTTGATGTTACAGGGTCCTTTCAAATCAATTTACACAATAATTAAGTAATTAGTGATACAACTCATTATTGAAACTGCGGGAGACAGTTGCTTAAAGGTACTCTGCATAGTTTTGCTGACAATGTTTATTTTAATTTTCTATTTGTGATATGAGTGTTTGCCTCGTGTCACACTGCGAGATCAGAAATAACTAGGCATTTCCGAAAAAAAATATCGGTGAATTCTACTTCTGAATAATTCAGCTTGACCTATTTCTCACGTGGTGTAGCGTGCTGGGGCATGAAAGTTGCCCAAATGAAAAGAGTTCACCATTACCTCGTCTCCCATACTCCGCAGGTCTCACTAATAACATGGGTGGGTCGCTCACTAACTGCTGCCAGAGGATTGTGCCTCATTATACGGGTCGATGGTCGCGTTAGAAGGTGGTCGTAGAATTGTGTGTCATTAGAGTGGGAGACTGTATAGGACCAACCAGAGATAATCGGGAACAATTGACCCTCGTAGGCTAGGCTTATCTTATAACGCAATTCTCAACTGTTATATATATATATATATATATATATATATATATATATATATATATATATATATATATATATATATTGGGTCAGAAAACGAAAAGCGACCACAACGCGTTGTTGTTGTTTTCAAAATAACCAGAAAGCGAAATTTTGCATCTTGGATTTTACCCTAACCTAACCCAATCCAAACTAACCTAACCTATAGCAAAATCTCACTTCCGGTTATTTTCCAAACAACCACAACGCGTTGTGGTCGCCTTTCGTTTTCTGAGTCCAACACACACACACACACACACACACACACACATATATATATATATATATATATCGTCTGGCCGTGTGGTCGGGGTAGAGAGGCTGTGGTGTGGTACCGCCTATGGTCCCATGGTACCGTCTAGCCGGCCACTGTCAGATTCACCGTCAGGCACAAGCCAGCTCTTGTAGCAGAGGACAATACCAACACTGTGGTGGATAACACTAATTAACAGTGGGTCTGTTCAGCTTCACACCGATATTCCCTATTATATTCATGTAACTTTTCCTTTATTAAAAAAAATACAAAATTAATTATTACACATAAAACTTTTGTCTCGACGCGCGAACATCAATCTATACTTACAAAACACAATGTCTGTTTGTTTCCGAGTATCTTCACTATACACGGCTGCACTTTTGAAGAAAGAGCTGATTTTTTTTATGATTACGTATTTAAAGGTGTCAGAAATAAACCCGAACAACGCTGGGTACACCAAGTAGTTTAACATAAAATATAACAAACATACTGTTCTGATGACTCCAGAAAGGTCATACAGGGTCACTTTCTGCTCCTATATAAATAATTCTGGGACCTGACAAAGAACATCGCAACCTTAGGGATTCCTCTATTTACAACACAGAGTGGCAGGTCCCTAATAATGCCAAGTGTCAGGCGTCTGTAGAGGGAAGGATACCTGACTAGGAAGAGACGACGTGGTGGTGACGACTGCATGAGGACTTGTAGGAGGAGATTTCGTTTCATGCCAGGATGTAGTGAGGGAGTATAGGAGTCGGGGTCGCCCACACAGTTTACATGTACCAGGGTCCGGGTTGTCCATGTGCTCCCAGCCGACGGGATATGTTCTTTAGGGGGCGACTGGCCTCATCTGCAACTGCGTCACAATGGTGCTGTGTGCTTCTGCCCCGGGGTTTATGATCTGTCTAGTGACTGTAGATGGTTGAGGGAGAGATCGCGGGTAGCTTGTGTCTTCTTCGTTGGTTGTTTCTTTGTCAATGCGATCGACAGTGTCACGGGAAACACTTCCTAAATGTCCGGCGACGGTAGAGAAAGTGTGTTGGATGACAGGGAGAGATGAGAGAGGGAGGTCTTTAGCCTCTCAAGCGCGGAAGTACTGTAGCTGAGGAGATAGATACCGTCGTTTAGTGTGAACGTAAGCAGCTAGCTATACAACGCCCTTATGAACACCAGCGAGGATGTGTCAATGGATGAGGCCGCTAGGAAGCCGAGAAGTTGAAGCTCAGTAAACCAGCTCTCCCGTGTGGCGACACACTATATAACTCTTCTACCACAACTCAATAATTCAAAGTCCACAACACCAATTCTTCTACAGTATACAGAGAGGTGGTCTACATTACCCGTGGTTTGAAGAAAACATTTCTCATTATTGTCTGGTTAAAACAGTCAGCGTCCTCTCGTATGTTACAATAGCAGATAACGTATATTTAACAATAATATTGTATGGATATTCTCCCCTACAGCTGCTCTTCCGTCCTCGCCTCAGCCAATCAGCAGGGAGTTCCATACCACAGCCTCCGCCCCTGAATCGCTCGCCGAATGGCCACCTGCCGCCCTCTCCTCAGCCAATCAGCAGCGAGTTACAGACCACAACTGCTGCCCCCCAGTCGCTCGCAGATTGGCCAGCTGCTGCCCTCTCCTCAGCCAATCAGCGGTGCCTTTCATCTCGCAACTCGAATCTTTAGTAGGCAGGATTGTATAAATACTCCCTGCCTCGCAAAGTCCGAAGTCCAAACCAGAAACATGGTAATTAAATTAAAACGCTTCAGAAGCCTGTCAGCAAAAAACAAGTAAAAGTTATATAGAGCCTTTGTCCAATCCCGACTAGTATATCCACCAATTCCCCTACATGCAACAAAACAAACATAAAGAAACTGCAGACAATTCAAAACTTAGCCCTAAGGGATGTATATAACATCAGATATCCTGACATAGTCACCAACCGTCAACTACACCAACGAGCGCAAATAGAACCCCTAAACGTTTACCTACACCAACACTCAAAAAGAATATGGACAAAGTTAGAAGAAATAGAGCCAGGACCAATCATTGAATGGATGGAAGAGACAGAAGACGGAAGAAGAGAACACTCATGGTTCCCTCGCAGTAAAAGAAGAGCCCTAGAACCCACACCAACTCCATTCTATTGAAAGATGCAACGTTACCCCAGTGACAACCTTGGCAGCCCTACCACTTGCAACATTAGATCATAAAAAGACGGGATGTTCTTAGCAGAAACACAAGTACCTGCCCTAGACTCCTCACCATTGGCTAGGACATAAGACCCGAAAATGTAAGGCATAAAATTGCAATATTTGCTAAACACACAAACACCTGACATAAATATAATACCTAAGACGAAAATAGCTGAAACACACAAACATAAGAAAACAGAAGCACTTGGGTTGCACTATCCACCAACCCCAAGTCCCTCCAAATTCTACCATTATTCTTCAAGTCCAGTTCCCGCACCACCAATCTAAGCACCAGCATCAAGATTTCTTCATACTTTACTTCACCCATCGATCGATCGACCCAAAGAGAAGAGCAAGAGAACACGCTTGGTTCAGATTAAGCAGAATAAGAGTCAACAATCCACCACCAATACCAAAATACATCTAAAAATTATCAAATTCAATACAAAAACAAAAATAACTGTATAGCCAAAAAATACTGTACCTTCAAGTCAAGCTTCAATATTTCAATTAAACCAAAAAGATAGGACCACCTCCTTGTGAATAAGGAAACTACTGGAAAAATTCTTAAATTCAAGACAGGGGAAAACAAACAACAGACAACATGGATATATGCCCAACAGAATTACCCTAACTACAATAGCTACAATAAAGGAAAAATAGCAATAGAAAAAGGCAAGGGGAACCAGATCAATATAATTTTAAGGGACGTCTCTAAGGCTTTTGATAAAATTTGGCATCTGGGCTTAAAATATAAATTATTAAAATTGGGACTTAACGAACACTTGCTAAGAATATTGTGTGACTAATTAGATAATAGGAGAGCACAAATTCAAATTGGAAACTTTATGGGAACTATGTTTAATTTTGAGAGTGGAGTACCTCAAGTTGGATGCCTTTCTCCAACATTATATACAATTTATACTTCAGACACACCTCAACCAACCCCCTTTAGCGAATATGTAATGTTTGCTGATATCACTCAAATAGTATCATACCCAGGAAAATCAACCCAATTTATGGCACGCTACACGGCAACAATGTTAAAAAACATAAATGACTATGGAAAAATATGGAAATCAGGACAAATAAGAACAATTTCAAGATAATACCAATAGCCAAGATCAAAACAAGTCCAGTAATAGTCGACCAGGAACTATACCCATACGACACTGAAGGCAGAATGCTTGGACTAAAACTAACAATAAGAGGATATATAACATACATAAAAGATAAAGAACGACAGGCAAGAATAGGATTATAAAAAATAAAACTTTTCAAGAACCTTAACATAAATAACAAAAGAAAGATTTATATAGCCCTTGTCAAATCAATTATGGACTACCCACCCATCCCATTGAACACCCTTAGTTAAACGAGCATTAAAAGGTTATAAACAGTACAAAATATAGCCCTCAGATTTATTTATAACATAAAATATACAAACCACATCAATCATGAGCACCTACACAAGAGAGCAAACCTCCTAGCAATAACGTAGAAATACACAACAAAGCCACAAATATTTGGAACAAAGTGACTGAACTCAACACAGAAACTTATCAAAACTGGATAAATGATATAGATAACGAAGAATTCCAAGAACACAGTTAGTTTAAATCAGCCGGAAAGAAAGTAATTGAACCATCTCCTGCCCCAATATACACATAAAACATTAATAGAGAGAATAAAAGATGAGAGTGACCTACCAGCTCCACAAGAACCTGGCAGGCCTCTCCATACAGTGTACCTTTAGACTAACACAACTAACACTTAATACCCTCCCAGCCACACAAGGACCTGGGAGGGCTCACCAACTCCATCACAGTAAAAAATAAAATAAAAAGTATAAGCAGCACTATATAAATAAACCAATACTAATACAAAGGTCTAACGACCCAAGGGAGCAAAACAACGATAAAAAACAATAGAAAAGATGAAGCGATCTGGTTGAGTCCAGATTATTTCTACTCCTACTGTACTTCATTTTCACCACTTTCTTCAATCCCTAATAATCTTCTTTCACCTCATAACTCATCACTCCAAAGCCAATGTGAGGACAGACAACACCAAGCTCTTAAGCAGAGAAGACCTCCTGTAAAGAAGCTCCTCCACAGCAACTCTTCTACTACGCAGCAACTTCCCAGCACCTGACTGCTCTGTACATATAATATACATAAAGAAAATGCCATTGTGAGTTTCCTTTCTCACCGCCATCCTGAGTGCGAGATCTCCTACATGTACACATGTATGTGAGCCTAACAAAGAGAAAATAGACAAACACAAGGAGAAATTAGACTACTAGCCACATACACCCTACGCTACACACTCAAGCAAATGTTGATATTCGACCTTGTATTTGCTGGGTTGGATTAATTATAAATAAGTTATGTACAGCGGTTCTTATTATAAAATACAGGGTTAAGGAACTAATGAGTGTCGAGACAAAAAAAAACAGCGGTGTAAGGCAGTTGAGAGGAGGGATCGCGTTGACAGCGTGACGCGGCGATCCCTGTGACCCCGGCAGGGCGGGTCCGTCCTCACCTCATGGCTGCTCCCCACACAAACTTTTTTTGGTTAATCCTTTTACTGGTCGAAAAAAAAAACTTAGTCATCAGGTTTCTTTTCCCAAAATAGATCACCTCCAAGCTTTGTACAGGTCCATCGGGAATGGTGGTACAGATTTTGACGATGCCGGTACGTGAAATGAGTCCAACCTTCATTAACACGTTCCACTTACAACTGATGTGGCGTCTCGGCCCTCGTTCACTTCGACCTCGCTAACCAACATACAGAAATTATTATCACCGGTTTATAACTGCTTTCTACACCATTACTACAGAAGATGCTAAATCAAACTAACATTATTGTCAAGATCTGTGTAGTAGGTCTTGATGTTAGTTACGTTATATATAGATAAAATTCCATTACTCTTTAATTATATAATTTAACATTTCGACTATAATGAACATAAACACACACCAGTTACCAGAGTAAACTTATATCGTAGAAAAAACATTTAATAAACTGCATTGTTTTTTTTAACACGAAATGGCCAGCCCGCTATCCTTTCAGTTCTTTAAATCCTGTAACAATATTCCTTACTTCAGTCTGCCAAGTCACATTTTTTTCTGGCTGTACGTGTTAGGCCTATCATACATAGTATCTACCCCTTTATTTTCTTTTTTTTTAGTAAATAAGAATTTGTATATCGGCTTTGCTATCAATTGCCGAAAACAACAGACCCCAAGCGCCCGAAAGGTTTAATAAGTGACAAGGTGGTGTAATGAATAAAATAAAATTAAAACACAGGACACACTGATATACAGGGTATACATTTCGACATTTCAGACAAGAGGGGCAGTAACTTTGAAAATGGTTGTGGAGTCAGGGACAAATACAGGTGAACGGCAGCACAACTTACATTACTTTCACGTTTTGTTTTTTGTTTTAAGAGATATTTTCCTTTGAATGACTTTGTTTACCTTACTTGCCTTATTTACTTGAGCGGCCTCCAAATTTAGTAGTGGTGGCGCCCTGTCAAAGTTAGAAAGGTGGTGGGTGCTCTGTTCAGGATCCCACCCATATTGTTCTTGATAATCTTGCCTGAGTTAAAATTCTTGTTTCCACCGCACAAGTAATTTATGGAGCCGAGTGATATTTTTTCTTTCTTTCTATTCAAAGGCATGGTTTACGAGTCTGAGGGTTTTATTGGCTTTTTCACTGCTGTTTCCACGTGTAGTATAAGTCCAGTGACTGTTCCACGACGACGCCCTATCTACAAGTGCCAGGAAAGTATTGTACAGTGTGTCTCGGATTATTGTGCTCCACGTGAAGAGTTGAACACTGCCAAATCAAACACCATTTGCCTGTCACTCAGCCATTTGCAACGCTCGTGCAGATCCATGTACAAGCGCACACCTGCATTGTTTATATGCATGCTCAACTGTATTCCTGCATTGTCTACACACATGTTAAATCAATTGTAAACTTACATGATGATTTTACTGAATAAACATAAATTCATCCATGAGTAGAAAAGAGAGGAGTTAACATTGGTGTCTTAGATATGTAAGCTTTTCAGGGACGCTTTAGATGCAAATATCAAGTGACTTTGTAAACACCCTATAGTATTACTCAAAGGTCGTCACTAGGGGAGGAAATATACCAAGCTGTGTTATATTTCATGTCGGGTTAATTATCGTGTTGACGTACGAGTTTTCCCTACTTTGTCTTTCATCGTTTAACTCAATTAAAAACCACCGACTTTTATGATTCATGAGCCATAAATTTCATTCTCGTTCATAGACTACATAATTATCGCTCATGAATTATACATTTAATTGTGATCACTACGTTGCAAATTAATTATTTATTTATAGATGCAGAATAAATTACCAGGCTTTAGATGCAGAATTAAATACCTGTCATAAAATACAGAATTAATCCTGGACTAATGTATGATGTAATAAATTCCAGAAAACGCAACTCTCTAATATATTGAGTATATGTAAACGTCATATAATCCAGATTGATATAGACTTCAAATATTTTGTGAATAGATCGTCACTTTAATACCAGATAGGTTAGTCTAAAATTCGATGGGCGAAAAGTCACATATGTTGGCAAGAGAAATTTCCGATCAATAAAAAGATGATGACGATTCTCATTGCTTGCCATACGTAATTATCTGCCTCTCAAACTCCAACAAGAACTTCATGCCGGTCACGAAATAAGAAACTGTCAAGATCAAGCATAAAATTTAAGTTACTGGGACATTAAAAAAAACAAAAAAAAAACTTGTTTACGTACCGACAGAAATAACAAAATTTTATTTTCTTTGCCTCCAATTTTATCAGTTATCTTTGTAGAAAATGAAAATTACAGGGTGTAGTATTAGTAGTGTGTGATAATTACGAGAAAAAAAATTACAGACGTGAATCACCAAGGGTCGTTGCTCGTTTGGGTGACACTAGGCTATTACTGTTTTCTGAATCCTGACTCATGGACATTGCTTCTTGGTTCTCTAACACGGAAATGCTTTTACATCGTTTTGGGACACGATATTACTTTTATATTATTCTCTGCTTTCTAACACTAGGAAACTGCAGCTTGATCTGTGATGCGTAGATATCTGTGCTTAGTTTCTGATACTAGGACATAGCTACCAGGCTTTTGACATGATTTCTGACACAAGGGCATTGTTCTTTATTTAATTTCTGGGATTAAAACTTTACTCGTTCGTGAAGGGACGAGGGAATACTTTAGTGAGTGTGTTTACAAATTAGGTCAAGTGAGACTAACGGAAAGGTTGATGGTTACGGTGGTAGAGCAGAGACGTGGGGGAACCTGTGCCCAACCCATCCTCCCAACACACACACAGACACACACACACATACGAATACTTACAGCTCAAACATAAACAAACCAAATACACACGCATCCCAATACACACATAAACACACGAATCCCAATACACATACAGTATACACACATTCCAAACAAGCAAACATTCACTCTAAACACTATTAAAAACAGTTCCTCCTCCGGTAATTCCTGAAGGTGGTCGTGACTGTGACTCATCTTGGAGGTGGCCACTGTTACGTGTTGGCTCGACATTAATTGAACATTATGTACATTAAATCCAATATCATAACAGGTCCTTGGTGAAGTCTAAGCAACGTTGATGCCACCAGAGACGCTATTCTTTGTGCCGTAGCCAGGAGCGTTAGTTACGTTTTTTTATTTTGCCAGTTCAACGTACTGTACGAACCTTAAGGAACGTCAACAAGGGTTTGTGTTTGATCGCTTATTATGACAAAAGCTGTTGGAGGTAATCCTTTACTTTGTCAATTTACTTGACAGTGTACCTTATGGTAGCCTTAGACTGGACGGATTTGGGGTACTGTACAGGGAAACATCCTATCATAGACTAGTGACTTCTATTATGGTCGTCAACCCTGTGGGGTGGTCAGTGACGCAAACACCTCCCAGGCACCGAGAGGGTAACCCCCCCCCCCTCCTCACCAAGGCAGCAGGCCACAACTGATTATTTGTTTGTCTTATAAATAACACATCAGATGCCATTCAATCATATGCACAAATCTTTGACGACAATATTGTTATTCAGACAGATTAAAAACAATATAACTGATTATGAAGACTTTGAGAACACGTTCTATTGGCTTCAAACATGATCAAAAGGCTGACATTCAACGCTGAGAAATGCAACAGGATACATCTTGACTAAAGTAACTGTAACAACGTAATGGAGATATTGCTCTAATCGAAACTGAACGTGAGGAACATCGGTGTTTGTGTTGACAACGAACTGAAGTTCCGGGATCATTGTGCGATGAACCTCACCAGTTGGTGTAATTCGGAGATCTTTTACGCTCGTAGACCCGTCTCTAATATGATTATGTAAAGGATTGTGCTTCTATATTTGGAGGACTGCGATTATTGTGTTTAGCCTCAGAGATATTCTGGTAAACATGCTAGTTGACTGAAAGCGTCCAAAGGAGGGGTACTAAGCAACTAGAAAGTTTATACTAGCCCATAAGAAGGGCAAGAGGAAATTTAACTAAGGTGTATAAGCATGGGTACTACTCACTCAGATTTATGGCTGGAACTAAGTAACGTTGTTAGCTCTACTGGGTATTACAACGTCAAGTTAAGATGATCATCTGCATAGAAAACTCAAGAACTTCTTTCATTGGAGTAACAGTTGTGAATTCATGGTACATCGTGCTAGTGAATGCTGTGACAGTACCAAGCGTGTGCTCTAGGCGAGACCAACACTGGCGCAGGTTCAGGTGCATTCAAGAGTCAGTGCATGTCCGGGATCTACCAGCAGTGTGTACCAGAGAGCTGACCGACCGCCTAAGGGAGGGACAGAGGTGAGGGAAGGAAGGAGTTGGTGAGGGAAAGGGGGTGGAGGAGGGAGTAGGTGAAGGAAGAAGGGTTGAGGAGGTGAGTTAGTGAGGGAAGGAGGGTGAAGAAAGGAGTTGGTGAGGGAGAGGAGAGTGGAGGAGGTGAGTTGGTGAGGGAAGGTGAAGAAAGGAGTTGGTGAGGGAGAGGAGAGTGGAGGAGGTGAGTTGGTGAGGGAAGGAGGTGAAGAAAGGAGTTGGTGAGGGAGAGGAGGAGGTGAGTTGGTGAGAAAGGAGAGGAGAGTGGAGGAGGTGAGTTGGTGAGGGTGAAGAAAGGAGAGGAGAGGAGAGGAGGTGGAGTTGGGGAGGTGAAGAAAGGAGTTGGTGAGGAGAGGAGAGTGGAGGTGAGTTGGAGGAAGGAGGTGAAGAAAGGAGTTGGTGAGGGAGGAGAGTGGATGGAGTTGGTGAGGAAGGAGGTGAAAGGAGTTGGGTGAGGGAGAGGGAGAGGGAGGAGGTGAGTTGGTGAGGGAAGGTGAAGAAAGGAGTTGGTGAGGGAGAGGAGAGTGGAGAGGTGAGTTGGTGAAGGAGGTGAAGAAAGGAGTTGGTGAGGGAGAGGAGAGTGGAGGAGGTGAGTTGGTGAGGGAAGGAGGTGAAGAAAGGAGTTGGTGAGGGAGAGGAGAGTGGAGGAGGTGAGTTGGTGAGGGAAGGAGGTGAAGAAAGGAGTTGGTGAGGGAGAGGAGAGTGGAGGAGGTGAGTTGGTGAGGGAAGGTGAAGAAAGGAGTTGGTGAGGGAAGGAAGGTGGAGAAAGGAAATGGTGAAGGAAGGAGGGGAAGGGAGGGATAGGAAAAATGTTGGTGAAAGGGTGAGGGAATGAAAGAGGTTGAGGGAAGGAGGTAGGGAGATGGTGAGAGAACGATAAATTGAGAGGATGAGTGAAGAAGGAAAAGGAAAGAAGGGAGAGAGTAGTTGAAGAATAAGGTGAAGGAATAGAGAAGGAAGGAATATTATGTGAGGTGTGTGTGCGTATTGGGTGAGGGTTCACGTGGTTACAGACTCACAAAGCCTGGGCGCATGTGAGTCAAGTTTCCATCCCATGTTGTTCGTGGTTGACCGTCACTACCCGCCACAGTTTGTGTCCACGCGGAGAAAACAAGTTAATGTTCTTTGTTATTTTGTTATTTATTTTAGAGTCCAGTGTTGATACAGGAGGAAACCAGAGTATAGAGAGGAAGACCATATGTGTGTTCCATGCCAGCACTCCAACCCATGACCAAGCCACCAACACCTCAGTGAGTCAGTTTAATCATCCTTGTAAACTTAGAATGCGGAGAAAGTGAGAACATGTACAGGTGATGTAGAGAACGTCAGGTATTAGTGTATCGAATACCAACGCCATCTAGTGAATAACAAGCGAGATAAGAGATAAGACGTAATTTATATCATCTATACCTGCATTGTCTATTCACTCGCTGAATCAAATGTTAACCTGTATGACGGTTTTACTGAATATCTATGTAATCTATCCATGTCGTTTGACCCCATACTGACAAACTACATATTGAAGCGTTACCAAATCCCATAACTTTCTGAGAATAATTGACACGAAGTCCTGGCAATATTTAACGAACACAAAAGATGAGACTCCCGCAAAATATGTCCATGAAAGTGAAATATATAACGAATGACGTCATGTAACTCTGAACCAGATTTGAGTATAACCAAACCTTGATTTTAATGTGTACCTAGACTCTTGGGAGACACCAGGAGCGAGTGTGAGCGTGGGTCGCGGAGTTACATGACCGTAGTGAGAGACGAGTGGGAGATATAAAGGAGAACAAACGCTAATAACAAACAATACAGACACTGGCCAACAGTCTGATAAGAATGGCTGTGTTATAGTGAAGAGGTACTTGACCTCACAGTGTGCTGGAGGTGGTCGGCCTCGCACACTCCGCCACACAATACGTAATAAAGTTGTCAACATTTACGCAACCTTCAAAATCTGAATTTAACATTGTTGTCAAACGCTTTCAGATTTTTCCAAACAGTGCAAAACATAACACAGTTTATACGTACCAGAGAAATTGTGAGTGTGTTATACTGCTGTGTATGTATAAACTTATTATCAAAAGTGGGGAGCAGATGAAAATTATTCCCCCCACATTGCTTCACCTAACGATTAAACACCCAAACGCTACCTAGGGGGGGGGTTAGGTTAGTGAGTGTTATAAGCTGAGGGGTTAATCTTCAGGTGATCCCCGACATGCTGCAATGGACTCAATCATTCCAGAAAATTTCTCATAGGACAAAAATAATCAGAGATGAGTAATGAGGTGGTCAAAATCCCATCAAGGTGTGTGTGTGTGTGTGTGTGTGTGTGTGTGTGTGTGTGTGTGTGTGTGTGTGTGTGTATGTATTTTCACGTTCACCACAAAAGCATATAATAATAGTTAAGAACACCTATTGTCTTCTCAAGTCTCACCACTAAACACACACACACACGGAAACCTCTCCGTCTGTAATAGCCCCTGTCTCATGGCAATAACAATTATATAAATTTGGGTTAATACATTTAGTTTATATAACACAATCACCCAACTGTAATTTTCCATAAGCTGTGAGATTCCTTCTGCTGTTCACATGAGGGGAAATTCCTTAGTAGGCTGACCTTGAGATTGTAGGGTTAACCCACCAGTCTCTTCAGAGGGCCTCTCTTCTCAAAGATACATCCACACACAGGTACTAGTCCTCTGGACCTCAGTTCACACTTGACTTTCACGAGAATCGGACGGTTGACTAAACTCAGCCCAGCTGAGCCCTATCCTCAAGTAACACTCACAGCTTACAGTGTTAATTACGGTGCTTATACTAATAGCCTGTGACATTTCCAGTTTATCAATAAATGGAAAAAAGACCATTTTGGGTTTGTAACTTAACCCCTAACTTATTTATATATAAGCCAAGTTACAGGGGAGCTCTACCCACAGCTTATATAAGCAAAATCAAATTTTTGGCCAAAAACCACCAAAAATGTAAGTCTTACACCTTACACAAACAGACAAGGTTGATATATACTGTAAGAGAGATTGTGTATGAAGAATGTTTGGTTTATTTATTTTTTCTTCATTTGTAATAATTATATTTTCCCTAAATAGATTGATATGTGGTGGTGTTGGCGTATCAGTGCATACTTAATGTATGTATGTATGTACCCTGTATGTATGTATGTATGTATGTATGTATGTATGCATATAAACGTGTGTTGCAGGTTTGTGTGTGTGTGTTGATCGCCGGATGTTCCAGATCCGCCGCCTCTGAACTATACTACAGTATATAACTCACCGTCACATTAGATCTACGTAGACAGAACCTGGTCTTATCATACATGGGTAGAGGTAAACGTCAACAGACAAGACAGTAACAAACCCGGGGGGAGGCAGCGGCTGAGGGCCGGGGGCGGCGAGGCCCTCACACAGGGGTCGACGCAGCAACACCCACAAGTTCAATATCCTGCAGAAGCGTTGGCCGCTCCCACCAACCTCCGTTACCTTAACCCCACCGTCGGCGTCAACACCACCAGAAATTCTCCACATTTGTCAAATTATAATATTAACGTTCTCATAACGTGAACGGGACAGAAATAAACAATGGAGTTGCGTAAACCACAACCCATCCAATTGTAACCTTTGACAGGGTCGGCTCATAGGTAACGGTGCTGGTGAGCCGCCCGCCGCGCTGCAACACACACACACACACACACACACACACACACACACACACACACACACACACACACACACACACACACACACCCGTGGATGGAAAAAAAATTGCAACCCCACTATTGTTGTCAAGCTTCTCATACCTAACAATAACCTGACCATTGTTGCAGGTATTCTGGTGTACATCGCTTTTATACTGGGAATGAAGTACAATACCCGGTGAGGACCCACGGCGAGGACCTACGGAAGTCTTGTGTTGTATAGAACCGATTACGTGTTTACCAAGGCTCGTTTTATGACAGTATTTCTAAGTACAAGGTTATGTGAGTCTATGATCTAACATGTCACAGATGAATCCTACCACAGGTGATATCACGCCGCCAACTGTCAGATTTATATCCTGATATCCTGATAATGGCGTCAATACTAACCTAATGTAAGTATAGTTTGGTTATCTTGTTGTAGTAAACAATTACACAGAATATTTCACCATACTGAATAAACTCCCGACAAGTTATAAAAATTAAATAAACAATCGATATTTGGCAAAAGTATCCGTTATGTTTTAAAGATTAATCGGACATTGGGGGTCATATAAATTAGTGTCAGAGCAGAACAAATTATAAAAAAATAAATAATTCAAGTCTACTGAACTGATGGAACACGTTAAAATACCTGAGAATTCTACCTTTAATTAAGTTAATAAAGATGTAACAATATACCTGTGCGCGAGCAGTATCACTCCAGCATGAGAAAACTATAGAATACACGTCTTCAAAATAATGATAAAGAAAACGAGATAGTGTTTACAATTTTAAAACAATCTAAGAAAACGTAGTGAAAATACTGGACTTAACAAAACTTAAGCAACCTGTAGTTAAGTCAGTGAACTCGCCTTATGCCTGAACAAAACCTTTATAACATGTTTGATCAGATTTAGACCAAATTTTGTAATAATAATAAAAAAATATATATATCCCCCTAGACTACAGTAATCACCATGCACACTGTAGCCTCGTCAGCAAATACAATATAGAACTGTCGTGAACCTCGCCTAGTTAAATTGTCTTCCAAAGAGTCAACCAATGAAAATACAGAACAAATAATATCACAAAAATAAATAATAATAAATCGCTATGTTAGGTCTCACAGTATAAACTTAACGTATACAGCACAATGCAGCAACACTCATGATGACTCCTTCCCCTTGGCGCCATAATTCCAAGATAGCTGCTAAACTCCCTTACGGTAAACGAACTGAATAAATAGACTCATGAGAGGAACACAGTTGAGGATACACTGAAACCCAACAACACACTATAAGGTTTCCAAAGTGGTTTAGAATTTTAACCAATCAGGAGTCAGAATACCTAATTAATATGTGGCGTATTGGGGAAGAATCGGCTTACGTTCGGTTAACGGCAGCTTTAATAAGGCTCTAAGTGTAGAATTTTAACCAATCAAGAACCAGAAGGTATAATTAGTAAGCATAAACCTCGCTCATTAAATGATTACATGTGCAAGGTATTTAAGTCATTATGTATGTAGAGATAAACTAAAGATCAACCACTATGAGGCCTCCAAGACGTTGACAACCAATAAGACCCGAGGTAACCAAGAAGTGTCCGCGACTATTCGATCACCATGGAAAACATTCTTCAAGGCAACTGGACAACATAAACAGGTATTACAAGTTTATAAAAATCTCTTAGAAATACTCTCAAGTGTTTAAAATGTTAACTGATAAGAACCAGAAAGTCTTGTTAGTATACAAGTCTTGCTCAATACACAATAAGCTGTCGAATGCATTTAAATAAGTGTATATATATATATATAAAGTAAAAGGAAATTATGGCATAGCGAACGGATTTAGATTAGAGTATTGTTAGGTTATTTTGCTATGTTATAATAGGTTAGGTTAGCGTGTTTAATCATCAGGTGAAATAAACTAGGGTGTCTAATCTTCAAGTGATCTTAATCCGTCTCTCTCTCTCTCGCTCTCAGCAAAACATGAAGGTAATTTGTATTGTCATTACCTTATCTCTGCTCAATAAGGCAACAAATAAAACCATAAAAACTACAACTCAAAAAATAGTCTATAAGATACGGAAAATAATTCTTACAACAGCATTTACCAACACATTTCATTCAGGCCCAAAACATTCAGAACTTAAGAAATAATTGCAACATGTTCAAGGGGAATTATCATTATTATTTTCATTTACTGATTATCATAAACCTTCCGATTTATTAAAGTACAGTCTAATACAACTAAAGTACTGCAGAAACTTGTTGACACTAAATTGACACTTTCACCAAAGGTCTTTACAACGGAGGAGTATTGGAAGATATTTTTTTATTCATTTAAACGGTACTGTTTAAATGTCTCTGGTCCACCTAACGATATTCTAGCGTCACCAACACGACCACAAGACAACGTAACACAAACAAGATGCTAAGAGAGGACAAGACGAGGTAACGACACAGGAACTAAGGTGGGGGCAGTGTATGTGTACGGGTCCTGTTGTTACTCCAGATCCTCGACATGAACAACGGGCCAACGAAACTTTCCACTGGACACCATTAGATAAGAAAAGACCAAAAAATATGAGGAGTTTTGGAAGGTGACTATAGTGTGGGTAAAGGAGGACCATGGACGATGTTGTGTGTGTGTGTGTGTGTGTGTGTGTGTCCGTTTCAAGATTTTATGCGGTTGATCACACGCCGCGTCATAACCCAGCGCAACAAACAGATCACCAGCAGGAGGTCGTTCACTACCTCCACCACACACTTGCTTGGTGGCGTCATGCCTCTAAAATCATACTGTACCTAACATTTATCCTGACAAGCTCTATTTTCTTTAATCGATATTTATTTTTTATAATCTACAATATATATATATATATATATAAATATAAATATATATATAAATATATATATATATATATATATATATATAAATATATATATATATATATATATATATATATATAAATATATATATATATATATATATATATATATATATATATATAAATATATATATATATATATATATATATATATATATATATATATATATATATATATATATATATATAAGATTACATAAATACGGACTAGTTATTAATATTGTGAGAATCAATTTTGTGTAACGCGTCCGGAGTTCTGTTCAGTGATAACTCTCAAGTGTGACTTACTTTATGGAGCATTTGTTCGAGGGTTTTGACCGAGTAATTACTGGAGCGAGGTGGCCACTCCAGTGTGTGTGTGTGTGTGTGTGCTCACCCCTGACCAACAAGCACTCATACACACACTTATAGTAAATGACGACCAACACTTATCCATCATCATTATTTTTACACTACACTACACACCACTACACTACACACCACATTTCATTACATTACATTACACACTACACTACACTCTCCTCCATCACTACACTCCTTCATCCTGACAACGCCACCATACTGTAGCAGTGTAGACATGCAGGTGTTGTCAAGCGTAAAAGGACAATACTCCATCTTAGCATAATAGACCCTCGTATTTTGGTTCAGTCATCACATCAAGTTCTAAGGCAACATCAACCGAGAATATTTTTATTTTCCTGGTTCATACTTGGCTAAGTGTCAGCTGGTGTCTGGTGTTGGTGTTAAATTTTTCTACATGGCAACACCAGTAAGCTTTGTCAGAGGGGCGACTTTTGAGCTGAATTAAGCTTATGAAATTTCAGGTCTGAGTTCTGAATATTGTTTGGTGTTCAACAAAGGACTTATCAATCACAAGTACTTAACAAGATCCTCAATATTACCTTGTAATTCAATTGTCAGTAGGAACATTATAGAATCCAGTCTTATTAAACATACCGAATCTGTCAACATGAATTTGAGTAATGGTATGTACAAACTGGATAATTTTGTGATTAAGAAGATCTGTAACCAGGTGAGAAGATCGGGTCATCTTACCCTATGATCTGACTGCGGACAGCTGCTGTGCGTAGAGATGGCATGGTCAATATTTTTTTGATTAAGAAGATTAGTAAGGGTTCACTGCCTTATGACCGGAACATTGTGGACACCTGCTGTCCCCTAGGGACTTGATCTAACTCTCCTCTATTGTATATATTAGCCTTGTCAAGTATTACTCCTTAGTCTGTACTCACCCCTGAGTACGGCCCCAAACATTATTTTGTATAAGCTGGTCTTCATTTTCTGCTGTGCAACGTAACTCACTGCATTATAGGGACAGCGCATCAGAGACACGTGCCGGCTATGTTGACAGACGACTCTCCCAGCAAGGAGGTTATTTGCATCAACAAGTCAAACGCCTAAGTGATGTACAGTATAGCTTTTCAGACTTAAGGATTATCTTGGTTGGTAGTGAACGTCAGCAGCGAGAGGAGGCGCGGACCTGTGGGTCAACGTCCTGACACAACATACATAGATTCCAGTTCATTAGTTTCACGCTGTTGCTGCGCCACCGCCTGCCTGCACACTTGTGCTGAGTGGGACGGTCTGCTCCACCCACACACATCACCCTCAGTTAGTAGTCCTCCATGGTCAAAACTGTACATTGTTATTTTATATTTGTTTTAATTATGAATATATTTATTCTATAAGTACTCTGAACAACCTGGTATACTATTGCAGCTGAAAATATATATATGGTCAGCAGTCTCTTTTTTATTCTAATTTGTGTTATATCCGTCAACATTTTAAATCTTTATTTTTGGCATTCACTAAACATTACCACAGGTTTTATCAAGTGCTCCCAGGATAAAATTTATAGTTGGTGACTAGTTTAAGTCACTAAGTCTATTTTTAATCTAAAAAATATCCTGCGAATTTCAAAGTTTTTCATAAATTATAAATTTCTGGCGTGATGTAATAAAAATATATATATTAACGCATAAAAGATGTGATACTAATCAACTTAAAATATGATGAAATATTATACCAGTGGTCACGTGGCTGCTGGGTTCACTCCACCCCCCATTGTATGAAACAGTTACTTTACAAGAATAATATATTTTTTTTACTTATTTATTTCTAAGATAATCAAAATGTCGTTTAATGTTTACAACGGTCAATATAGGCCTGGGTGACGTCACTACTGATTTGTACAAACTGATTAAAATAACAATACTACTACTACAACTACTACTACTACTACTAATAATAATAATACAAGCACTAAGTAATAACGAATCATTGGACTGTCTATAAATCATATTCATTTCCATTATTTCTTTTATTATTACCGAATTATTAAACTGGCACGACACACTAGCACAAAACTTCCCATATTCACACAGGAAGTAAGAGTGAGAGAGCCAGGGGTGTGTCGCTAGTCTACAATATGTAATTATTTAGACAAGGGGCGACAGGGAGGTAGTTACTATAGTGAGAATTACTTTTGTTTATCGTAGTATTACTGTGAGGTTCTGTGAGATGATGTACACGTAGATGATAAGAGTAGAACTGTTGCCTCTCCTTCCAGATATGACTGAGGTACTGTACATGAAAGGCTCCAAGAACACACTGGTTAAGTGTTTGTTCTGTGTCGTCACCCTCATCACACCAGCAAGTTTAATGTTGGTTCGTCTTCTCTGTGGGGCGTGTTGGCCTCTACCATGACCAAGACCGTGGTATTAGATGAAGGTGTGCGGTGGCCGAGTAGGTACAGTGTTGAGCTCCTGTCCTAAGGGTCACTGGTTCGCACTCAGAGCAGTCCCAGCCTCCCCAGTTGTGTTTGTATCCACGGAAACAAAGCCTAGCGATAATGAAAAAAGAAAAGAAAAAAAAAACATGGATCGAGGGTGTCGCTGTTGCTGGTGTTTGCGAGGCTGCTGGAGGTGGTGGTAATGGCTGTGTCCACTGGCCGGTCTGTAATTTGGCGACGTGTGTGTGTGTGTGTGTATTCTTTATTTTTATTTCACTTTCTTATTTTATTTTTGGTTGACTAAACGTGAGTAATAAGACCCGATTTTGATTCAATATGGATTCGTAGCTCTTCTAGAAACCCCTTTATGTTTATTTTAATTACAATTTTTGCCTGAACTTTCCTTTATTTGTTTAAGAAACTGGCGACTGAATCTCTGTTGAAACTCCACTTAATCTTGTGTGTTCGTTCAGTGCCCCGCCACACCCAGAATCCACCGCACTATACACGTCTTCAGCGCTGACTGCAGAGGCCGTGTTTACAATGGCTCTGGCGGCTTCGACGAACAATTTTTTCCCTATATTTTGGACTACTGTATCTGTCTATTTTGACGAGTCTTAATAGCGAGGTTCTCAACTTAGAGTTCTTAAAATTTAATGTAGGTGAGGAATGAGGGCAAATGGTGTTGGATATGTAATTAAAACTGGTCTTATAGTCATCTCGCCAAGACCGTCGTAGGTATTCGAAAAAAGTATCGTTTGACGTGCTTCTTGTCCACCAATATAGTCACGGTGGCTGGTGCAACACGTGGTCACTCGCTGTTGACGCTTCCTTCACGTATCATCACACGGAAAGGGGATCACTTGCGTTTAATCGTTGGTATATGTGTTTGTTGTTTCCAATGTCCACTAAAGTCAGTTGCGGGAACCCAGGATAATCTCTTCCAAAGTCAGGACATTTCTGCATCGTTAACGCCAATATAATGGTCCTTAGTGATGTGTACATCACAAAGAGTTTCTTCATCACCAAAGTTCTTTTTGTTTTTGACATAGGGAAGTTAAGAAAGAGGTCGTCGACCAGGACAGATATCAAAGAAAACTAAACTGTAATTGGGAAACTTAGTCTCTGGTGCGTCTCAACGTGTAAGTTCTGTCTTGATTCTCCATTAATGAATTTCGTGATTAAATGCGAGACAACGACATCTTCACCTGACAGTTCCCCCACGACGTGACTTTCACTTAAGAGACCCAGCACGACACAACCTTGCCTGAGGTCATGCTAACTGTGTCATCTCATCTGTAACTCCTTTATTGAAACAGTCAATTTTAAACATACCAAGAAGGTCAAACACCTGTCACCTTCTTAACGTGTTCCACGGCTCCAGTGTGTCCACCCACCAGCCACCTTCCTCAGTATGAAGGGTTGGGAGCGGACAGTGAGCAGGGATCATTCTGGTGCTGTACAATATATTGACAAAACTCCATTATGTCACAGGACGCCTCAGTCACCTGGGAATCACTCCAGATCCTCGCCACCAAGCGCACAACTCCGGGTGACTCCACGTACAAACCTTTCTTCAAGAACGTTACTAAACACCAGCTGTAAAAAGCACTAATTTAATGATAATAAGCCGGTAAACACAAGAGCAAGTAGTGCGTGAGTCAGGTGGCCGCCCAACACCAGTCATGACTCAGCCAGAGTGCAGCCTTCCCGTGTCACGTTCTCCCTCGTTTATAACTATAGTGTCATAAATATTGCACTTAATGCAACATATTATTCCTGTAGTTGACTCTTAACGTAGTTGTGTGCAGTGTGTGTGATCAGCCTTACAATATAACGTGTGCGCTGTACTTGTTGCACGCAGAACGATAACTATCCGGAAGGTGACGACATCAACAATGGAAGTTTCCGAGTTGCGTTAAAAGAGATCCACCTCAGGAACCCTTCCCACTTCCCGAGGTCCTCCCGATGCCCAACTCAAATAATAATTAAGGTTGAATAGCTACAAGATTCTACAACACGATGTTATTATCTCCACTCCAAATATTATAACTTTCGATTCACATTATTTCCGATCGTAATTTTGAACCGTTTCACCTGACTGACTCGCAAAGTTACGTAGCCATGATACGGTGAAAATAACGACCCGTAAACTCTCCTAAAACGGACCGTCCCCCCTCCTTAAATTTACTGTCGACGCCGCTGTCCACGTTAACGACACCTCATTAACATAGCAACAGGAACACGTATAGTAAGGTGCTCCGGGTCTTGTGTCGCACCCCTACCCTGCACTCGCCACCACCCCCTCTAAGTCTTGTTTCCCTGGATTTAAGGTGTCATGTTACTGTTCTCGTGTTACTGTCCGTTACTATCTTTACATCACTACTACCCCTATGTGACTTAAATCAATTAATATTTATGTCGGTTAATATGTGTTGGGTTACATACACACACACACACACACACTAAATATTTCCATATCCCCCGGTCCCCCAGTTCAAGTTTTCCCTCCCCAAATGAAGCAGTATCGACACCCGAATGAAACACAACAACACCCCCCCTCACCCCCACACACGAGATGGCAGTCAGGGTAAGTAAGCAAGTTCAAAAGACTGATCTCTGTACCTCGGTTTCACCACAGGAGGTAAACTTTTGTCCCCGATTTTCGAACACCCGCACAGTGAGACCAGAACCTATCATGGCTCCCTTACTACCATTATAAAGAGGGACAACACAGATTAATTACTGAGACCTTACTTGTTGAGTTACGTCCATGTCCTGTAAGGCAGAGAGAGAGCAGTGAGGTGTTCCGGTTGTTGAGTCGTCCTTGTTCGAGTCTTCAGGCTGGTCATGTGTGAGAAACTTTCCACGTTCCCATCAACTGTGGATAATATATTTTACCTTTTGATATTGATAGTTTATAATTATAGCAAGTAAATACAAGTATAAAGTGAAAACTAGAGAGCAATGTTGATTTGGCTTAACTAATAATAAAAAAGGTGGTTTATATAGAATTAGTTGACTAATGGTAAAGGGATATAGAAGGTTAGCGGGAGGAGGAAGGAGGTAGAAGCAGATAAGGGTAGGTTAGCGTGAGGAGGATAGGAGGGAGGTAGAAGCAGGTAGGGATACATTGGCGAGAGGAGGGAGGTAGAAGTAGGTTAGCGGGAGGAAGAGGGGGAAGGTATAGATAGAGGAAGGTTAGCGGGAGGAGCAGGGAAGGTATAGGGGAAGGTTAGCGGGAGGAGGAGGGAAGGTATAGGGGAAGGTTAGCGGGAGGAGGAGGGGGCAAGGTAAAAACGTGATGCAACTGCCAATGGTCACACCCCTGCTGTTATGTAGGTCACAGTGTTTGGTGATCATGATGAAAAAGTTATGTTAACACGTCCTGACGGAGGCCACATCGCAGGTCCCCTTCTATACCGACTTAAGACGCTATACCTTTCTCGAAGCTCTACTTAAAAAAACAAAAACAAAACAGAAGAACATCGACTACATTTGATCGCAATTCTATTAAAAAGGATTAGAATATGTTGACTTCTTATTATTTAGTGATGGATTCCGGAGGTGCTTGTGTGTTAATATTTTCACACACACGCACAACATAATAATGGAGGAAACTGCAGCGGGCCTATTGGCCCATACTGGGCAGTCCCATTTACACCCAACCCCTATTGCTCATATATCCATCCAACCTATGTTTGAAATTATCCAGCGTATTCGAGTTAATGATGATATTTGGTAACTTGTTCCACTCATTTCCAAACCAATGTTCACCTATTTCGCGCCTAAATCTAAATTTGTCTAATTTAAGACAATGTTACGAGTTCGCTCCTGGTTGGATAGTTTGAGTACTATGTAATGTCCCCTTTATTCAGCCCTGATTTTCATTTATGCACCTCGATCATATCGCCCCTCATCCTACGTCTCTCGAGGTAGTACAAATTAAGATGCTTTAGGGTGTAGAAGCTGTCGCCAACACAACAACCACACCCTGAGTTTACGAGTTGCATGACCCAGTGTCAAGGAATAATCCGAGAAGACCGGACAACTCGCCAACTGCACTGGATAACCATTACCCCGGAATACGATCCACAAACCGATTAACATCCAGGTCCCTAATTACTGCTGGGTAGACAGAGGCAAATGGCCAAAAGAAAAGTGCCCATAGTTTCACCCTGTCCGGGGACCGAACCCGGTTCTGCTCAAGGTAGGTATCTACCTACCTTGGGTCTGCTCGCCTGCGAGGCGAGCATGCTGACCATTGTACCACAGGTCGCCATACACAATTCACTATACCTGTCACATCATGATACTTACTGCAGCTGAACTTTATTCTTAAATATGAACTTATACTCATATACCTGAAATAGCTTTGGGATTCCGTTAATTAAGGTAACACCTGTATGGTACTGTTGCTACCTGGGAATTAATATACCTGTCCATATTACACCATCCATCATCACTACATATAACACCATCCACCATCACTACATATAATATTACACACACACACACACACCACCATCGAGACGTGGTAGGGGGAGGATGGCGGGAAGGGGACAGTATACATCAACCATTGTTACCTGTAGTATTGTCATATTTCATAATAATAAGTAATCACTTATGTTATTAATTTTTACAGGTAATTTGTTCTTTGTATTCCTTACGTATAGTGAAACCTCCATATAACGGACTTCTCTCTACATATAATCTAACGAACTCTCGATATAATGGACTTTCACCTCTAAAATAATTCGTTAGATGGAGGCTTCACATATAACGGACCCTCGATAAAACGGATCACCTCTTATATAGTCCGTTAAATAGAGGTTTCACTGCACGTAGAAAATTACCTGAAAACACAAATTTGACCAGATATAACACTAGTGGAATTATTGGCGGCCATTTTGAGAACATTGGCGGCTATTTTCAGAGCATTGGCGGCCATTTTCAGAGATTTGGCGGCTATTTTCAGAGCATTGGCGGCTATTTTCAGAGCATTGGCGGCCATTTTGAGAACATAAGTGGCCATTTTCAGAGCATTGGCGGCTATTTTCAGAGCATTGGCGGCCATTTTCAGAGATTTGGCGGCTATTTTCAGAGCATTGGCGGCTATTTTCACAGCATTGGCGGCCATTTTGAGAGCAGTGAAGAAAAATGTTTATTGACACACAAGATTATTGACCGACCGAAGTAAAGTGACACAACAACAGGATCAATACACGTATGAAATATTCCTCACCAGCTCCTCGTGTCTGTGTGCGTCACCCTGACTCAGTAAACATCATGATCAAATTTTGTCTTCTTATTTTTTTTCTTTCTATTTATCTGGGATATTTTTCTTGATCACCTGAAGAATCTATAACACCTGATAAGCTTACTTCACCTTAGGATTAATTACCATAACACTAACCTAACCTAACCTAGCGAAACCTAACTTAACCAAACCTAACCTAAGTTAACTAAACCAAACCTAATCTAACCTAACCTAATTGCAGTGTGGTGTACATGACTTTACAGCTGTGTGTACATGAAGTGTGTACGTGCACTGACATACAATCTCGATGTTGTGAAATTTATGTCAATCACGAGGACTAAACAACACATGGGGGGTGAAATATACTGTATATATATACCTTTTCACCACATGTTGACGACGTGTTTATGTATGACTCTGTATATGAAGGTCACCTGAAGATTAGCTCCCCCTTAGTTTATTTCTCCTGCTCATTAAACACCCTAATGGTATCTGTGAGGATTTGGTTTGGTTAGGTTAGGTTAGGTTAGGTTAATCTGAAGGTGAAATAAATTAATGGCAAAAATCTTTAGGTAAGTGAGTATGTGTGTGTGTGTGTGTGTGTGTGTGTGTGTGTGTGTGTGTGTGTGTGTGTGTGTGTGTGTGTATGGTGGTGTGTGTGTGTGTGTGTGTGTGTGGTGTGTGGTGTGTGTGTGTGTGTGTGTGTGTGTGGTGGTGTGTGTGAGTGTGTGTGTGTGTGGTGTGTGTGTGTGTGTGTGTGTGTGTGTGTGTGTGTGTGTGTGTGTGTGTGTGTGTGTGTGTGTGTGGTGAGTATGTATGGTGAGTGTGTGTGTATGGTGAGTGTGTGACTATATGTATGTGGCCACTTTGATAGTCCACCAACACACCTGTCAACACAATGGTCAACCTTCACCTCACCGCTGTACTGTTGTCGAGGTGTACACAAAGACGATGAACTGTAGCTGTCCCTGGAGCACTCTTGGGCCCTGTGATCCTATGATAATCAAGTTCCTAGACGTTCCCAGACAACGGTCAAACGACTTCAAATGTTTCCGCTTGTGTGAGAGAGCCTGGCCTGACGCTAACCCCTGGATCCTCGCTTCTAATGAGAGGTTATAGATGGATCTCTCACAATGGTGATCTACTTCCCAGCATCTCGTCACGGCCCTCACCAAGACCCTATAATAACAAGGATCACTCTGTAAGGTGAAACAGTCAGAGGCCTCACTCTCTTCCCTGACAGGTTGAAATAGCCAGAGGAACAATTTCACGGGTCGGTGTACGCGTGAGACAGGTGTAGGTCGAGGAATAGGGACTCATCAGGAGAAAGTTTAGAACGACGGCAGACCTAATGGCAGCCTTTACAAGCAAGAGACCATTTTGTATAGAGACCATTACCGTAGGATTCACTGTAGTACCATGACCGGGCCTCCCTGCGTGACTCATAACCAGACCTGCCACATCCTCTAACGCTTCTCCCACGATCCTCCTGACGCTGCTGCCCCTCTAAGAACCTCTTGAGTCACTGGGTCTCTCACATCCTGGACGGATACGAGTGTTTGTCCAAATATCCGTTCTGTCACTCCTTTCTCTGCCCCTGTCCTTCACCGTCCAATTACTCCTCTAGTGTTCCGGATGTGAGGATGACGGGGCACACTGGAAGGATGACGGGGGCATTGAGGATAACGGGGCACACTAGAAGGATGACGAGGGCATTGAGGATAACGGGGCACATTGGAGGATGACGGGGCACACTGGAGGGTGACGGGGCACACTAGAGGATAACGGGGCAAACTAGAGGATGACGGGGCACACTAAAGGATGACGAGGCAAACTAGAGGATGACGGGGCAAACTAGAGGTTGACGGGGCATACTAGTCTAACAAAAGGCTATATATCCGGTAGTCAAACAACCACAACCACCACAACTTTTCACTTAATTCTTGGTACAACATTTAAAATCAAGTTCCGTAGGTGAGAAATCCTTTACAAACTCTCAGTTA
>NW_024746161.1:9151424-9183924 GCF_018991925.1 Homarus americanus
GAGGGAGAGACGGAAGGATAGGAGGACGAGTGGGACGGAAGGACGGGTGTAGACAGACGAACAAATGCCCGGATTTATTCATGCTTGTGGTGGAGCCTACAGTGATGGTGGTGGAGCCTATATAGTGATGGTGGAGCCTACAGTGATGGTGGTGGAGCCTATATAGTGATGATGGTGGAGTCTATATAGTGATGGTGGAGCCTACAGTGATGGTGGTGGAGCCTATATAGTGATGATGGTGGAGCCTATATAGTGATGGTGGAGCCTACAGTGATGTGGGTTTCAGTGATGTGGTGGAGCCATATAGTGATGGTAGCCCATAGTGATGGTGGTGGTTTCTTATAGGTGGTGGTATTCATAGTGATGATGGTGGTCGGCATAGTGTGGTGATGGTGGAGCCTACAGTGATGGTGGTGGAGCCTATATAGTGATGATGGTGGAGCCTATATAGTGATGATGGTGGAGCCTATATAGTGATGGTGGAGCCTACAGTGATGGTGGTGGAGCTTACACGGGGGGTGGTGGTGGTTATAGTGGTGAGGCTCACACGGGGGTGGTGGTGGCTATAAGGATGAGCCTACAGTGATGGCGGAAGCCTATGCAGTGATGCAGGGTGGCTTCACACGGTGGTGATGGAGCCTCACACGGTGTGTGCCTACATAAGTAAGTGTAGGTGGTGGAGCCTACAGTGATGGCGGAAGCCTATGCAGTGATGGTGGTGAAGCCTACACGGTGGTGATGGAGCCTACACGGTGGTGATGGAGCCTACATAAAGGTGGTGGTGGAGCTTACACAGTGGTGGTGTCACTTGACGCGGGAAGCTTCAACATTATTAACTGTGGGAGCCAGCATGCAGGCAAAAGGTGGCTAATAATAGCGGGTAGGTCAGTACCACTCACACCTCTGATAAAAACAAAACAAATGCCATACAACTTGTTTTCCGAGCCAAGGAATGTTGGAAAAAGTACAGCGAGTGGCGAGGTAAACACAGTCACTCCCAGCCACGCTAAGGCCAGCCAGGGCACGATACTTCATTAGTAAAGAGGATCACTTTATTAAGACAATTGACAGTTGCCAAATGCCGTAAGTAGTGACAGTTTACGAGAATATCGAGGAAGATTCATTCGCCTTAGTAGCATACCGTTAAGCATGTCTTCCCGGACCGTCAGATGTCGGCCGTTTTGCGGAGGTCGTCGGCCTCTTTCTGTGAATTCCCTCCACTACCGCCTCACGCTCCCTCGCCTCCCGCACATACCTCCACTTATCTTCCCGCTCCCAACACTCTCACACTCTCTGGTAACAACACAACATTTCAAAGGTAGGATTACTGTTTACAATTTAGATGTTAGCGGTGAATATTAAAGATGAAACTGTCACCCTGAACGAAACCTTTTGGAACAGGTAAGATTGTGTTCACAAACTATGTCGGTCGTTGACTGACACACTCGTGGGGGGGCGCGGCGGCCATAAGGTGGCTCCTCCCACACACTCCCCGCGGACTGTCAACCTTGCCGCTCCTCCGCACAACACTGAATGAAAATCTGCCCCTGGTAACACAAGCCAGATTTCGGATCACTTTTAAAAATTAAGTTTTTCCTTCCTCGTCAACAATACACCTTCCCCACGACCTACGTGTGTTTACCATTCACAGTTTTTACACCAGGGATACATATTTGACTATTATAAATAACATAATAACATCTCAAAATAACAGGGAGGTACTACCGCCTGGGAAGATATTGGAAGCATAATGTGTTGTCTAATGGTAGACCCTGCTGCCATATGGCATCACGAAAATTGTGACCAAGTCCCAGGTTGCTGATCTGTCTTTCTGCCTCATTTGCACACAGTTGAAGGGTCTCAATTGTTTCCCTTATCAATTGACAACATTATTATTATTACATTTTCGCCTCCTAGGCCCCGATGTGGGTCAGTGACCTGTGCCTGGGTGGGCTAATCCCCACAAAAAAAAAATACTGTTATACATGTACTGGAAAAATATGTAGTTAAGCTGTGATGTAAAGATTTAAATCACTTGACCCTGCTTCCTCACCCCCCCCCCCACCGCCTATGACCCCACCTTTCACAACCCCAACCACAACACGGTAAAGACAGGATCCATCATGTTCATACAGGATATTATTTATGAATACTGTACTGGGTAAATATTATTGCCACTATCCAGAATATTCCAAACCACTACTACTATCACCACTATTAACTTCACTTCCACCACAGTCACCACTATCACAGGCATCATTATTACTATCACCACTACCACCATTACTACTCAAAAATACTTCTACTACCATCACCACCATTATCAGTGCCACCACAAATGACACCACTACCACTACCCCAACCATCATCATTATTATTCAAGGCATAACCACAATTTGTTAACTTGCTCATAGCCGAACTCACCACTTCTACCACCACTACCACCATCACCTTGTAGGACGTTTCTACCACCACTACCACCAACAAAGCCCAAAGAGATACCTAACACCATCACCACTACCTGAATATTTCTGACACCATCACCACTACCAACACCCTATATTACCACCACTACCACACCACATTACCATACACCCACTACTATCACTATACAACTACACCCAACACCACACTATAACCACCATATCCACTGTACCATTACCATAATACCAACACACCCACTATCCTCAGCATACAACCACAAACTTCACCATACTGACATCACTATACACCACACAGCCAATCAATCAATCACCATTCTCTCACAACACCACTCATTACACCATCACCATAACCAAATTAATTAGTACTTACACTACCATACCCACATATTAAGTGCACCATGGTATAGTGTGATTCGGTCTACACTACACTACACTACACACACACACGTTACATAGATCCTGTATACAAGACTTCACTTGGGTGGCACAGACCAAGGACTATAAACAGTACCACTACAGTACCACCTGGCAGCACTACATGTAAACTTTTTGTATAGTAGGTGACACTGACCAGAGTCTTCACGCCTTCACTCACTCTATCATCCTTTACCATGTCCTGAGACCTCCTCCTCCCACTCTTCCTATAGGTTCAGGCTAGTTACCATCATATCGTCCCTCCCTGACCAAATCCCCCTATCACGTCGTCCCTCTCTGACCAAATCCCCCTATCACGTCGTCCCTCCCTGACCAAATCCCCCTATCACATCGTCCCTCTCTGACCAAATCCCCTCATCACGTCGTCCCTCCCTGACTAAATCCGTCTATCACGTCGTCCCTCCCTGACTAAATCCGTCTATCAAGGCGTCCCTCCCTGACTAAATCCGTCTATCAAGGCGTCCCTCCCTGACTAAATCCGTCTATCAAGGAGTCCCTCCCTGACTAAATCCGTCTATCAAGGCGTCCCTCCCTGACTAAATCCGTCTATCAAGGCGTCCTTCCCTGACTAAATCCGTCTATCACGTCGTCCCTCCCTGACTAAATCCATCTATCACGTCGTCCCTCCCTGACCAAATCCCCCTCCTTGAGACACGCCTGGATTCATTTGGCATTACTCGGGACCTCCCACACACGCTTTGCCATATATACAGATGGTGTAAAAAAAAGAAATCCTTTACACTTCTTCCCTTCACTACTACGTGTAACTTGCCAACACAAACAATTGGTCCTCCTCTCAAACACGAGAACTGACCACCATCTTCCTTCCTGGGTCACTTGTTATGTCTCTCACGGGTATGCTGAGTCAGGCTCACCTAAGTCAGCACGGTGACCACCAATATACTCCAATGTTAGTATACTCCTCCTCCTTCTCTTCTGTGTTTGCTGCTGAGAGCGACTCCTGACATGCAAAATTTTGTCATGATTGGAATAGTTGTCAGTGTCAGCGCGCACAGACAGACAGACAGACAGACAGACAGACAGACAGACACACACACACACAGCCACCCATCTAACCTAAGAGCTACATGTCATGGATTAGCTGTTTTATTATTATTATTTATCATTTCACCATAATTTTGTCACTTAGTAGCCGTTAGGGCGGTAGTTTTGTTCTGGGTTCCCTTCAGTGTCCAGTGATTAGTGCTAGAGTACCCGGGAAAAAACCTATGATGTTTGGTAGGTGTCGCACTGGACTACATAACTCCTCGACCCGGGTTGGGGAGTGAACCCAGGACACTACAGGGAGAGGCACGCGCTTTACTGCAGTACCACCAACATCTCTCAAAGTTAATAACAAAATGATCTAGACGTCTATTCTTGATTTACCAAAGTCTCCTTAATTCAAACATTTGACTTGAAAGCTGTGGCAAAAGAATAATAAAAGCTTTACGTTATTCGTAATCCGGAAGGTGAGAGGAAGTATGGCGAAAACCGGAGGGAGAGGGAGGGAGTGGTGGAGGCAGGCGCGGGGAGGGCCAACACCAGGCTAATGTCAGCGTACTCGCCGCTGGAGTTGGGGAGGGGTGCATGAACCCGCGATGCCGACGGCGCAATTTTCATTTGAAGATAGAGGTTTGTTTAGAGAGGATATGGACTGGTTCTGCCACTTCTTCTGGGTGTACTGACAGAAGTTACAGAGTGTTGGCATCACCAGCTCGACATCCTGGTTAGCACAAGTCATACTAGTGAGGAAGAAGACAAGTGTGGAGCAGCATTTGGGTTCATGAACTCTGGACCTACACGGTTCTCAGGTACACATCCCCACCACCAAGCTGCCTTGACTGATTCTCACTTTTCTTGTATGTTAAGTCATGCACACCCGGCTGACAATGCCAAATATATATCTAGAATTTACACGAAGTAAGACGGTGTAAAGATGACGAAGTGACGACATGGGGGAGTGGCAAGCTGTGGAGAGGAAGGAAGGGAGCCATTGCCCCTCCCACTCGGCGAGCTGCGGCATGGTCCCGTAACTGTGCCTGTGCCTCTGTCACTGGCATTATCGCGGCGCTCCTCCCTCCCTCCCCCTCCCAGCAGCAGTGCAGGACCCAGGGAGGCGCCACACGGGCCCAGTGCGCCGCCTACCTCCGTGCGGGGAGCTACTTGTCTGAGTCGCCGCGGCCTTCATAACACGTGGACACCTCCACCATCAACAATATTACCCCTCTACACTTGTCGTTGTCCCCGTGGCCCTACACACGTCACTACTTTATCCTTTATTATGTCCACATAATAAACAAAACACCAAATCCTGTACAGCATGGGCCAACATTTGACTTTGATAGTACCACATTGTAAGAGTCTCTCAAACCTTGCGGTCATTGACACTGATTTCTATGACTAACTCTAAGGAGTGTCAACCCCGAGAATAAACTGTACTACACTATTGTTTGGGTACACAGTTGATCACTTTCGTTCCAAGCAAAGTTGAGGACTTGCCGAGTGTTGAGGATACGTGAGGCAGGTGTTCAGTAGCCAAGCCCAGGTGAGAGTGGGAGGTGTGAGTGCCTGATGGGCCATCGTACAGGTGGCGGGAAGCGCGCCAGGTGAGGCTCACTGAGGCCTACAGTGCCACATACACACGCCTGATGCCCCTGTGTGTTGAGGTGGTAGTGGGGGGCGGCAACGTTACGGGCGGCCTGCCACCCCCCCGACCACCTCCCTCCACCATGAAGGCGCCAACAAGAAGACGTCTCTGCTGCAGGCCAGCACCATACACTCTCAGGTCAGTGTCCTCCTGTAGCAGGTCATGTGTCACCAGCGTCCTAGGGCCCGCCAGTGTCCTGTAGCAGGTCATGTGTCACCAGCGTCCTAGGGCCCGCCAGTGTCCTGTAGCAGGTCATGTGTCACCAGTGACCTAGGGCCCGCCAGTGTTATCCCCTACCAGGTCATGTGTCACCAGTCACTTGGGTGCCGTTCACCTCCTACCCACCGCTGTCATCCTACACAGCATCATGTGACCTACAACACCCCCCACCACCTACTGTCAACAGTGTGGTCCTACACAAGATGGTGCAGGCCAGACCACCACCAGGCATGATGTACCGTCTCCTCTATCACCTGTTGGTCAGGGTGCAATAAACCTGAGTGGCCAAGAAGTGTACACACCCACACCTTCAGCAGTGTGTGTGTGTGTGTGTGTACGACTCCCTTGCACACACCCTCAAACACTATATATAACGGATACTTAAAAAAACTAATGTAATTGGTATTACGTGTCTGGCGGCGTGTACTTTCCACAGCTGTTAGCGGAGAGTTGGCCCACAGGTAGCAGCGGTCTGTCGCCCCACCCCCTCCCCCTTTAGATGTTGTTGTTATGTTGTGAGCGTCACCCACCACACCATCTACGTCACTGTGGTGGTGGCTGGTTCATCTGCACCAACCCTCAACCTCTCACCCAGGCATTACGTTGCCCTCAGCAACCATCACTCCAACCATCACTCACCACCCAACCATCACCCTCACCACCCATCCCCCTCACCACCCAACCATCACCCCTCACCACCCAACCATCCCCTCACCAACACATCACCCTTCACCACAACCATCAACCCCTCACCCACCCAACCATCACACCATCACCCCTCACCCAACCCTCACCCCTCACCACCCAACCATCACCCCTCACCACCCAACCATCACCCCCTCACCACCCAACCATCACCCCTCACCACCCAACCATCACCCCCTCACCACCCCACCACCCCCACACCCATCACCCCTCACCACCCAACCATCACCCCTCACCACCCAACCATCACCCCTCACCACCCAACCATCACCTTATCTCTGCAAACATCAACTCAACAAAACAAACTCGAAATCATTTGTGAGCGCTGGTGGAGGTTAGATTAGGTTAGGTTAGGTTAGGTTAGGTTAGGTTAGGTTAGGTTAGGTTAGGTTAGGTTAGGTTAGGTTAGGTTAGGTTGTCAGACAGTTATCGTAGTGCAGTCGTGTCTCGGTTGGCTGTAACAGATAGAACTGACTGACTGACTGACGACAAACCCTAATATTGCACCATTCTTTGACCTTTGACCTCTGGCAAAGGAAGAAACCTGGACGATTTTCTCAGTAATTTTTTGTTATGGTGTGTGTGTGTGTGTGTGTGTGTGTGTGTGTGTCTGTGCGCGTGTGCATGTATGTATGTATGTATGTGTGTATGTGTGTGTGTGTGTGTGTGTGTGTGTGTGCGCGTACTACACACTTATAATGCCGTGGTAATTAACTCAGAAACAAAGGAATGATGTGGAAATTGTTGACGGGAAGAAGAAAATGAGGAAGAAGAAAAAATAAAGAAATGAAAGAAGAAAATGAAAGAAGACGAAACGAAGAAAGAAAAAGAAGACCCATTTGTCTTCCGCCACTTCATCACGAGGAGGAGGACGAAGAGGAGGACGAAGAGGAGGACGAAGAGGAGGACGAAGAGGAGGACGAAGAGGAGGACGAAGAGGAGGACGAAGAGGAGGAAGAAGAGGAGGAAGAAAAACAAGAACAGCCTTGAGGTGTCGCTTTTAATCTACAGAACACCTGAATTTTTTTTTTTTTTGCATATCATTAACTAAAGGCATTGAGGACCACAGGTAAATCACACTGTAGATTCAGCTGTGTCTATCCTTATCGTGACGAGATAAGGAAGGTCGCATGAGTAGTATGAGATATTACAGAATTCTGACGACGTGTTTATAGTGGTGGTGACCAATGGACGACCGGGGATATCTCGTGTGTTCGACAATCAGCTGACGTATCAAGTCTAAAGTGTTGATTTAAGTGGTTTTATTATCCAAAACAGTTGGTTAATTACTATTATTACTTTTATTTTTATTTCACTTCGATAACTGTATTGTTGTGTTAGATCTGTAGGGGTATGGGGGAGAGGGGTGTGGTAGGGGAAGTTGAGGAGGGGGTGTGGTAGGGAGTTGAGGGAGGGTGTGGGAAGGAGGAGGTGTAGGGTAGTGGTAAGTTGAGGGGAGAGGGGTGTGGTAGGGGAAGTTGAGGGGAGAGGGGTGTGGTAGGGGAAGTTGAGGGGAGAGGGGTGTGGTAGGGGAAGTTGAGAGGGGAGGTAGGGGGGGTGACAGGGGGTGGTTTGAGAGAGGGGTGACAGAGGGATCGATAGGGAGGGGGCGTGGAGGTGGTGGTTTAGGGGGGGCGGCAGGGAGCACTGGCCGCCCCCCACCTCACGCCTCCCCACCCGCAACACACTGTTACTCCCTGTCACTGTACTTAACGGTGATCACGTGTTACTACTATCGCCACGTGTTACTTCCACCACGTGTCGCTACCACCACGTGTCGATGTTGCCACGTGTTACTACCGCCACTTCCCAAGCATGTGTCACCCCTCATTCCGTGTCACAGTACAACTAGAGAGAGAGAGATAAATGACTAAAAATGAACACTCTCTCTCTCTCTCTCTCTCTCTCTCTCTCTCTCTGCAATACAAACAAACAAACCACGTCATGAACAACACCAAACAAAACAACCAAGGGGACTCATAAGAAGTGAGAAGTCAGTCATAAATGTCAGGACAGGAAGCAGTATAACGCAAGTACAACAACATAGTCTCTAGTCCCGGATGTTGATGTTAGAATCCTACCACAACACTGACCAACACACACACACACACACACGCACCAGTGGGTGAACGAGAGACATAGAAAGAGGGAAGAATAACAGGAGATAGAAAGAAAGAAGAATAACAGGAGAGACAGAGAGAAGGACAGGATAATAAGAGGAAATTCACTTTCAATATATAATACAGTACTTGTGGTCTAATGTGTAAAATGACTTGTAATGTTGTTGTCTAGTATGTGACCCTGGCTTAGTTTACGTGTTTGAGGGACTTGGTTGAAGGACCTACCCTGACCTAACCTATCCTGGCGCAGCTCTGTCCAACCTAACCAAACCTAACCCCCCCAAAATAGCGTTAGGATGGTTATTAATCATTAGGTGATATAAACTGAGAGAACTTTCGAGTAATCCTTTACAAATATACACTGGATATTAAATCTTCTATAAGCCTGAAACAGAAGAACCAATAGAAACCTTTCCCTCTGTCGAAATCTTAAGAGAAGTAGATCTGATTGGTGAGTGGGAGCTGGGTGAGGGAGGGAAGTGGAAAAGGAGAATGGCCAACCACCACCACTACTACACCTCGTACCCGGTTATAAGTCAACAGAGAAAGGTAGAGTACAAATATAAGACCATCAATAAGGACGCTCCTCTCTCAGTGGTGCGTCACAGCCTACTACTCCACCACTCCCCCTACACTGTCAACACAACTCCTTATGGTGTTTACTTACCGAAGTTTCACCATGATGTTGAGTTATTTTTTGTTGGTGTTCGCTTAGTAAAAAAAAATGGTCTTAAAACTGATTAATTTACTTTACTTTTTGTTTTAGTTTGTTTTTTGAGACGTTCTTTTAGGCTAAGATTGAGTATAAGTTAATGATATAAAATTTTAAAAAGTTAGTTAATCAGATTTAAGTTATAGAATATATTACGGTCTTTAACTAATGCGAGGAATGGTGTATAATTAAGGCAACTTGATAACTTATGGCAACTTTCTCTTTTTGTATCATCCTACGGTTGAGGTTTTTTTTTTTCGCCCAGTACAAATTTGCGAACGTGTGTGTGTGTGTGTGTGTGTGTGTATGGGGTTGGAAACAATTACGGAGCACCTGCAAGGGATTAGGTACCCCAGCTCATTTCACCTGAGGAGTAACAGCCCCATCACCAATCTAACTTAACCTAACCCCCGAGGTTAGTTTAATCTCCAGGTGAAATAATAAGCTGAGGCGTAGAATCTTCAGGCGATTCAAAATTAAACTGGAACGGTAATGTTAATGAAAAAGCCAACCAAGATGTGTTCACCACTACCACAAGGTGAACACGAAACACTTCACCCACATACTGTCCCTCCTGTATGTGGCCGGGCGGCGAGGCTCACACCCCATCACCACTACCACCGCATGGTAATGACACGACGCAGGAGTCAGCGGAAAATGCAAACTCACCCACCTAATGGACAGTGTGCATCCGTCAGCACTCGTCTTTAGCCGTCAGCATGGAGGCTGAGCAACTCAGCAGCCATCGTCAGCACAAAGATTATAAACATATCAATGCAGATGACTGACCGACATTCAGTAACTCATGATCCAGAAACTCGCAGTAATTACTTTCAAGACGCGGCTTCATTTCATTGCTTCACGATGCTGCTTCACGACGCCGCTTGATAACACTGTTTCACGAACTGAGATAATAATAGTCGGACTCGGTATAATTAACTTATTACTTCATGTATTAAAACTCCACACCTTCATCCGCTCTTCTGGTCGAGGTGACGTGACGCGCGCTGTGGACGTTCACTGCCCCCACAGTGACACACCTCCCTCACTCATGCGTTCATTATCACCATCAGTGAAACGTTCAGTGACACGTCCCTTGCTTACGTGTTCACTGGCTGAGTGGTTCATTACAGTTCACTACAGTAATATCAAACCAGAATGAGTGAATGATAGTGTGAGTGAGTGAATAAGCATGTGAGTGAATGATAGGGGTGAGTGAGGCAGGAGGCGGGTAGTGGTGGAGAGAGCGCCTGGCACCAACACCACCATCTGCTGCCCCTCACTCACTTACGTTATCTGTGGCTCCTTAATGTGGGGCCTCCAGCGTGTGATCTGTGTGTGGCCCCCTAATGTACTGCATGGCACCCAGTGTGTGTGTGTGTGTGTGTGTGTGTGTGTGTGTGTGTGTGTGTGTGTGTGTGTGTCCCCTCTATGTGTGGCCTCAGTGTGTGTCCCTTCAGTGAGTGGCCTCGTGTGTGTGTGTGTGTGTGTGTGAACCGGAAATCACATTATCTATGCATCACAACATTTATATCCCCCCAAAATAAATCTGATACATTCTTCAATTAATACATTCAAACATACATAATATATACATATACATACGTTCATTTATGCATATAACTGGAAGACGGAAACAAAATCATACTTGCATCATTTCACCATTTCCTCATCACCTAGAGACACGTCCCAGTTCTCGCAGTCTCCTCTCGCGTTTAAAAATATTCCATTTCAATTATTTCCCCGGTTAAGATTACCAGTCACACCCCACAACACTGCAGACTAAATGGCAGAGACACTTAAGATACGTAATAGTTTGTAATAATGGTACAAACTGTAATATATTAGGGTAAAGATGGTGGTTTCTTCATTAAGGCTTTGAAAGGTTGGGTTGCTAAGCGCGAACTTAGCAACAAGGAGTAGGCTACCTCCCCTCCCTCGGTAATAATATACGTTAATAAACTAAATTTGCCTGCTGGGGGTGACTGTCATTCATTCATCGTGGTAGAATATGCAAATTGACCCAAACTCACAGGAAAAATTTCAAAAAGTTTCAAGGGTTCTACGAAAACAAGAAGGACAAAAATAAACCAAGAACTTACATTCCCAAGCCATGCACACTACACACCCGTCGCCGCCGCCGCTGTCACTGACCCCTGAGGCACTTACAGAATTTCACCTGGCCATAAACGGGAGACAATACGTGCGAGTCTCTCTATGCACATGAATGCAATAACAAAACTTATTGAAGATGAAAAAAAAATATATATATATAAACTAAAAAAAAAAAAATATGGAGATGGGTGAATAAATTATTACCTTGGTGTGCTATAATTGTAATGGCGGGAAGATGAAGCTGAATGATACTGTTTATAAGCTCTGCAGTGCCAAGTCTCGTGTCTACTGTATTATGCCAAAGAAAAACTATACAAAAGAAACATGTCTTATAAAATAAAAATAACTAAAACACTAAAGATATTAAAGACTTCAGGGTACAAAAATCGTACTGCATCTTTTACCAGACGGACGATGTTGTTGCAGTCTTTAATTTTTCCAACTGTCTAGAACATCATGGCACAGACCATTTAAATTATTTGGACTCTCTTAAAACGCGATCAAGTCTTTAAATCTCCACTGAGACCGAGTACTTAATAGGTGTTGGTGGGCGTGTTTATAGGGTGCTGCAGGTGTGTGTGGGGGGGGGTTACGTTGGCGTCCCAGCACTCGCCCGGCAGTTTGGCTCCCTCACTACCTCCCAGTTCATGGTGCGCCTTAGATAAGTTGTTAGGTCTGTAGGCCGGGAACCTGTCTGTCTGTCTGTCTGTCTGTCACACCATGCGGCAGCAGTGTTGCCAAATGTGGTTGGTGAAAATCGGCTCGATTGACCTGTAGAATCGGCTAAGCACAATATTACGCGCGTATCCTAAACAATGTGCAAATTTTAAGTAAATATACAAATGTTAAGTACTCACCACTTAGTTCAGAGAAAAAAATATGCCGTCCTCTTCTTCCTCTTCTAATATACTATAGGACTAGGCGTGTGTGTGTGTCTGTTCTGGGCAGCCGAAAAGGCACAATCGTTTTTCATCAAACTTGGTGGAAAAATCGCAAAAAATTCGTAGAGTGGAACAAACCTGGTCCAATGTCGATGGTTTCTTTAGGAAGACATTAGTTAAAATTTTATTTACGATGGAAAACGATGCAAGTCTACGGACTTGGCGCACCCTAATTAACCATGCATGTCTACGGACTTGGCACATCCTCATTCGCTGTACGCTGTCATGAGCGTTCAAACTCTCACAAGGGCACGAACGTGCCCGCGATAGCTTGTCAGTCTCTATAGTAGAATAGCTTCTGTTGCCTTTGATGTCGATGAACTGTATGTTACCATTGTACCTATTTCCTTTACCACTTGTTTTGGCAGTTCATACGAATGGCAACATTTTCCAACTCTTCTGGGTCCACTTTTCACTGCAATAACCGCACAGACTGAACTTGTATTCAACCGATTTCTGAGTTTTGATTTAATAATATTTTATATTGACACTCGCATTATCAATTCCAACTCCTAGTAACTTCTGTGGCTCCAGCTGTACATCCTGTAAAAGGTTCTTGAAGGCATTTTCTATAGAATGCACTGTTCCATCTTCTAGTTCAATAAGTCCAAGATACGTTGACACAATTTTCTTTAACTCCTTGCCGAAATAACGTACAATAACACCAAGCAACTTCACGAGAGCTATGTCAGTTGACTCATCAATCAAAATGCTGTATTGTGCATCACCAATATCTTTTCGTAGACTCTCAGTAAAGTGCGGTGCCAACGCATTTACTATAATGATTTTGCACTTGGTTCTATGCAACTTCATATTCCTCCCTGCTTTACTGTCACTGAACGCCTTTTTGCAAGCTTCCGACACATGATCCACAGTTAGAAATGCAGTATGTTCAGTAATTACCATCGATAGCAGTCCCTCGGCCTCACTTGTGGCTTGTTGTTGAGTATCAGTAAATTTAGAGAAAGGTGACTTGGTTTGCCTTGTACTAGAAAATGGATCTGATGATTTGACATGTTTTACTGAAACTGCATGCTTTCTCAGATTATAAAGTTTTGCATTGATCACGCATTTACAGAACAAGCAATATGCCTTAGTTTTATTTATTTTTTCTACAGGCTTAAGCCAGTCCTT
Source organism: Homarus americanus (assembly GCF_018991925.1). Lineage (NCBI taxonomy): Eukaryota > Metazoa > Arthropoda > Malacostraca > Decapoda > Nephropidae > Homarus > Homarus americanus. The sequence goes on from NW_024746161.1 coordinate 9,164,900, forward strand.
TAACTCTGGAAAGGCCTCCCAGATTTTTCTGTATGCTTGAGCGTAAATTAGCCCCACTTAGGTTAATTAAAGCACTAGTGACGTCTGGGAGGCTACTGGCGGTGGCCCAGGTGGGACCCCAAGGCGGACAGGTCCTGTACCTGTACAAAGTTCGAACGTGTAATGGACATGATCAGCAGAGGGACGGGGTTGGGTTGCGACTACTCCGTATTCTATTTACTTTAATTTTGTTTTCTAATTTCAGGGGGAGGACAAAATAGGTTTAAATTACTAATAATCATCATGTATACGAAATCCGCTGGAACTTCCCCCAAATCCAGTGAAAATGCACCAGAAAATCTGCTATCCGCAAAAGGTCCAAACCATCCACGTTTTGAAAGGACAATCCGCTGGATTTAGCGGGTTTTCCGCCAAGTTGGCAACACTGTTAAGCGGCAGTAACCTTCACTCAGTCACAGTGTAACAACCTCCACTCGGCCGGACATAACTTATCATCATCTAAAAAACCTGACGTCCACATGACAACTAATCTTCCAAATTAGTTCCGCGTGACATACATATGGTGGGTGTCAACACGCAATAATTGTCTCTCATTTTACATGATAAAACTGCAAACTGTGGTAATGTCACGCACTATCTCCCCACGAGTGTCAACAACCTGCTGTACAATAATTGATGTGTCACTCAGGTCGATTAATATGTTCGCTCTTTTACATTAAGTTTCCGAGTAAAGAAAACTCAAAGTTAGATCCGTGAGTGAACTACAAGTAATATTAGACAGATGATATTAATATTAATGACTAAAATAATATAATTTTCAATGACCAAAACAAGATAACCTCATTGCACTAATGCAACTGACTCATTACTATTCGTCACCCCTTGTTCCACCTTCGTTACCTGTACAGCTCCCAACCACTATGTGCACCACCTCCACCACTTACTCTGAAATTATATAGTTTGCTCCATTCTCTTAATAGTTTCATCTTAGTAAATTACCCGTGAAGTCATCATGCATAAGCAATGTATGGTGACAGCGTTCATATCTGAAGCAGTACTAGTCCACCCGTGAACCACTTGGCCAGCTGACCCGCGTTAAACCTTTACAGTATAGTGATCAACACGAGTGATTGACTGAGTGTTGCCTAATACTAGTGTTGTGCGTCGCTCAGGTTGATCTGCCTCGACTGGTCTGGTACAACTGGGGGTCACAAGTTCAGTAAAAATCATGACCAATCCGCCGCAGATCTTGCTGCGTTGTTGCGGGTATGACCAGCACCGACCATTATTATAACTGGGACACACTTCTTGCTTTCGAGATGAAATCCGTGAGTCCACTTGTACACGCAGGCGACGCACGCACCCCCCCTCCCCCCTCTCCAAACACCTAATGTCTCTCCTTCGGTGATGTTGATGGTGATGAAGAGTATCATCCGTGTTATAAAGTTACTGATATAAGAACTCACACGGTAAGGAAGAGCAGCACCTTGGCCCTCCCTCATCAGTCGGTAACACTAGATGATAAGGGTTACTTACAGACGTGAAGTAGATGCCTTTGTTTTCAATCATAATAAATGGCGGTAATTTGGCTCTTTCGTTTACCTCCGGCACTTATTTTCTAAGAAAAATATAACATTTTAGTTAAGATTTTAGGTATAAGAGCTGCTCAGATCACTATCATGAGGAACGTGGCGGTGGGACAGTGTGGTGAGGATGACCCAGCAGGAAGGCGTCCAATTAACCGTGTCCACTACAATACAATTCCTAACTTTAAAGAAAATAATCCGACATGAAATACGGTATTGGAATTTGCTTTGTGCTACGTATAATTTTATACTTATGTGAGTGTGTTCTGTTACAAATATAATAATAGAGAGCGGTCGTGGCCAGCAGAGTGTGCCGTAATGGTGAGTGGGCGTGGTTGGCCCGGGCACCTCTGGGGTTACTTCCACACATGACTGAAGATATAACGCGCAAGACGCACTAAAAGCGCGAAGGAAAATGTGTGTGTCATTCCTTAAAGTTCTCGTCGATTCAGAACAAGTTGTTGCAGGTGAGAAGAGCGAAGGTGGGTCGACACACAGGCACCTTATACATTCTTGCCCAGTTGCCCACCACACCAACACACACACACACACACACACACCACTACTTTAACTACCTACTTGGTGTCTTGTATCTGCCATACGATTTGCCAGTTTCATTAATTTGTGACGGGCAAAAGATATTAGTTCAACTGACCTATCTGACCTATTCTTAAACGCTTTGAGCAATTGTGGAAAAAAAAATATTACACAATTGAGCTGAGGGAGCGTAGTCTAGCCAAGAAGACAAGAACGGTCATATCCCACATTTACTACAACTAATCACTTGTACTGAATACATACAATTAACAAATATATTACAGCAAGAAGTTAAGTATTATTTGATATTTCTTAAACTAACATATTTCAACACATTTACAACTGGTATTTCAAGCACACACACACTTTGTTATCAGGCGTTGTTAATAATTATAATGACTGAGGCGATTCAGACACCCTCAGACAGTATAGCTGTTGGTGGGCCGAATAAAAACGTTGATCTGTCATTATTTTTGGTTTGCTTAAGATATAATTAAGATTTATTACTGAAATATAAATAAAAAATACATAAACTTGAAATTATTTGTCTACAATATTTAATAAACATTTAATAGTTGATGCTAATGAGTGTACTGTACAATATGGACTTAGAATTTATTCATCATGGCAGCGCGAGGGTAGAACTTAACCACACTGAACAATAAACTTCATAACAAAGAACAAACCAACCACCCGAACGGTTAATAAACTGATAATTAAATGATAACAAAACATGGCGTCTCATATCCATACAATAAATCATACACAGAAAGAATAAACTTATATTCAAACATTTTTATACAATTCTACTAACAATCTGAAATCCTGGTAATCGTTCAGGTCATCAAAACAGTCATCGAAATTCAATTGCGCATCACCAGTCTTGTATATCAGAGTCACAGTATCGCACAGTCTCTCTCTCTCACCTCACACCTCTCGCTCCCGAGGTGTTGTCATCAGATTGGCCAACAACATATTCCTCTGATATTATGTACTACGAGTTTCTGAAGGTTTAGTGTGGCCAATGGAATTTTCTTCAGAGGGGAGTGAATTATTCTCAAGTGGCTAGGTTAGACAATGGTGGTCTGTGAGGGAGGGAAAGAAGAGGATGTTAGAGGTGGAGTGAGGGAGGTGGAGAATGAGGAGGGAGGTAGAGTTAAGCGCAAGGAAGAGGCCAAGGTGGTAGAGTGAGGGAATAAGGGTGGGGGGTGGGAGGGGTGGATGGGTGGGCATGTGGGGGGTGGATGTGGGGGGTGGGAGAGGGGTGGATGGGTGGGCATGTGGGGGTAGGAGGTGGATGGGTGGGCATGTGGGGGTAGGAGGTGGATGGGTGGGCATGGGGGTGGAAGAGGGTGGATGGGTGGGCATGTGGGGGGTAGGAGGTGGATGGGTGGGCATGTGGGGGGGGGGTAGGAGGTGAATGGGTGGGCATGTGGGGAGGTGGATGGGTAGGGATGTGGAAGCCTCCTCACCACACTCTGGGTTACCCACACACACACATGAATAGTTCGTTGACTGGCGTTAGACGTGGGCGCCACACCACCACCACCACCTTACCCACACTACTACCACCGCCCACCCTGCCAACAACCCCCTCCCACCCTATCTCTGGCACCCTGAACACACCCACGTGATGTTTGTCAATCAAAACAGTTGCAGCATGACATGTTTATTGGCCGAATGAAGCGGTATAGCTATGAGGAGGATGGGAAGGGATGATGGGATGGGAGGATGGAAGATGAGGAAGGGAGGTGAGGATGGGATGGGAGGGTGGAGAGGTGTGCTGTTACTCGTGGCTGTGTTAAGACGGGAAGAGGTGATGTGACAGCGGTGACGTGGGGGGGGGGAGGGGTCACAGCTGCCGTATGCTGTTCACCTCCTCTAATACGTCATTTTTAAACCTCCCGACATTGTTGGTGGCTGTACAAATATTAACAAGTGACTTACACATACATACAACCTTTATATATTCTCATGACCGTAAAGAATATTGAAGTCTCAAATATTTTTGTTTCGTGCTTGAAGAAGAATATACAATGTGGCCACGTAGTACAGAGCTGCTGGTGCTGTGATCTGCCTGTATCTAAACTCTATTATCAAAACAGTAAAGTTATATTCTCACTAGACAAACATGCCCAAAGTGATGTATTTATTTTTCCTATATAATGAAAGTGGTTATTTTCTGAACATTTTTATCATGTAAGTTTTTTCTAATTTGTTTGATAGATTCCGACAAAATTACCACAACTAGTGCCATTATCAGTCATATATGTGGCACCATCAGTGTTCCACGGGGCACTGTAGTGAATTATTAGAGCCAGGTTTGGGCTCTTGATTGGTGGAGAAGCACTACAGGTATAAAACCACCAAAACCTATACCTTAATAACTTATCAAATGGCGGGTGATTGATGTGTGTGTGTGTGTGTGTGTGTGTGTGTGTGTGTGTATGTAGAAATTGACACACACACACACACACACGTCTGATAGAAAGCTATACCGAGACAAATGTAATAATAATAAACTCAATAACAACAACGTAGTCATAGAGGTGTCAATTTATTTTCGTTTTCTTTGATGATGGACGAAGCATTAGAGTATACATCAATAAACAACATTACTGCCTCAAACTGTTTCGAATTTCACGACTCAAAAGAAAAATACTGATAGGGAATAAATCAGACTGTAGTCCATTATTACCTACTCGTTGTGGTAGAGAGAAAAAAAAGATAAACTAGAGAATATTAAAGAAAACGGGACATAATTTAAGAAGAGAAAGAAAGGAGAGACTATTGATTTTTTTTTTTTTTAGAAATAGTAAGTGTAATAAAATTCGCCGAAGATATCCACAACAAGGTCAAAGTTCGGTTAGGTTAGGTTTGGTTAGGTTAGGTTAGGTTAGGTTAGGTTTGGTTAGGATAAGTTAGGTTAGGTTTGGTTAGGATAAGTTAGGTTAGGTTTGGTGAGGCTAAGTTAGGTTAGGTTAGAATGTAACGATAACCATACTAACCATAAACAAGACAGCCACATGCACATAAAGCACCTGATGATGATGATGTGATTAATAATGTGTCTCCTTCAAAACTCTTCAAAATAAACTGGAAAAAAATGAAACCAAGCAAGCAAGCGTGTAAACATAATTAAGGCCTTGAAGACTATGACAGACAGACAGACAGACAGACAGACATAGACAGACACACAGACACACAGACAGACAATAAGTGGATCCTCATTTGCTCCGGAATACCTGCAGGAAATAACGAGAGAGAGATGCCATTGAGAAAAAATAAATTCTGAATGATACCCCAAGTAGGCTACCCAGTGTATCCTGTGCCCAGGTGGCTGAGAGGGCTAGCAGAGTTCACACACACACACACACACACACACACACACACACACACACACACACACACATAAATTTACTCAAAACTTCAATAATTATATGATCAAATGTCCAAAGTAAAAAAATAATAATTATGTAAAATCTATTAAAAGTTATTGTACTTTAACCTGTGACGTCATTAATTATATCATATAGAATGTTACTGTATTATTTATGTAATAGACTGGGGGGACAATCCTGTATTTTATGTAATTTAATCACATTTGGTCTACCCCCAACCACAACTATTACCACAATTACCCCTCACCACTCCCATAACTACCACCACTACTACCACCACCACCACCACCACTACTACCACCACTACTACCACCACCACTACTACCCCCTACTACCACCACCACCACCACCACTACTACCCCCTACTACCACAATCACCACCATTTGTTAGGAGGTGAAGTGTGTTATTGTATCACTACTCACTATAACACATAACACCTCGCAGTACTATAGGAGATTACAGAGTCTCATAAAACGTGTCAGGGATCACGCCATCATCACCCTAATGCGTGCACTAAATACTGGTCAAATTCAGGCGGGTAAACAGGGGTTCGTTGACCACCTGACCCAGGGTTCAACAGCCGGTCACTGCTTACTCTCGTCTCTACCTAACACACACACCGTAAAATACTTGTATCGCCTTGTCCATCATTCTAATTATTCTCCTCTAATACTAAACATCTTTGTTGAGTGATTGATTGCACCTGTTAGTTTACCTGTAGGTGTGTGACGGCGCTTACCTGTGTGTGAAGGTAAGTCCTGCCACACCTCCCTAACCAACACACTGCTGGGTTATGTTTATTGATGGTTAATTGATTAGGTGACCCCAGAGATATCCTGACATGACCTAACTAACCTGTCTCTCTGGTGTGTGTGTGTGTGTGTGTGTGTGTGTGTGTGTGTGTGTGTGTGTGGCATTCCTGGATGTACTCAATGTAAGGGCGTGTATTGTAAGTCCTGAAAGAGTAAAGTCCATTATAGTGTTGGAATATTGGACGAGTTTATGTAAGAGTGTGAATTATGGTGTTATTGACAGCTTACCTGGCGTCACCTGGGGCCACACCTTTGGTACACCTGGTGGCCGTGCAACACCAGCAGCCCTGAATATCGTATACTTGAGGCGGAAGTAGTGTAGTAGTGGACCAAGTATCCAATGTACCTTCACTGTCTCACACGGGGGCACTGTACCGCGTGTCTTGTTGGAAGGAATGTAGCGGTGTGTACCCTGGGTGTGGTGTACCCTGTGTGTGGTGTACCGTGTGTGTGTGTGGTGTACCGTGCACCCTGGAAGCCACACCCTGACCAGGTAATCTATGAGCCTTAGCTGTCGAGGTACCTTTGGAAGAGACTACCCCCGTTCCCCCTCCCACCCCCACCTCTTCCCCAACTTCCTGTGGCGGTGGACGACCCCTGGCGACTGTCACACCTCTCTAAAACACACACACACACACACACACACACACACACTCACACACACACACACACACACAAATTAACATTACATCTTTCAAAACTCAATCTAAAACCCATTAACCATTTATCTAGTAATTTATTCATACTAAACTTCCTCAAAACATCACCACAAAAGTTATCTTATATTCCTTTATCGACATTGACAGTAGAAGAGTTTATTTAGCCAGAAAAATACCGACACAGAATGAACGCTATACCGGGGTAACACTAACCATTGTAAACATTGTCGAGTGATCCATCCAGGCGTATGATGTAACCTCCATATAGCGGACTTCTCTTTCCATAATTTAGTCTGTTAGGATGAGGGAAGTTTCACATTTAACGGACTCTCGATATAAAGGATTTTCTTCTCCATATGTAGTCCAGGTAATATTTGATGATAATAATAATAATAATTATAATAAATACAATAACAATAACTACAGTAACAGCAACAAAAACAATAATACTAATAATAATAATGATAATACGAACAACAATAAAAGAAGCAACAACACTAATAAAAAATAATAGCAACAACAGCAATAACAACAACAAAACAATAATAATGATTAATAACAACAATAACAAAAACAGCATCTAAGACTGGCAAACAATTAAATGAAAACAAACAGTATTATGTCTATGGTCAATATATACTTACCATAAACCCTCAGAACACCTACACACTAAGCTCACTACATTACGCTAATTAGGTCTGGCTGTGGAGTTAATTAGGTCTGGCTGTGGAGTTAATTAGGTCTGGTTGTGGAGTTAATTAGGTCTGGTTGTGGAGTTAATTAGGTCTGGTTGTGGAGTTAATTAGGTCTGGTTGTGGAGTTAATTAGGTCTGGCTCTGGAGTTAATTAGGTCTGGTTGTGGAGTTAATTAGGTCTGGCTGTGGAGTTAATTAGGTCTGGCTGTGGAGTTAATCTAACCTAACCTAACCTAGAGATGGAGATTCTTCCTCGGGTAAAACAAATAAAAATTAAAAATACTTAGTAATTACGTAATAAGCAGCATGGATAGTTAACAAGAATACCATAGTATCACTTGTCACTGCAGGAATAGTTGGAATCTCTGGAATAGTTGAAATCTTTGGAATAGTCTACAAGGCATGGCTGGAATGGTTGGAATGTGTACGTAAGTTTAAGAAAAGAGTTTGTCTTTAACCAATGACCCGTATACTCAGGAAAATGACCACACACACACAAAAAAAAATCGGTTGTTATTTTACAGACGGCAATGTGTTTATATAATCTTACGTAATTGTTCCTTTCTTTATATTACAGGTAAGGTGTCAGGTGTGAGGCGAGGTGAGAGTGATGAAAGTAATGGTGGTAGACATCAACAGCCTCTGTACTGTGAGTTAGAAGCCCATTATTTCTATTTATTTGCCATAACAAATGACTGTACCAGCAAATTTTACCTGAGAATCTTACCTGAGACGTGACTAGGTGGTGGGGTGGAGGGTGGGGGAGGGGTGTCTCACTATTCATTTGCTCTATTCTGATTGGCGTAATAAGGTATAGTGGGCGTGGAAGGGGTGGTTGAGGGCGTGGCGTGTGTAAGTGGGTGGGTGGGTGGACGGAGGTAGGGGTGAGTGGAGGTGAGAACGCTCAGGGTGTGTGGAGTTGGATGGAGTGGGGTTGGGAGGGGTGGGGTGGAATATGGGATGAGGTGGGGTGGGGTGGGGTGGAATGTGGGGTGAGGTGGGATGGGGGGCAGGGGGGGGGGGTGAAATTAGGGGTGGAGGGGTGGAATGTGGGGTGGAGGGTGGGGTGGAAGTGGGGTGGGGGTGGGGTGGAGTGGGGTTGGGTGGGGCGGGGAGGTGCAGGTTGGGAACATCGTCCTCTATGAGTTAACAGTTGCTGCTGCACTTTAACTGTTGTGTTTCCTGACTGCCGCCACAACAACATACATCTTCACTACACTCTTGCTTTTACTTCCTTCATCAGGCAGGCAGGCAGGTCAGGGTCTAAGATGGTACCGTAACCCTGACGATAAAAATAACACGATTACCTGATGATTAGACACCCGTAGCTTGTTTCACCTGATGACTTAATGCTAACCTAACCTAACCACATAATATATTAAGCTAGGGTAACCAATCTTCGTGTGAAGTAAATAAACGAGAAAAAATAAGATGCGACTGGAATCAATTTGTCATTTGAAGATTGTCTTCCGACCTCTACGATACCCATAAGACCCATACGATACCTTCTACGATACTAAGACCTGTCCTACGATACCCAGGACCTCTACGATATCGGCCTATACTCTGATATCTTTATGATAAAGACCTTGATATCACACGACCTCTACGATACCCATAAGACCATGATACGACCTCTCGATACCCTGTCTACGATACTGACCTCTACGATACCCCAAAGATCACGATACCCATTGTCTACGATACCCATAAGATCTATACGATACCCGACCTCTACGATACCCATAAGACCTACATTTGACCTCTGGATCTATGACTCTACGATATGAGCGATACCCGATATTTTACGATACCATAAGACCTCTACGATACCCATAAGACCTACGATACCCCCAGACCTCTACGATACCCATAAGACCTAAACGACACTCTACGATACGCAGACTATACGATACCCACGACCTCTACATTGCAAAAGTCTATACGATACCCGACCTCTACGATACCCAATAAAGATCTGCCACGACTCTACGATACCCATAAGACTGACAATGTCCGACCTCTACGATACCCATAAGACTGACATCCACCCCAACATCACATTGTAAGATCATACGATACCTCTACGAATACCCATATATACGATACCCACGACCTCTACGATGCCCATAAGACCTTATGTTGACCTCTACGATACCTATACGATCCCGACCTCTACGATACCATAAGATCTATACGATACCCGACCTCTACGATACCCATAAGACCTATACGATACCCCCGACCTCTACGATACCCATAAGACTCTACGTGTCCAGCCTCTACGATACCCATAAGACCTATACTACACAGCTCTGACCTCCGATATCCACAACCTCTACGATATTCACACAACCTCTACGATACCACGACCTCTCCATACCCCGACCTCTACGATACCCGACCTCCATGTACCTCTCCTTGTTCAGACACCAGGAAAGTATTATCAACGAAGTAAAAGATGAGGTTCTGTACTGTACCAAATATGAAGAGTTTTACATTATTTTACACTCAATGAACGTCAACTAATTATTCACCTAACCCAACCTAACCTAATCTAACCTAAATTAATGTACTAACCTAATGTAAGTTAAACTAACCTAACCAAACCTAACCTAACCTAAATTCTAATTAATACTAACTCTTGAGTTAAACTACCTAATCTAACCCTAATCTCAGCTAAACTTCATCCTAACCTTACACTTGCATCATCCAATAAACCACACTTGTGTGTGTGTGTGTGTGTGTGTGTGTGTGTGTGTGTGTGTGTGTGTGTGTGTGTGTGTGTGTGTGTGTGTGGTGGTATCTTTTAATGGCTGTCTTTAACGAATGAGTCAAAACACTTCTTGGGATTTCGCTTCTTTTTCAGGTATTCTGGTGGATCTCTTCTTCTTCTTCTTCTTCTTCTTCCTCCTCCTCCTCTTCCTCCTCCTTCTTCTTCCTCCTCTTCCTTCTTCCTCCTCCTTCATCTTCTTCTGTCAACAACCTCATTACGACACTACAGTATAGGAATGTTCCCTCTCGTGTGTGTGTGTGTGTGTGTAACCTCCATATTACAGACTTTTCTCCATGTAATCCGTTAAAATGCAGGGGGGTTCATATCTAACAGAACCTTGATATAACACTCTATTTGCATTTGGAAGAAAGTTTCACATCTAACGGATTTTCGATATAACGGATTTTCCTCTCCATATAATCCGTTAAATAGAAGTGTTTCACTGTGTAAGGTGATATTACCAGCTGAGGGTTCAATAGGCCTTCACTGCACTGGATCACCTGCATTTCCCAAACCATAAAGTTAGTTGCATATTTAAACCTTGTTGAACGATGAGATGTCCCAGGATCAAACCAACGACCCATTGACCAGGATATGAGTGTTGTATCCACTCTGCCACTACGTCAGGAGATAACGGAGGTGAGTTTGTTACCGGGGCCATACACACTACATGGCAGCAACAGTGAAGCTATGCAGATTTCTATTCAGCTATAGAAAGCGTGTGGGTGGGGGGCTTTACTGGGTTATAAAGACTACAGAGTTATAGTCGGTGATCACAGGAGACAGCATCACCTGATCACATAGCAGTAGCCAGGGGTTGACGAGGCAGTAGCCAGGGGTCGACGCGGACTACAGACTACAGAGGCTGCGGGTAACGGGAACTTCACACACACACACCTGAGATCACTGACACGCGCCAGCTCTACGCGCAGAGAACGGGGACACGAGTGGCCAGGTGCAGGTATTTTGTTTTACCTGTGTGGCTGTATGAATGAGGGACGTCCACTGTATGTTTGTATGATGGTATGGAGGCATGTATCAGTTAATGTATACATGGTGGTGTGTATGTATGCTGGTACACATGTTGAGGTGTAAACTTAAATTTCATGTGTGTTGTGTATGTAGTGCTGCATGCGTGCCTCCAGGTAGAGTGTGTGTGTGTGTGTTTGCGTGTGTTTGTTTGTTTGTTTGTTTGTTTGTTTGTTTGTTTGTTTCATAACCGTGCCAGGTTTTTTACTTCGATGTGTATCTGTCTGACACTTGAGGTAGTCAGCAGTACGTCAGGACACACAGTAACTGTTAGCAGGACGTGAAGGGAGTGAGTGAGACGGAGTAACAGCCCAGCAGGTGAGCGGGCGTGTATATGTGCCGAGCAACGACCTCCCGTGCTCAGGGTTCAACACTCTATCACGACCAGTGTGTGCATTCTAATTCTCGTCTGCCTCTCCACCTTCCCCTATACACCCCAACATTCTCCTCCCAGACCTCTTAATGTATGTGTCAGTTTGTTGCTCCCACACGTCACCCTCAACGGTATGCACACAACACAGTTTTTCTCGGCGAGTGAGTGGGATTATGAGAGTTGTGTTGGTCGACTGGTTCCCTCCTCAGTCAATGAACTGTGTACATCTCGGGCCAGTCACATGATGCTGATGATACAGTCAAGAGAGCAAAGATCTGGTGGCTGTGTCAACACGTGACAGATCGTAAACAGGAATATTGGTGGACTGAGGAGCAAGATGTGGTCCTGCGCCAGCACCGCCAGGCCACACTGCACTACCTACCTCTTGTTCACCTCGTGGATGGGGAGATCTCGCGTGACATCTTCATCTTTTGTTAATGTTGGGAGGCAGGGCCGGGCAGTGTGTGTGTGTCGCCCCCGTGGGAAGAAGGGGGGCGCGTGGGGGCGGCGGCTTGCGAGGCGGTCAGTACTCTAGCCAGCCAGCCAACGGTCAGCAACAACTGCGTCAGTGGTTGACATCCTGACGGCCTTGACACCCTTACCTGGTTGCCTACTTCGGCCTTCGCTTGACTGTCCCAGGTGGCGCCGCTGTCCCTCCCCCGCCCCACTGTCCCGCCTCACCATCTTCCCCTCACCTCTGCCCCATCATCTTCCCCTCACCCCTGCCCCACCATCTCCCCTCAGTACCTCGTGTGACTGATACATCCCGTCACAGGCTATTGACTACACGTGTCACAAATCGAGTAACTTATCAGACGAGTTACAACAGTAGGGACACGTGAGGTGGATATCAACATTAGAATTACATTCGTCACAAGCGCAAGGAGAAAGTTAGCTGCATAACAACAAACAGCAGGTACAGCAGGCTGGCCACAACAGCAGTATCTCAGCAGGCTGGCCACAACAGAAAAATTAGGGCAGGTTTTCCACAACAGCAGACCGAAGAGGAAGCCGGTCACAACAGCAAAATCACAGCAGCCGGCTAGGGTGCAGTGTGAAGAGGGTGACAGAGGCGGCTGCAGAGGTCGTGTGTTCACCCCCAACAGCGGGTGTTTCTTGTGCTTCACATGTGTCAACACACAGTGAGGCGGACAGTTATCACATATATAACTAGACCATCACTGATCACATCGCCTCCGCACCACATCGCCATCTACCCCACTACACACCAAATACCTTACACGCAGGAGAATGAACACAACTCAGTATTAAACTAAAAATAAAAAGTGTTGTAAAAAGTCAAAATTTATTATCTGTCGGAGTTGTCTTGTCTATTATCTATCGCCACACAACACCAGCACTGCCGCGTCACATGAAGGCGCAGCAACTTGTACCTAACCTTACACCCCCCCAGCCCTGGGATACAACTCTAGCAGCGAGGCTTTTATCTCTCCTTATCACGACGGACCCTAACAGAGGAAAACCAGAGAGAGAGAGGGCTATTGAACCACCAGAGCACATGACTCACTACACCTGAAACTGAAAAAAATACCCAATGTTTGCCGAAGTATTTTAAAGAGAAAGAAAAATTAATGAAAAAAAAAATAATCATGTGGCTGTGGTTTTATCATTTCTATAAACATTGATGCTGGTTAATGAATGTTTAAATGGATCAGGCGATTGGAGGGTGGGTGGGTGTGTGGAATGGAAGAGAGGAGTTGGGTGTGTACAAGGGATGTGGATTCTGAAACTGATACTCTCGTCCATGATCCGTTGTCTACATCTCACATTCCCTCACACACACACACACACACACACTCTTTAGGGCTCAATAAATGCACTTAATACCGGAAAACGAACTAAAAAAGTATTAATAGTTTTTTTCATAATACTTACATACATACACCGAGAATGAATGTATCTTATGATTATTAATGAACACAAAAATAAATAATGAAGAATTTATAGATCTCACGTCAGAGGAACCCGGCTACCTACCTTTACCTGCAGAGTGCACTGACCCTCCTCCTCCCTCAGATGGCTCCCCTGCCGACCGCTACACACTATAACTGCTGCTACAGGCACCCCTCCCCCCACCTCCTCCTTCTGTAGCTGTTCTTGTTTATCTTCCTCCTGCTGTTGCCATTACTATTGTTGTTCAGATGCTGTTCTTACTAGTAGCGCTGCTATTAGGGTGATGCTAGTATTCTGCCTCTCCTCTGCATTACTGTTATGGCTAACTGTTGCTGTTCAGGCAGAGGTTGCTGCCGCCCTGCTCGTGTTACAGCTGGTGAAGGTCGAACTGCTGGCGTGCACACACACACACACATCACGTATCACCCGTCACAGGCACACACAACACACACACAGGCACACATGCACACATACACATACATAAACACAAGCACACATGCATACATAAACACACACACACACACACACACACACACACACACACACACACACACACACACACACACACACACACACAACACTCATCACCCACTTACACTTCCCGTGATGGCCATCTGAGGCCACTCACCCTCCCTTATCTAATCATGCATGACCTGCCTAACTTAACCTAACCTACCCTATCCTTAACTCCAACTCTAATCATTCTCACTTAACATAACCTAACCAATCCCTTTAACGTCAACAAATTCGGGTCCGTTTCTGTTTCCGGATTCGGTTTCGGGTCTGGATTCGGGAAACACTCTGACCGCCACTTCCGCCAACACTTTCGCCACTACAGCTGTGTGAGCCCCCTTCTGCAGTATTACGTCATTCTCCGTCAAGATATTTTCTATCCACACACACACACACACACACACACACACACACACACACACATAGATCTCACCTGCAGTAGTTAATTATCAAAGGTAAATCACTAGGTTGGGACTATACAGGTCACACGTAGTCTGTCTGTCTGTCTGTCTGTTAGTCAAGGTGTTGTACAGGGTATCTATTTAGCTCACAGGTATTTACTGGCAATGGGAGGTGGTGGTGTAGTACTTAACTCTGGATAGTGATAGTGATAGTGACAGTAGAGGTGATAGTAGTTGTGACAGTGGTGGTAGTGGTGACAGTGGTTGTAGTGGTGATAGTGATAATGGTGGTGGTGATGATGGAGGCGGCGGCGGCGGCAGAGTTGGAATGACCTCAGTGATGGTGATGATAATAATAGCTCTCTCCTCATGTAGCAGCACCTACAGTATATATCGATCGTGTCGCATAATGTGTCTCGCCTGCTGTAGTCATGTTGTCTCGCCTGCTGTAGTCATGTTGTCTCTCCTGCTGTAGTCATGTTGTCTCGCCTGCTGTAGTCATGTTGTCTCTCCTGCTGCTGTAGTCATGTTGTCTCGCCTGCTGTAGTCATATTGTTCCTCCCACAGTAGTCATGTTGTCTCGCCTGCTGCAGTCATGTTGTCCTTCGCCTGCTGTAGTCATGTTGTCTCTCCTGCTGTAGTCATGTTGTCTCGCCTGCTGTAGTCATGTTGTCTCGCCTGCTGTAGTCATGTTGTCTCTCCTGCTGTAGTCATGTTGTCTCTCCTGCTGTAGCCATGTTGTCTCTCCTGCTGTAGTCATGTTGTCTCTCCTGCTGTAGTCATGTTGTCTCGCCTGCTGTAGTCATGTTGTCTCTCCTGCTGTAGTCATGTTGTCTCGCCTGCTGTAGTCATGTTGTTTCGCCTGCTGTAGTCATGTTGTCTCTCCTGCTGTAGTCATGTTGTCTCGCCTGCTGTAGTCATGTTGTCTCTCCTGCTGTAGTCATGTTGTCTCTCCTGCTGTAGTAATGTGTCTCATGCTGTAGTCATGTTGTCTGTACAGCTGTCATGGTGGTGTTGACGCTGTTCGATCTCATATGCTCAAGTGCTACACCTGTTTGCGGTTTTTTTCACCTTACTAATTAGTGTTGTAGGAGAGGTTCTTAAACTGGTAAAGGTTGATGTGCTTGACGGGTCAGTAGGGGCGAGATAAACACACACACACACACACACACACACACACACACACACACACACACACACACACACACACAATAACACACACACACAATAATAATATTAATACGGTCAATCATGACGCCGTGTAAAAAAAAATGCTTCTACAGCCAGAAAACACCTGGGGAGTTGCCGTCCCCACCTGAGTTATTTATTTCAGGTGGGGAGAATGGGGAGGGAGGGAGGGAGGGGAGGGGTGGAGGAGGAGGGGTAGGAGGGGAGGTGAGGAGGAGGAGGAGGGGTGAGGTGGGAGGAGCACTTCAACACCCCCACCTGAATATTTCTCGTTGTTTCTACTCAACTTTGTGGAGAGAGAGAGAGAGAGTCTGTGATGACGTAATAAAAACCGACGATAAACTTGAGAGATAAATGGAAGACAAATAAAATAAGTAAACATAAAGAGAAGAGAATAAACGGAGCTGAAGTAAGAGCACACACACTCTGCCACACACACACACAGCCCACTACCACCCCCCCCCTGCACACACACACACAAACCCCCCACACTTAAGGTTACACACCAACCCTCCCCACACTGACTCCCTCCCCACACTGACCCCCTCCCCACACTTGAGGTCCTGTCAGAATACAAGTTTTTATACCTCTACTTGACACAATGTATATCATCTCTGTTAGGTGGCAACTAGTGACACTCCTTCACCCACCTCGTACAGACCACCACCACCACCACCACCACGCTTTGTTTACGAGTCCTCACATTTTGGGCAGCTGTCAGGTGATCTTAGTGTGATTTATGACAACAGATGAGACGAAGGTGTACAATAATTCATCTTAAATTAGTCAACAATGTACTACGTTAAAATATGAAATGTGACGTTGATAATTTGACCTTAAAGGCGCTGTCACTCATACGATGTTTATCTCATGATAGAAAATGTTGAAACAGTAGTAATTTATGAGGTTATTAGATCGTTTGGTATAGACTTCAACCCTGTCTTACCCTGCTACACATGCCCGGGTCCACCATATCTGTAATCATTCTCCCAGCCACACTTGTCCGACCCTCCCCCCACATCTGTAATCATTCTTTCAACCACACACCTGTCCGATCCTCCCCACCACACCTGTAATCACTCTCACAACTGTCTGACCCTCCCCCACACCTGTAATCATTCTCGTAGCCACACTTGTCCGTCCCTCCCCCCACACCTGTAATCATTTTCACAACCACACCTTACCTCACCAATTGCTGCTACACTTCGCGATGATAAAAAAAAAAAACAACAACAAAGACTCATATAGTTGTACAGCCACAACATACAGGTTATATATGGGAGAAATTAATCCCAACAGGTGAGGGTAATCCAGGTAACCTCCCCACCCTGAGAGAGAGAGACACCCCACCACAACCTCCTTCCTGCATCCACCTGCTTCATGATGACAAGCGTTCCTTCAGAATGTCGTCTGCCCTTCACCATGACATTTTCCCCCCTATACATTATACCATTTTGTTTACCTCACATTAAAACAAGATAAATAACATTGTATAGGTGGGGGGATGATTGTCTGGTGTTATGTCGTTAGCTTCAACAGCACAAACGATCTCACTCAGTCACTAAGGTCTATTAATGGACTGCACTCATAAGCTCAACCATTATTCATAGATTCAACGTTATTTCAGCGTCACAGATGAACCTAGACAATGATAAACGGCGTCAACACCTCGTCACCATCACGTCACACACCCAACTAACAGTAAATTAGTCTCTTTAAGAATATGTTTTAATTTTCTGACAGGAGGAAACAAGTCATCGCCTCTTGTAGTTTTTGCCTGTGTGTGTGTGTGTGTGTGTGTGTGTGTGTGTGTGTGTGTGTGTGTGTGTGTGTGGCTTGTTGGTTGTGGTTTATGTAGGTGATGTGTGGGCTTACATTTGATTCAATGAGGAGGCCAGTGATCCACGACACTCTCTACTCCTGCTAACCTGCACTCCTGCTCCCTGCCCTGCCCCTCCTGCACACCCTGCCAACCCGTACCCTACCCTGCCCTTCCGTACCCTACCCTGCCCTGCCCTGCCAACCCCCTACCCAGGCCCACAATCCCCAGCAGCACCAAACGTCGTCCTGGTAAACACTGAGGCGCCCATCCCTGCGTCACCATACACTGCTGGGGGCCTTACTGTGTGGCACCTCACATTAACCCAACAGTGAACTATAAAAGAAACGTTATTGTAAGCTCTTGTCTGGCCACACGTGTTATCATTAGTTTTGAAATAAAGGAAGACGCGCAGGACAACAGTGTACCTGTATACCCACACAGTGCCCAACACTCAAGAGGTGAATTGTACCTTGAAGTAAAGATAAATTAAGTTAAAAGTTGTCAGGAGATGATACGGAAATAAGATAATCACTCGTAAATTAGCACAACTATTAGGTGTGCACAGACTGAGAGGTACAGGTGTTCGGCAGGTGGAGGCGACACATCAACAGGTAAACAAGACTACAAAGCGTGACGAGGGTCACCTGGCGGCCACTGAACTTGGTGCTGCTTAATTCTGTGCTGGTGAAGTGTTGCGTGCAGCCATGGCACACGAGCCACGGCATACACATGCACGTTATCTACCTCGCTGACGCCGCCACGTTTTTGGCACCTCCGCCACCTGCTCTCGGTCCACTGCCAGCTGTCGCCGGGCTACTGTCGGGGTCACCAGGTCCTCCTGGTCCTGCAGTGCTGTGGTGGGTCACCGGGTATAGGACACTCATTGACGTAGGGCAGCCGCTTGGTATGGGACAGCCCCTTGGTGTGGGACAGCCCCTTGGTGTGGGACAGCCCCTAGGTGTGGGACAGCCCCTAGGTGTGGGACAGCCCATTGGTGTGGGGCAGCCCATTGGTGTGGGGCAGCCCATTGGTGTGGGGCAGCCCATTGGTGTGGGGCAGCTCCCTTGGTGATAGGTGATGTTCAGTGACCCCCGTATTTAATTCACAACACAATCCCACACTGATCCTGGACACTTCTCTCCGATACACCAATTCTATATATCATTTTACTTATTTACAACACACACACACACACACACACACACACACACACACACACACACACACGAGTACCAAAAACAGCATCGTGCCAACACTGAACCTCTGCAGTGACCCGATTAAGAATAAGAGGCCGATTACAACCCTTATGGTGCTGGAG
>NW_024746161.1:9191424-9265866 GCF_018991925.1 Homarus americanus
GGGCGGCGGCGGCAGAGGTGGGTGTCACGGGAGAGGTCAGGGAGCAGTCTGGTTCAGTGCACCAAAATACTTAAGTCAGAGTATCTGGGCCATAATGTATTAGGAGCTGTACCTCCCTGTCTACAATTTCTTTTACCCCCTTTTTTCTCTTTTTAATTTTATCGACAAAAGATGATTTATTTGAACCCAGCAGACGAACTCGGCCTTAAAATACGAGTCATCACCTAGAGACTCAGATAATGTGTCCAGAAAAACGTCATGAAGAGCGCAGTCAGAGGTCACCACAAACCCCCCTCCCCCCCAACCCCCATGGTAAATGTGGACACTGCAAAGTTGAAGGAAAGTTGTGAGTCTTTTAAGAAGCGGAAGGAAGGCGCGCGATCACTGACCCAGCTCCAGCTTTTGTGGCGATTTTTGAGCCTTGCAGAAAGACAAAGGTTGGAGATCACCCGTGAAAACTGGGGGGGAGGGGAGGGGAGGGGAGAGCTCTGGAGGGAGGGGGGGAAGGGGAATCCTGAAGGAGAGGTGGTGTGACAGGGTGGATGATGATGGAGGAAGGGAGGTAGAGGCCCCATCAACAGCAACAGGGAGAGATGACCTTCCTCCCCAACACACATCTCCGGATGGTATTAGATTAACTGACGTTGTGTATTAGGGAGTGAGTGAGTGAGTTAGCACACACCAGCCTGCCGCCAACGTCACTCATAATCACCATGTACTTAACTTGCTCTTCTGAGGGAGAGAGGAAGCTGGGGGAGCGTCACAGAGCACCAGCAGCAGCACCAGAAGAAGGAGGAGGAGGAAGCGGTACCCCTCGCATCGCTTCACCGATTTACCGCTGAATTGACGCGGCGGCAGCAGTGAACGGCCTTAATCCTCTCATTGTACCGGTGGGGGTCTTGGTGTTATTCTTAGGAGGTTCTCAAAGGAGGATGCAACTTCCGCCAGTGTGAGACGACCCCCACTCAGTGAATTCCTCCTGAAGAACCGGATCATCACCCCCACCACCAGCAGCTGACGAGCGCCGCGTGTGATACTCATGACAATTAGTTCACACGACGACGTCTCCTACCGCATAAACACAACACCTCAATCAGTAGTACCTATTATATACACACTTAAGTACTCTGTCGTGTACTAGATACCGAGTTACTTGTGGTGTACTCATACCAATAAAGTACAGGTATATAATTAAGAACTCTTTGTACAATTCTTAGGTTAGGTTAGGTTAGGTTAGGTTAGGTTAGATTAGATCGTGTTAGCTATTCCCTCTCTCAATTAAATTATGTTAACGCTGCATAGTGTATGGCTATAGTGTGGATGTACGGTATATATGTGGAGTGTGGATGTACGGTATATATGTGGAGTGTGTATGTACGTTATATATGTGGAGTGTGGATGTACTGTACGGTATGCAGTATATGTGGAGTGTGGATGTAATACAGATGTGTGGAAGGTTCAGACGGGTAAAAGTAGTAGGGCGGATGTAGACGAGATTAACCCCTGGATGGATGGATGAATGGATAGATGGATGAATGGATGGATGGATAGACACAGAGATAGATAGATGGATGGATGGATAGGTGGGTAAGGAGCGTGGGAGGGAGGGAGCCTGGGAGTGAGGTCAAGTGGGAGGGAGGGAGAGTGGCAGGGAGGGGAGAGGGCTCTAAACTCAACTCGGCAACATTTAGCGTGCACCGTCACCATGGCAACATCACCAGGTGTTTGCCGCTGGGTGTGTAGCTTCCTCTAAGTCCAGGTAATAATCTCCCTCTCTTGCACCCTCCTCCTCCCTGGTCAGCGTTTAAGCATCAACAAGTTCTGAGAGAAGTGGCGGCGGTAAAGAGCAAGCGAGGATACAGAAGGCGATTGGATTACACAGAAGAGGAGGAGGGGGAGGAGGGGGGAGCAGGAGGAAGAGGAAGGGGAGGAAGAGGAGGGGGAGGAGGGAAGAGGAGGGGGAGGAGGAGGAAGAGGAGGGGGAGGAGGGGAGAAGAGGAGGGGGGGGGAGTGAGGAGGGGGAGCAGGAGGAAGAGGGGGGAGGAGAGAGGGGAGGAGGAGGAAGAGAGGCAGCAGGAGGAAGAGGAAGGGGAGGAGGAGGAAGAGGAGGGGAGGAGGAGGAAGAGGGAGGGGGAGAGGAGGAGGAAGAGGAGGAGAAAGGGAGGAGAAGGAGAAGCAATAAGGAAGAGATGTTGAGTAGTCACATGATAACCAGGGGAGGAAGAAGGGGAGGAGGGGAAGAAGGGGAAGGGGAAATGGGGAAGGGAAGAAAGGAGGGGGCAGCTTGAAGCGACAGGATGACTGGTAGAATAATGGTATTGGCGGGTATAGGGATCCCATCTGCTGTCGTCAATGCAGATTATAGTAGACCGCTTGCCCTCCTGCACCACCACCACCAGCAGACACCACAACAGCTGTGACGCGCACCACCACACTACCACCACCACCACTCACCATCACCACTACCACCACCACTCACCATCTGCAGCAGTTACACGGTATTGGATGACTGCCACCATCACCACCACATCACCTGTAGGTACATCAACACGGATAATTGCCACCACCAATAACATTGTCCCCCCCACCTATAACACGTACAGGAGTTGTAAAATAATATATTTTTTTTTAATTTCCACCGAATTAAATTTACTTTAATCTGTAAGGTGGTCGCTCCCTCCTCCCTCGGTCACCTGTTGCCGTAACACCTGTAACACGGTATGCGGCCATCGACCTTCACCTCCACCCACCCCCCCATCTCGACACCCCATCACCACCATCATCCACCACCATCATCACTATATGTACGTAACTAATGAAGAGGCAGGATACTGCACCACGGTGTGTGTGTGTGTGTGTGTGTGTGTGTGTGTGTGTGTGTGTGTGTGTGTGTGTGTGTGTGTGTGTGTGTGTGTGTTCTCCAGCTACTCGTAGTCAGTGTTCCCTAATCAACGCAACACTTGTGGAACGTTTAAAAGCCCCATGTGGTAGTGGTAGTGATGGTGGTAATAATGGTAGTGGGAGAGGTGATGGTGGTGGTAGAGGTGATGGTGGTAGTAGTAGTAGTAGTAGTAGTAGTAGTAGTAGTAGTAGTAGCAACAATAATGGTGGTAGTGGTGGTGGTGGTAGTAACAAGTGGTCACACTAAGTGGATTAACAGGTATTTACTCGGGCTTCAGCACCGACACCTGTAAATTGGCGAGACGTTTATTACGCCACGGAGGCTCGCCAGGTGTTTGCCCGCTACTGTCATTCCAATCATCATCACCATCATCATCACCATCATCATCATCATCATCATCATCATCATCACCATCATCATCACCATCATCATCATACCATCATCATCATCATCATCATCATCATCATCATCATCATCATCATAATCATCATCACCATCATCATCATCATCATCATATCACCATCATCATCACCATCATCATCCCATCATCATCATCATCACTCTCATCATCATCACCATCATCATCACCATCATCTCATCACCATCATCATCACCATCATCAGCATTTCCTTCATCATCACCATCATCATCACCATCTCATCATCATCCATCATCATCACCATCATCATCCCATCATCATCACCATCATCATCATCATCATCATCATCACCATCATCAGCATTTCCTTCATCATCACCATCATCATCTCATCATCACCATCATCATTCATCATCACCATCATCAGCATTTCCTTCATCACCATCATCATCATTCCCAAAGCAACGGAAACGGTGGAATGGAGCAGCAACGAACAGAAAGCAATAAACGGAACTTCTAAACCAACAGTAAAACGTGCAGCAAAAGGTTCCATTCAAACAGTAAACGGCGGAATGAAACAGACGAGACTAACGGAACGAAAATGAAAGTAATAACGGGCAAAAATAACGGGTTGGCATAAACAGGAGACGCAAAAAGTAGGAGGAAAAGGTGGAGGGGGGGGCAGGAGGGTGGAGCGGTGAGGTGGGGAGAAGGAGAGAGAGAGAGAGAGATAACTAAATCAAGACAAAAACAAAAAAAAAAGCACAAAATAAATCAAAACAAGACAAAAAAGAGCCAAGGAAAACAAGAGCCAGGAAAAGTTAATGAGATATGAAAGGGTTATAAACAGGTTGTTGTGTGTGTGTGATTTTAAGTAGAGGTGAGAGCAAGGTGAAGGAAGGCAGGTGAAGGAGGAGGAAGGTAGGTGAGGGAGGAGGAGGAGGAGGGAGGGAGGGAGGAAGGTGGGAAGGGAGGAAGGTAGGTGAGGGAGGGGAGGAAGGTGAGGAGGGAGGAAGGAAGGTAGGTGAGGGAGGGGGGAAGGTGAGGAAGAGGGAAGGTAGGTGAGGGGAGGAGGGAGGGAAGGTGAGGAGGGAGGGAAGGCAGGTGAGGGAGGAGGGGAAGGAAGGGGCGTGGTGGGAAGTGTTCTAGATAAAGGAACAGAGGCAGGAGAGAGAGAGGAGATAAAGGCAGAGATAGAGAGAAGAGAGAGAGAGAGAGATGAACAGGAACAGAAAGAGTCCAACAGGGAGAAACAATGAGAAACTAAACTGTATATTTGGCACCACTTACAGGTCACTCACTCACTCACTCACTCACTCAGTCACTCACTCACTCACTCGGCGTAACAACCGACCCCAACACCACGACGCTATTTATAAATGATCTCTGGAATTTTTCTCTCGGTCATCAGTTCGTGTTCAGGTATATAGGATGAAACCCTGGTCCTCTAATTAGTCATTGGCAGGTAAAGGGGGAGTGGCATGAGAGAAGGGTGGTGGTAAAGTGTGTGTGTGTGTGTGTGTGTGTGTGTGTGTGTGTGTGTGTGTGTGTGTGTGTGTGTGTGTGTGTGTGTGATAATAAGCCAATGTAGGTGGGAGAAGTGAGTCTCAGAAGGTTGTTGGCCGTTTAATGTGTCAACGCTGAGCCTGCTATACTGTACACTTTCCCCATCCACGCTGCCCCGGCCTCCTCCTCCTCCTCCTCCTCCTCCTCTTCCTCTTCTTCTTCTTCGTCCTCCTCCGGCCACCTCTTCACCTCACTTTCTTTCTTCTCGTTTTCCTTCTCTCTCTCTCTCTCTCTCTCTCTCTCTCTCTCTCTCTCTCTCTCTCTTCTCTCTCTCAACGTCAGTAAAACATCACGAAATAATTGACCATCTCGACTGCTAAATACCAACTAATTGCTTCTTTCTTTATCACCTCTCTTGATTTCCTCTTCGTTAATCTCTTTTATTCTAACACTTGGGTTCTCACCGGTATAATAAGTCTTACACTGATATTTTCGAGGTGTAAGGCCACCAGCCTACCACCCACCCACCCACCCTCATTCCTCCTCCTTACCTCAGAACACCGCCACACTATACCCCACCCACCCCTTGTGTAATTATGGTCATATATATACTCACTTCAGTTATATAAACATACAGTACATAAACTCACTCACACACACACACACACACACACACACACACACACACACACACACACACAAAAAGTTATACAAGCACATAGAACAAACACTCATGCAAATACAAACACAGAAACAAAATTACTGTACATGTAACTTATATTTAACACACACACACACACACACACACACACACACACACACACACACACACACACACACACACACACACACACACACACACACACACACACACAAACAACATACATACATATACCCAAACCAAACACACACAAACACACACGTGCCAGTAAGCTCAACATTCCAGCGGGTGAGGTGTGTGGCGGTGTCAGTGACCTTCGCTGGTGGTGTGTGTTGCTCCCAGGGTGTGCACAGGTGTAGGTAGCATGTGTCTCATTACACCACCACTACACGTGAGCACAGGTGTAACATTTGTCTTCCATTAATTAATTTAAGCCCCCCTCCCTATCTCCCTATACCGATGTGTCTATTTAATGCACAGGTACAGAAACACGTGTGGGGAGGATCCTGAAGGAGGTGGGGGGGTGTCCTGAAGGAGGTGGGGGGTGTCCTGAAGGAGGTGGGGGTGTCCTGAAGGTGGGGTGTCTCTGAATTATGTGGAGGTATTCTAAAGGAGGTGGAGGCATCCTGAAGGAGGTGGGATATCCTGAAGGAGGTAAGGAAGTCCTGGAGACGTTGAGATAAGTCACAATCTCAAGTGCCTTCTCCTTCTGTCCGTCTCGACTCACAACTTCAAGTGCCTCGACAATTCTCTTTTTTGCTGGCAGGACATCTTGCCATCGTATAAATGTGTTTGTCTGTCTGTGTCTGTTTCTGTACGTAAATATTTGTGTCTGTGTATGTCTGCCTGTCTGTGTGTCTGCCTATCTGTCTGTGTGTCTGCCGATCTGTCTGTGTGTCTGTCTGTGTCTGTATGTATGTCTGCGCCATTACATTTCCGCCTCGACTTGTCTGTCTGTCTGTCTGTCTGTCTGCGTGTCTACAAATGACCCGTCTGGTTTTATAAATAGCTGAGAAAAAAAAATCACAGATACAAACAGAGATAAAGAAAAACAGAAGAGACAGAGAAAGAGAAAATGAGAGAAAGAGAGACAGAGAGAGAGAGAAACCTGCTGACCTCCCCTGAACCGGATACAAGCAGACCGGAACGGCCTCTTCAAGAAGTAACGGGAGGAAGAGACAGGCAGACAGGAGACAGAAAGACAGACAGACAGACACACACACACAGACACATACAGAAAAGACAGGTAGAAGAGACGGACTGACAGACAATCATGAGACTGACAGAAAAACAGACAGACAGACAATCTTCATCATCTTTAAAATGAGATCGAGCCGTGGCCACCACCACCAATACGACACGTCAATCACCACACTACACGTCAATCACCACTACGACACGTCAATCACCACACCACACGTCAATCACCACCAGCAGATGCAATCCAGACTACACGTCAATCACCACACCACACGTCAATCACCACTACGACACGTGGATAGATGGTTGGAGGATAAGATAGATGGATGGGGAGGATAAGATGGATGGTTGGAGGATAAGATAGATGGATTGGAGGATAAGATAGATGGATGGTTGGATAAATGGATGGATGAGGAGGATAAGATGGATGGTTGGGGAGGATAAGACGGATGGTTGGGAGGGTGGGATAGATGGATGGTTGGATAAATGGATGGTTGGGGGAGTGTCGAGTCGATGGTTCACTCCGAGTAAAATTGACTGGAGAATGTGACCTCTGACACCTGTGACCTTTGACACCTGTGACCTCTGACACCTGTGACCTTAACCCTTCGCCGCTGCTGACCAAAAGTGAGAATGAGATCTAATGGGCTGGAAGTCTGCTGGCAATAATTTTAACATATCTAAACCTAACCTAACCTGATCTAACCTAACCTTAATATACAGTCTAACCTATCCAAATCTAACCTAACACAACCTAACCTAACCCTTCTTCTTTAACCTAACCTAACCCCTTCACATTATCCACTCTACTTAGTGAAAATTTGCAAGGAGGAAAGACGACTGACAGCATCACAACACCCATGAGAAAACAAGGAAAAGACATACACCCCAAGTCAAAAGTTCGGCCGCTCCCAAACTGAAGCAGTATCGACCCCAAACGAGATAAAAAAAAGCTACACACACCCACCAGATGAGACAGTCAAGGTTCAGAAATTCATTCCGGTGACTCAGTTTGAACCATCCCAGGAGTGAATATTTGTCCCAGTGAATATTTGTCCCAGGGAGTGAATATTGTCCGGGGAGTGAATATTTGTCCCAGGGAGTGAATATTTGTCCCAGGAGTGAATATTTGTCCCAGGGAGTGAATATTTGTTCCAGAATATACAAGGGTGTCCATAAATTATTACCCTGATTAAAGCATCGTCTACCACTATTTTTTTTAGAACAACCATTTATGGACACCCTGTATTATACTGTGCACAGGACCGGACACCACAAGGATGGTCGCTCGCTGCCTGGATCATAACTCAACAGAAACGTGCTCAGCTGCAGGCAAGAATAAAGCACACTGTCCCCTTTCTTGACATATCTAACAAGTGAATTTACTGTTGCTATCTGTCTGTCTGTCTCTCTCTGATTTACTGATGTGTTACTTAAAGTGTGGAAACCATTACTCGGGTTTGGATGATTCGGTTTTTTTTTTTGTTTTATTTATCGGCCATTATTTCAATCTTAACTGGGAAGAATGTAGCTTGAGAGGTGTTAAGGAACAATGGTTGGTGGATGTGAAGGCTCTAGGACTCTAGGCTATATACAACTTTCCCTTTGATAACTCGCTTTAGATTTTTCTGACTAAAACCTAAACTAACCTAACCTACGACCTGTGACCTATGTTGACCTATGTTGACCCTGTATCCTCAAGTTAAAGTGTAAGAAAAAAAGAGTAGACACGGTGACCATGATGTCAACACATCTATAAAACATTGGTCACACACACACACACACACACACACCGTTTCCTATACACCCCATATCGTATCACTATGGTCCATACAGCCGCTCAATAGTTAATGATTTTTTTACCTTAATTTATTGCTTCTTTATACGACAACATCGTGACTCATATGATTAAATTATTTTTTGGGGTGACTTCGATAACAATAAACGATAAAGAACCAGTGACATCATCAAGGGTGGGAAGAAATTATCAGACGATTATTTATTAAAGTATTAAAAATAGATTTCTAGCGGTGCTGTTGGCTGGAAAAAAGACGAATTATCATATTATAGGTTTAACTCGTGTACCTGAATTACTTAAATGGCCAAAATACTGTGGTAGATATGTATAGGTCCTTCAGTGTGTTGGTGGTAGTGGACTATTGGATGGTGGTTGGTTAGTTGGAGGTGCATGATAATAGTGGTGTGTCTGGCATGTGATAGGTTCCATCTCCCCCTCCTTCTCCCCTCCCTCCTTTCCATCCTCTGCCCTTTCCAGCCAGTGACAAAGAAAAAAAAACGAACAACAACTCAGCGAGGAATTTCTTAAGCTCTACACCCACACGGATTTCACGAGAGGGTAACCAATGTTGTTTCTCTAATGTAATCCCGAGAGAGAGAATTACAATTTACATAACGTGGCCTACAGTTAAAGATACAGTCATGGTTGAAATACAGTTTATGGTCAGGATACAGTTAGCATACATCTCCAAGACTGTAGTTAGTATCTGACCAACATAATCCTGCCTCAAATGGCGAACTTGTTTATCTGACACAAACACCTGACTCATTTATTCATGCAGCAGAGGGAACACCACACTGGTCTCATGGCATAGGTGTGGAGATCAAGTCAGGTGTTGTTGTGTGTGTGAGAAGAAGAAAACTCATTTATATGCCATTTAGTTTATCTTCTTTGAAAGATTTACAGATCAAGATGACAAGAGGCCTTCGACCCATCCTCCGGTGAACACGTCGAGGCCTATATATCGAGGGAGAGAGAGGGACAACGCCTGGTAATCTACCCTGAAACACTCCCTTTGTAATTCTTTCCACGTTCTTCCCACTGACCCACGAAGATGAATAATTTAGTCAAGGTCAGAAGACTCGCTTAAGAGGGAGGAAAAATAAATAAAATCTTGATGAAATTACTCAGTAAGAGTTTGTGTTGTTCAGTTCAGTCAACAAGGAACTTACAATCAGCTCAGTGACAATTGATTCCCCCAAAAAACTTAGTCGACACAGGAAGATAGCATATCATATTATTTTTTGGTTGATATACTTCTGATATACCTCTAAAAGTATTACATTATACTCTCAAGAATAATATATCAGAAAGAGGTATCTAGTGATTGATATATACAGTATTATTATATATACATAATACAATATGCTATCACTCGTACGTATATTCGTTCACAAAATCATCCAGCCACCACCACAACCGCTCTCAGCTTTACCATCTTCTTCCATTAAATCCTCCAACTCCTTCTATGAACAACCGAACCCATCCTCAAAAAATCCCATTAACCTCACTCCCTCTCACTCCCTCACACCACCTCACCAGCCGGCCCCACTCCAAAGTCCCTCCCCTTCAGTCCACCCTGTCTGACCCACCACCCCAGCCCACCCTGCCGACCATTCTATCCTCTCCTGACCTACTTTGGGCTCAACACTCTCCCCACCCCTCCATCACCCCCCTTACCCATCCCACTAAAACCCTCGACCCGCCCCTTCCCTCCTCCCTCCTCCAATACCTCTCTCTCTCTCACAGCATTCCCAACTTTCCACTGGGGTCTCTCACTAGAATTTCGTCCATACTTCACTAATTACCTGTCTTTAGGCATACTGGGCCCCCCAAAAGTAGTAGCAGTAGTGATGGTAGTAGTAGTAGTAATAGTAATAATAATAATACCGGTAACAACAACAACAATAATAACAACATCAATAATATAACCACAATAATAAAAAAATAATAATAATAAAAACACCTAAAATTTCGCTTAAAAAAAATAAAATAAAAACAATAAAATAAAACACAGTCACACACACACACACACACACACACACACACACACACACACACTGCGACACACTCCTTCAAAATATCAGCAGCAGCTACCACTCGGAGCGGCCCCAAGCGTATAAACAAGAGATAATTATATGGCGTCGAGTCAAATGAATTCTTATCTGCAGCAGCGTAGTTCAAGAGAGGAGCATTAACAAAAAAATAGTTTATGAGTATTTGTAGTTTATGTTGGGGAGTGGGGGTGGTGCCATGTTGGGGGTGTTATGGGGGGTATCATGTTGATGGGGAGGGTGTTATGTTGGGAGGGTGTTATGGTTAGGGGTTGGGGATGTCAGGGGTAAATGGGCAGGAGGAAGAGGAGGAGAAGGTGAAGGAGAAGAAAAAGAAAGGAAGACAGAGGAGGAAAATGAGAGAAGGAAAAGAGAAGTGATGAAGAAAGAAGAGGAGGAGAGGGTAGAGGAGAGAAGTGGAGAAGGAGGAGAGGTTAATGTAAAGTTTGCAAACCGACTACCATGAATGCCAGCGTGCAGAGGGAGAAGAAAAGAGGGATAAGTCTCATCTAAACACACACACACACACACACACACACACACACACACACACACACACACCACACACACACACACACACACACACACACACACACACACACAGTCGTAGGTTCCACTAAACATACATAAGTCATCATATCTTTCTCCTCCACTACAAAGAAATTAAGGCAACATTTCACAAGATGCGTGAAAAGAAAAAGAAAGAAAGAATGAAAGAAAGAAAGAAAGAAAGAAAAGAAAGAAAGAAAAAGAAAGAAAGAAAGAGTCGTATCAAGGCAGTTCTCCTGAGTGCCTTCAAAAGACTTCCCATGGCGTCAGCATCCTTCAGTGAGTCTTATACATCCAGAAGATGAAGGATGAAAAGTTGAGGATTCCTGGCCAAACTGAGGGGTAAGGAGGGGAGGGGATAGGTGGTAGATGGGGAGGGGAGGTGGTGTGGGTAGGGGGGAATAGGGTGGTAGAGGGGAGGGGAGGTGGTGTGGGTAGGGGCGGGGGATAGGTGGTAGAGGGGGAGGGGGAGGTGGTGTGGGTAGGGTGGGGATAGGGTGGTAGAGGGGAGGGGAAGGGGGTGGGGATAGGGGGTAGATGGGAGGGGTGGGGATAGGTGGGTAGAGGGGGGGAGGGGGAGGGGGGATAGGGTGGTAGAGGGGAGGGGGGAGGTGGGTGTGGGTAGGGGGGGGGATAGTGAGGGGAGGTGGTGTGGGGCGTAGGTGGTAGAGGGGAGGGGAGGTGGTGGGGGTGGGGCGGGGGGATAGGTGGTAGAGGGGAGGGGGAGGTGGTGTGGGGTAGGGGCGGGGATAGGGGTGGTAGAGGGGAGGTGGTGTGGGGTAGGTGGAGGGGAGGTGGTGTGGGGAGGGGAAGGGTATGAGGGGTGTAGGTAGGTGGAAGAAGTGTGGAGAAGGTAGGGATGGGGTGTTGGGAGGAGGGGAAAGGGTGAGGAGGGAGGAGAGGAGTGTGGAAGGGTGAAGGGGTATATAGGAGGAGGAGGGGAAAGAGGAAGGAGATAGTAAGTAGGACAGGTGAGTGGGGGTGAGTGACACTGACCATACACAGACTTATGCAACACCACACAGGAGAAGATGACGATGATGATGATGATGGATGAGATGATGATAGATGATGATAACGATGATGATGTCCTGTGCCTGCCCAGTCTCCTCCCCCCTGGTCTGGCACACAGCAGACGTCAACACCTAACATAAATAGTGAGAGGTAATGAGTCTACCTGTGTGTCGATCTTACCTGTGGCTTTACCAAGATTACAGGAGGTAAACGAAACCATAATTGTCTAGAGATTTCACGTTTGATGTACACGAATAGGAGAGAGAGAGAGAGAGAGAGAGAGAGAGAGAGAGAGAGAGAGAGAGGAACACACAGAGAACAACAACCTTGCAAGCCTTGGCCACGCAAACGATATATTGCACGAGACCTCGACATGCAACCTTCTATGTTGCAGGCCGTGCAGGATGTGGGTCGTGCAGGGCTCTTTCAGATGTAAGGGAGGTGACACACACACACACACACACACACACACACACACACACACACACACACACACACACACACACACACCTTCTGGAGGTGGTAAGGTTGTCTTGGGGTCCACAGCCTGTCACCAGATACAGCAGGTTAGCGGATAAGGAGGGACTATGTGCCTGCTGCTGGGTCGTGGCGTACAACAATGGTGGTCTAGGTGGTACACTGTGAGGCAGAGGGTGTGCAGTGTAGAGGAACTGGGAGGGGGTGTAGCAGGTGTGTGTAGAGGTAGGGAGGAAGAGGTGGGTGTAGCAGGTGTGGTGAGAGGAGGGGAGGGAAGGAGGGGGTGTAGCAGGTGTGTGGTGTAGATGAGTGGGGGAAGGAGGGTGCAGGTGTGGGTGTAGAGGAGTAGGGAGGGAAGGAGGTGGGTGTAGCAGGTGTGTGGTGTAGAGGAGTAGGGAAGGAGGTGGTGTAGCAGGTGTGTGTGTAGAGAGCGGGGAGGGGAGGGTGCAGCAGGTGTGTGGTGTAGAGGTTTGACAAGAAAGTGTATAGTGTAACAACCTAACCTAACCACAAGACCAAAACAATAAGAAACCAAAACGAAACTACCATAAACACACACACACACACACACACACACACACAACAACACACACACACACACACACACACACACACACACACACATTTGCACATAAACCTTCTCAAAACTTTCTCCTTCCATTATACTGTCGGATGAAAAAGAAAACCTTATTATCAGAAAGTTATGTTGTGTGTGTGTGTGTGTGTGTGTGTGTGTGTGTGTGTGTGTGTGTGTGTATGACAGTTCTTGACACCTCTTACGCATGTCACTCTCACCATGCAAATCTTTTCTGACTATGATAGAAGGGGCGCCAGGCAGGTTAATTATATCGTCACCTGATTCTTAGTATTTCAGCAGTGACTCGAACAGGTTGACAGGTTGACAGTATATAAAGGTGTGTGTGTGTGTGGGTGCGTGTGTACCTACCTCCTCTTCTACATACCACATTCAAAATATTTACAAACACACACACACACACACCAGAACTTCACTACAACACGTCACAACCACTATAAACACGGTATACTGCATTATATTCACCTACATCAAAAAAAAATACAACTTTCTCCCATACCTTCTCTTACGTCTCCTGTGTTCAGATTTTTTTTCCCTCTATTTTTTCCTTATTTTTTCCCCCGCTTGTCCTCCATGCCCTCTTCTTCAACGTCGGGGTCTGGCGTTCGCATCTCTTCAACTGTGTGGTCAAATCGCACTTTTTTTTTCCCCCCTATCGTTGGGTCACATTCTTTTCCTTCTCCTCCCTCCTATCTTCCCCCCACCTCTTAACCCTCCCCTACCTCTCCCCTACCTCCTATTCCCACCCTCCCTAAGGAGATGTTCCCCTCCAACTAACACAAAGACGCATTAAAGGATTTCTGGTCAAGAGAAGAGACGAGAGGAGAATATGCAAATGAGAAATATTCAAATTATTAAGGGAACTAACTCTTCAGGCGTGTAGCACAGCCACACACACACACACACACACACACACACACACACACACACACACACACACACACACACACACACACACGACGATGATACATTGACGGAAATTGATCTTAACTCACGTGTATGTATACTGCGTCTATACATAGTTCATACCTGAGTTTTATAGGTCAAGGTGATGTGTATGAGAGGATTGGAACAAGACTATAGGCAGGTATATGTGGTGCTGTAACAATGTGTGTGTGTGTGTGTGTGTGTGTGTGTGTGTGTGTGTGTGTGTGTGTGTGTGTGTGTGTGTGTGTGTGAGGTGTCTAGAGTATAGGTACTAATCTTTGTTCGAATTGCCATATGTATACTGTTTTACCTGTATACCTGTGTTATCTTTATACATGCTAGACTGTATATTGTACCTTCATTGTCTGTAGACATGTTGAACCAATTATAAACTTACTCCGACGATTTTACTGAATAAATACTCCTCATCTCTCTCTCTTCTCTCTCCAGCATCAAAACACATCCACACTCGGTAATCGATGCATGGCTGGGACCCCTGTTGGCATTGAGAACTATTTTCACTCCCTCACCTCCCCCTCCCACCCCCTTCCTCCCCACTTATTTATTCCTCCCTGCACACCAACACTGCAGTTACCACCGCCCTGCAGCCCCCCCCCTGTGGTCCAGTTCACACACACACACACACCCACCCTCTCAGTGTGACCCTTTGAGTTACTGCTTTACCTATCTACCTCCAGGCTATTAAGGTTGGTGTATATGGCAAGGAAGGTGATGCATGAGGCCAGGTGACAATATGAGGCCAGGTGACAGTATGAGGCCAGGTGACACAATATGAGGCCAGGTGACACAGTACGAGGCCAGGTGACACAGCATGAGGCCAGGTGACACAGCATGAGGCCAGGTGACACAGTGAGGCCAGGTGACACCGTATGAAGCCAGGTGACACAATATGAGGCCAGGTGACACGCATGAGGCCAGGTGACACAGCATGAGGCCAGGTGACAAGTACGAGGCCAGGTGACACAGTATGAGGCCAGGTGACACAGTATGAGGCCAGGTGACACCGTATGAGGCCAGGTGACACAATATGAGGCCAGGTGACACAGTACGAGGCCAGGTGACACAGTACGAGGCCAGGTGACAAGTACGAGGCCAGGTGACACAGTATGACGCCAGGTGACACCGTATGAGGCCAGGTGACACCGTATGAGGCCAGGTGACACAGTATGAGGCCAGGTGACAGACAGACAACCCAGCAACACACACCTTCTGTCCAAGACCCAGACTTAATCAATACGGGCGTGAACCCATACCCTCCTCCTGCCTACCTCCACACCCTCCCTCTCGCCTACCTCCACACCCTCCCTCTCGCCTACCTCCACACCCCCTCCCTCTCCGCCTACCTCCACACCCTCCCTCGCCCTACCTTCCCACCCTCCCTCTCGCCCTACCTCCACACCCTCCCTCTCGCCTACCTCCACCTCCCTCTCCGCCTACCTCCACCCCTCCTCTCCGCCTACCTCCACCCTCCCCTCTCGCCTACCTCCACCTCCCTCTCGCCTACCTCCACACCCTCCCTCTCGCCTACCTCCACACCCTCCCTCTCCCTACCTCCACACCTCCCTCTCGCCTACCTCCACACCCTCCCTCTCGCCCTACCTCCACACCCCTCCCTCTCCCTACCTCCCACCTCCCTCACCTAAGGTAATAATTAGTAAAGTAACAATAATTTGAAAGGTCAAGCAATAATTGGGTAGTTAAGTCAATAATTGGGTAGTTAAGACAATAATTGGTTAGTTATGGCAATAATTTGGTAACTCGATAATTGGGAAGATAAGACAATAATTTAGTAACTCAATAATTGGGTAGTTAAGACAATAATTTAGTAACTCAATAATTGGGTAGTTAAGACAATAATTGGGTAGTTAAGACAATAATCAGATAGGTCAGGTAATTCCTCTTCTCTTAAATCATTCTCCTTAAGCGTCTGCCTGATAAAGAGGAGTAAGTGTGACAAATGGCGGTAAAATTATCCTGTGACTCGACCCAACTCCCAAACACTCACTGTGGGAAGATGGGGAGGAGGGGGGAGTGAGCAGGGGGGAGGATGAGGAGGAGGAGAGTGGGGACAAGAGGGGTGGGGACAGAGAGGGGAAGTAGAAGAGGGGAAGGGCAGGAGGGACAAGGAGGGAAGGAGGAGAGGGAAAGGAGATGAGAGGGAGGGGTGGAGAGGGAGAAGGGGTAGGGGGAGGAGGGGTAGGGGGAGGAGGGGTAGTGGGAAGAGAGGTAGGGGGGTAATTACAGGTGTACAATACATACGAACGGTGACTTTATTTATTACCTGTTTCCCCCACCTGAGCAATAACACCGATAATTACGATGATTGGTAACCCCTGCCATAGGTGACTAACGCACTGTCAGCCTCATTAACATCGTCTGTCTGTATGTATGTGTGGTGGAGCTATGGGTCATCAATCATCACCATGCCAGACACACTAACATCAAACCGATTCAGCAAGACGTTTCGAATCAGAATCTCCTTGGAGTGTGACTTGAGACTCTCGTTGTTCAAGGTTAAGTGTGAGTCTGAACTGTGGTAGAGGCTTAATTAAAGGTGTGAGATGAAGATACCTGAGAGGAGCCCAGGTGTATAAGCTTCTTCAGGTATAGGTCTCGACACTTCAGGGTTTAATCAATAGAGGACTCTGTTTACCTGTAATTAACCTAAAGTAATAAATTTCTGGAGGAGGGAGGAGGAGGAACGAATGGGGGAGGAGGGAGATGGCAGGTGGGAGGAGGGAGGGAGGAGGCAGGAATGGCAGGTGGGAGGAGGGAGGAGGAGGCAGGGAATGGCAGGTGGGAGGAGGGAGGGAGGCAGGGGAGAATGGCAGGTGGGAGGAGGGAGGAGGAGGAAGGGAATGGCAGGTGGGGAGGGAGGAGGAGGAGGAAGGGGAATGGCAGGTGGGAGGAGGAGGAGAAGGGACTGGCAGGTGGGAGGAGGAGGAAGGGGAATGGCAGGTGGGGAGGAGGAGGAAGGGAATGGCAGGTGGGAGGAGGGAGAGAGAGGAGCAGGTGGGAGGAAGAGGGAAGAGAGGTGGGGAGGGAGAAGAGCAAGTGGGAGGGAGAGGAGGAGGAGGAGGTGGGAGGGAGAAGAGCAGGTAGGAGGAAGAGGAGAGGAGGAGGAGGTGGGAAAGAGATCTGAGATTCACCTGAGAGTTAACAAGGCCATTTGTGTGCTGGGGTCAACCTACTCATCTGGGGCAAGACGGCACCACCAATAACTTCCCCTAGCGACCCATTACCACCACCACCCCCAGTATCACCACCTATGCCCCCCTCCACCCCCACCCCCCCACACGAGTCAAATTGTTAACATGAAGTAGTTCCCACGTAAGAGCAGCTGCCGCCTGATACACACGCCAGTAACAAGTCACTCTCAGTGCACCGTCGACACACGCATACCAGCTCCTCACACCTGCAACCACACACACACACACACACACACAAACCTGCGGCCATGCATAACCTCTGTAACCGCATTATGCATGTTAAGTCAAATACACACAGATACACCCTCACACAGACACATCCTCACCTGTACGTACACCTGTTTCCTGCTACACCTGTTGTCTTCTCGAGAGTGTTGTGTCTACTGTTGCCTACACTTGTTGCCAGGTGACTTGTAAAATATATATTCACATCTGTTGGTGCACGTGTTATTATATAGATACTGCAACCTGTGTGTGTGTGTGGGGAGATATTGTAAAGGTCATCCTGTACCCCAGCTGTTGGCAAGGGTTATAGTGTACTACAGGTGGTGCATGAGGTTAAATATCCCCGGGGTGTTGGCAAGTGACTGTTAGCAACACACACACACACACACACACACACACACACACACACACACACACACACACATACACACAGCTATTTCTCCTAAGTTACATTATATAAGCGTTAAGCCCCACATGAGAGGTGGTCTAGGGGATCTGTTATCGTGTGTCAACCCTTCCACCGGCAGGCGATAACCTATCAGTTCATCGCCCCCCCCCATAAAGACATCGTCAAACAACAAGCTCTTGATACCATATTCACAGTTTACCGGCAGATAAATGGTCATGTCACTAACCGATAAGAGGGGGGCGGCAAGAAGCGGGCGGTGGTGTACAGCAGAGCCGGGTGCTATAACAGGGCTGGTGAAAGGCTCTGGGTGGTGATTTAGAGGGTGGTGACCTTCTGGTGCGCGCTCACACACACACACACACACCTGGTCACGTGGGAGTAAATCTGAAATCTGGTTACTAGGATGTTATAATATTTGTCGAGAAAAAGGCCAGCAAGAACGGGATGTATTTGTAGCGAAGTGCTCAAAATATTTTCAGATTAGTGGTCATACAAGGAGAGTCACACACACAAGGAGAGTCACACACACAAGGAGAGTCACACACACACAAGGAGAGTCACACACACACAAGGAGAGTCACACACACAAGGAGAGTCACACACACAAGGAGAGTCACACACAAGGAGAATCACACAAGGGAGGAGTCACACACAAGGAGAGTCACACACAAGAGAGTCACACACAAGGAGAGAGTCACACACAAGGAAAGTCACACACACAAGGAGAGTCACACACAAAGGAAAGTCACACACAGAGTCACACACAAGGAAAGTCACACACAAGGAGAGTCACACACACACAGAGAGAGTCACACACACACAAGGAGAGTCACACACAAGGAGAGTCACACACACAAGGAGAGTCACACACACAAGGAGAGTCACACCCACACACAAGGCGGATGTTAATGTACTTAAAAACATCTCTATTTAGTCTCAACCACCCAAATCCTTACCTAGCTCTAACCTAACCTAACCTAACCTAACCTAACCTAACCTAACCTAACTAACCTAACCTAACCTAACCTAACCTAACCTAACCTAACCTAACCTCACCCCACCAATAATAGTGTTAGGGTGATTAATCTTCAGGTGATCTCAATAATGAATTATCATGATCTATTAATGAGATAAAACAAATATACGGTAGATGTCTGTATGTCTGTATGTCTGTATGTCTGTATGTCTGCATGTCTGTGTATGTCTGTATGTCTGCATGTCTGTATGTGTGTATGTGTGTATGTCTGTATGTCTGTATGTCTGTATGTCTCTTTAGATGGATAAAAAGACAGGGATGAAACAGACGGCAGGTGGTGGGTGAGACGGTGGGTGGGTGAAGCCATAGACAGATTAAATGAAAACAAAAAAGGTAAATGGGCAGACATACAGATAGACAGGAGGTGTGAGGCGTGAATTTACTTATCTGTCTAACCTAACTTAACCCACCTACCTGCCAGGATTATTAGCTGCCAACACCACACCGCCGCCACACCACACCACACCACCACACCATCATTTCATCACCATTACCACTATTACCACCATCACAACTAACACACCACCACCCCCCCCTATCACTGACTTTAGAACTACCACCATAACCACACCGTTACTACCACCATCGTTATTACCACCATTAACCACACTATCACTACCACCATCACCACACCACCACAACCACCACTCCACATGTGTGTTTTATCTGGCAAAGTGTCGTGTGCTCAAGGAGTGTGTGTGTGTGTGTGTGTGTGTGTGTGTGTGTGTAGCTAACCTTGCCTTGTCTCTTCTTCTGTAACCCAGGTAGTCATGTATCACCTTAGCCACCCCACAGAGCCACACCCCTTCCTCACAACCAGATCCTTCCTCCACAGCCATATTCCTATACACACAAAGTCACCCCTCTGACACACACACACACACACACACACACACACACACACACACACACACACACACACACACACACACACACACACACACACACACACACACACACACACATACCTTCAATGAATATTTCCAAAACCACCAAACGGAATAAAAGTAAAAACCACCTACATACGTACGTCGCAAACTAAACCTAACCAAACCTAACCAAACCTAACCTAACTAACCTAACCAAACCTAACCTAACCAAACCTAGCTAGAGAGACGTGTACTTATCCCCACCACCACCAAGAAGGCAAAACAAAAAAAAATCACCTGAAATGAAAAAAAAAAGAAATTTAATTTGGCGAAATATACCTCACAGGTAAACCAGGTGTACACATTCTTAATCACTCTTACACTATTCAACCTTTTAATGGCAACAGGTATTGAATAGGTCTCATTTAGCTTATGGCAAAGTAATTGATATTTAAAAATGTTTAGTTTATTGAGTAAATTTGGTTTTTATATCAAGGTATTTAAGAGATATTTTTTTTGAAATAGTTGTAAAAAAAGTTTGACGCTCGTAAATTCATTAGTTATAAGTAAGGGATTTTTTTTAACTAACACACTAGCTTTTATGTTTGGTTAGATTTGGTTTGGTTAGAATTGGTTTGGTTAGATTTGGTTTGGTTAGAATTGGTTTGGTTAGATTTGGTTTGGTTAGAATTGGTTTGGTTAGATTTGGTTTGGTTTGGTTAGGTTAGGTTAGATTAGGTTACGTTAAGTTAGGTTAGGGGAAAAATCTTTATCATGAGTCGCACAGTTCCCCGACCCGATACTTAGGATTAACATACCGTAGCAAGATTGTAATTACCAGTCGTTCATATTACAACCTTGGTGAAGAAGCCCTGAACTCATAAATATATAACATTCACGGTCTTTAAGTTGGATGTGGGTGGGGGCCAAATAACTCAGGTGTAGGGGACAGTGTTGGGGGGAGGTAGGGTGGTGGGGGAGGTGAGGGTGTGGTGGACGGTGTGTTTGGCGGGGATCTCTGCTTTTCCTCCCACCCCTGCTGCTAGACTTGTAATTACTACCCCCCACAGAATTACCTTTCTCTCACCCTCCCTCTCACCCCATGACGCCACCTTCCTCAATTTGGCAAAGGACAGAGACCTATAAACAAGGTCGACTGACAACAGTTTACACGGCTCCTGCAGCTTCCTAACCACCAGTACTCCTCCTCCTTCATCCTTCTCCATCCTTCTTCTTCCCTCCCCTTCTCCACATTCCTCTAATTCCTTGAGTCAGTGACAACATGGTGTAGGCCTAGTCAGGTACAAAGAAAAACAGTGTACGTGTTTAAATCAGTCTCTCTCTCTCTCTCTCTCTCTCTCTCTCTTCGTGATGTGTTTATTGTCCCAGGAAGAACAACAACACAGAAAAAAGAGACAAATATAAATAACATGTAAACCCAGCATGACTCCTCCTCCTTTCCCTTGATTCCTTCCTTCCCTTCCTCCCTCCACCCCTCACCACCTACCCTCCTGTCCCTTCTCCCCAGGCGGACCAGGACAACCTACGATTCCCCATGTGACGCCCAGGACTCGTAAAGATGTCTCCGTGACTCCTGCCTCCCAACCCTTATCCTCCTCCTGTCGCCTTCATCCTGCCCCCCTACCTCGTGCCTGTACATCCTTCCTCCTTCTTCTGCCCCTTATCTCCTTCTCCCGTTTCCTCCTCTTCTCCAACCCTCCCTCCTCCTCCTTCTCCTCCTCCTCCTCCTCTTCCCCTTCTCCAACCCTCCCTCCTCCTCTTCCCTTCTCCAACCCTCCCTCCTCCCTCTTCCCCTTCTCAACCCTCCCTCCTCCTCTTCCCCTTCTCCAACCCTCCCCCTCCTCTTCCCTTCTCAACCCCTCCCTCCTCCTCTTCCCTTCTCCAACCCTCCCTCCTCCTCCTCTTCCCTCTGCCCCTCCCTCCTCTCCTCATGTACGCCTGGGTTGGGGCTGGCCACCACCACCACCACCACCACCACCACCACCACACAGCTGTTCCTCTTCCTTATATACAGACGAGCTGAGAGAGCTGCTGCTGTTGTTGTCTCAGCTGCTTGACCTCCGTGCTATTGTTGCTGCTGCTGTTGTTACTGTTACTGCTACCCTTGTCACACACTCACTCTTGCAGCTGCCATCCTCACCCTCGTCACCCTCAACCCCGTGTCTCTTTGTCTCGATCGTCGTCAGGCACTTGTACGGTGAGACCACGTGAGGTAGCCATAGTGATAGGGCTTATGGGGGGTATTGGGGTGGTGGGGGGTGTGTCGGGGGTGGTTGGGAGGGTGTGTCGGGGGTGGAGGTGGTTGGGAGGGTGTGTCGGGGTGGTGGGATGGTGGGGAAGGTGTGTCAGGGGTGGTGGGGTGGTTGGGGTGTGTCAGGGGGTGGTGGGATGGTTGGAAGGTGTGTCGGGGTGGTGGGGTGGTTGGGAAGGTGTGTGTCGGGGTGGTGGGATGGTGGGGGGTGTGTCAGGGGGTGGTGGGGTGGTTGGGAAGGTGTG
The DNA here is from genome assembly GCF_018991925.1 of Homarus americanus. NCBI lineage: Eukaryota > Metazoa > Arthropoda > Malacostraca > Decapoda > Nephropidae > Homarus > Homarus americanus. The sequence goes on from NW_024746161.1 coordinate 9,213,772, forward strand.
TCGGGGGTGGTGGGATGGTTGGGAAGGTGTGTCGGGGGTGGTGGGGTGGTGGGGGTGTGTCGGGGGTGGTGGGATGGTTGGGAAGGTGTGTCGGGGTGGGTGGGATGGTGGGGGTGTGTCAGGGGTGGTGGGGTGGTTGGGAAGGTGTGTCGGGGTGGTGGGATGGCTGGGAAGGTGTCGGGGGTGGTGTGGGGTGGTTGGGGTGTGTCGGGGTGGTGGAGTGGTGGGGGGTGTGTCGGGGTGGTGGAGGGGTGGTGGTGGTGGGAGGTGGGGATGGTGGGGGGTTCGGGGTGGTTGGGAGGTGGGGGTGGTGGGTGGTGGGAAGGTGGCGGGTGGTGGGTGGTGGGGGTGGTGGGGGTGTGGGTGGTTGGAGGGTGTGTCGGGGGGATGGTGGGGGGTGCGGGGTGGTTGGGAGGGTGTGGGGTGGTGGGATGGTGGGGGTGGTGGGATGGTGGGGTGTCGGGGGTGGTAGGTGGTTGGGGGGGTGTCGGGGTGGCTGGGAGGGTGTGTCTGGGGTGGTGGGGCGGTTGGGGTGTGTCGGGGTATTGGGTGGGGGGGTGTGTCGGGGTGGGGGTGGTTGGGGGTGTGTCGGGGTGGGAGGGTGTGTCTGGGGTGGTGGGCGGTTGGGGTGTGTCGGGGGTATAGGGGGGTGGGGGTGTGTCGGGGGGTAGGTGTGGTGAAGGGGTGGTGGTGAGAAGGGGGGTGTGGTGAAGGGGTGGTGGCGGGGAGGGGGGTGAGATAAGGGAGGTGGTGGTGGGGAGGGGGTGTGATGAGGGGTTGGGGTGAGGGTGGTGGGGAGGGGGGGCATTATAGCTCCTGATATAGCCAAGGTCAGGTGACGTGTGTTCTGACCTTTGATAATGATAAGGTCGAGCAATGTTCACAATGATGTAAAACAGAGAAGTTATGTGTGTGTGTGTGTGTGTGTGTGTGTGTGTGTGTGTGTGTGTGTGTGTGTGTGTGTGTGTGTGTGTGTGTGTGTGTGTGCGTGCGTGTGAACCAGTTGGCTCGTGATAACACACAACTCCACCCCGGATGCTGACGTCACGCTCCTTCATTTTTAATTAATAGACAAAAGTTACGTTTTGGTATTATAAATAATTACCAGTTAGAGAGGGAGGGGAGGAGGAAGGGGTGAAGGAAGAGGAGGAGGAGGGGTGAAGGAAGAGGAGGAGGAAGGGGTGAAGGAAGAGGAGGAGGAAGGGGTGAAGGAAGAGGAGGAGGAGGGGTGAAGGAAGAGAGGAGGAAGGGGTGAAGAAGAGGAGGAGGAAGGGGTGAAGGGAAGAGGAGGAGGGAGGGGTGAAGGAAGAGGATGGGAGAAGAGACGAGGAGGAGGAGGAAAGAGGGGATGAGGAAGAGAAGGACGAAGAAGGGGTGAAGGAAGGGAAGAGGCGTGAAGGAAGGAAGGGGAGGAGGCGTGGAAGGAAGGTAGAGGATGAAGGGGTGAAGGAAGGGGAGGAAGGGGTGAAGGAAGAGGAGGTGGAGGAAGATAAGGTGGAGGAGGGAAGAGGTCAATACTGACAGATGGTTGGCTGCAGCGGTAACAAGGGGAGGTGGATCAGCGCTTGTGGTGGTTAGGTCAGTGATCACCCTCGTTACCTGTGACTAACGACCACATGCACTTTAATTCAGATCCTACAAGACGCCTCTGTTTAGTCCTCCCATCCCCCACACCCCCACACGCTAACAAAGAGAGGCGAGAGGGTATCATCGGTCTGTGTGCGTGGGTGGGTTAGTAGAAGGGGTGACTGGGTGGATGGGTGAGTGGGTGAGTGAGTGAGTGAGTGAGTGACAAGGGGAGGAAAATTTTGAGAAAAAACACAACAACAATCACTCAAAGATCAAGGACAAGGTCGATTTTACAAAACTTTAGGTCACGGACGCTCCAACGTACATTATATTAAGACTCCACGGACCGGCCCCTTATAAACTAGGGTGTCTAATCTTCCGGTAAAACAAACTAGGGTGTCTAATCTTCATGTAAAAAAAACTAGATGTCTAATCTTCCGTAAAACAAACTAGGGTGTCTAATCTTCCGGTAAAACAAACTAGGGTGTCTAATCTTCATGTAAAAAAAACTCCCCCTGGAACGTTTAACTACCAGGTGTTCCAAGATAGATTAAAATCCGATCAACTTAACAACATAATCTTACACTAGAGATAATAATTATTGACCGCCTTTACAAACCAGTAACTCTCTTGATAACAGTTTAGTGACTCCTGAGAAGGTGAAAGGTCTCTCTCTCTCTCTCTCTCTCTCTCTCTCTCTCTAGATGACCCCACCCACTACCTCTTTGTCTACAACTAAAATACCTCCTTTTCTCGATCTATTTATTAATCTTTATATTTTGTATTTATTGTTATGTATACTGTGTGTGTGTGTGTGTGTGTGTGTGTGTGTGTGTGTGTGTGTGTTTTTGTGTGTGTGTGTGTGTCTACGGGATATGGTTGGACAGGTGAATGCACTATTTTTTTTATAGGAGGATAGATAGATAGATAGATAGATAGATATAGGAAAGAAAGAAAGAAAGAAAGAGAGAGAGAGAGAGAGAGAGAGAGAGAGAGAGAGAGAGAGAGAGAGAGAGAGAGAGAGAGAGAGAGAGAGAGTTACATCAATTTGCCCTGTTGTTTAACTCTCTCACCTCTTCACTCTGCCAATGGCACGAAATAAATGGTGAACGGGTGGGGGAACGGGGGCGGGGGAACGGGCGGGGGAACGGGGGCTGCCCGTGGTGGTAAGCACTAGATGGGTGCCCCCTGCGTTACGCCAAGATCACACGCACACCCACACACACACACACACACACACACACACACGCACGCACACCCAACAAAGGCGGCACATGGGACAAGAACACGAGAACAGAACCCTCCCCTATTACGCCCACGCCCACAGTCTTCCTCACCACGCCCACAACACTGTCTTGTTTTACCATCTACAATAACAACACTAAATTTCAGTGATGGTGGTGGTGATAGTAGTGGTGGTGATGATGATGATGATTGCAGTGGTGTTGGTGATGGAGAAGATGGTGATGATGATGATGGTGATAGAAATAGTGGTGATGATGATGGTCGTTGGGGTGTTAGCAGTAGCAACAGAAAAGAAGGAAGGAAGAAAGAAAGAAGTGAAGGAGAAGAAGAAGAAGAAGAAGAAGAAAGAGGAGTCAATTCCAAAAGGAGGAACATCCCTCTTACCCCCTTCCCCTCTCCTCCCCCTCCCCCTCCCCCTCCCCTTCCCTTTCCCTTCTTTAACTAATCTCTATTCATCACGGAACACAGACAAACAATAAACATTTCACAATCACTAATAACCCCCTCCCACTCCTCCCGGTTTGGCCACCCCCTGCCCTCGGCCTGCCACGCCAGTATAAAACAGAAAAAACTACATAAACCACAAAAAAACACAACAACAACAACTATATCCTGTAGGAACTGGCCGTCAGGAGTGAGTTTATTACAGCTGCAGAAAGAGTCACCGATACTAAGACTGTTATGGTTATATATATACGGCAGGATATAACGGGAGGTAGTGCCTTAGGGTGTAGAGAGAGAGAGACATGATAATTATCTTATACTATTACCCTAGTCACCCCCTTCCGCCACTTCCCTCTCCCTCATTTCCTCTCCCCTAGTCATCCTTCCTCCTCCTGACCCCTCAACCCACTCCCCCACTCTCATTTCTTCTTCTTTCCTCCTCCGCTCACTTCCCCACCCACCCACCCACCCTCCTCCTATTAACATCACCTCCCTCACTCCCTCCTTTCCTTACGCCCCCTCATCCTCCCTCCCTCACTCTATCTTACTCCCTCATTATCAACTGTCTCTCTCCCTCATCCTCCCGGCAATCCCTTCTTCCCTCACCCTTTCTTTCGCCTCCTCCTCCATCATCATTTTCCCCGTCAGGATTTGCCGTTCGTTCCTCCTCCTCCTCCTCCTGCTTCCCCTGCTACCTCCTTCGCCTCCTTCTTCTTCTAATACTTCTCTTCCTCCTATTGCTTCTTCTTCTCTTCCTCCTCTTACTCACCTATACCTATCCTTCCATTTGCTGCCTACCTCCCCCCCTCCTCCTCCTTGTAGGTGTGATTTGGTCAGAGATACACATAAACAAGTGCACACACACACACACACACACACACACACACACACACACACACACACACACACACACACATGGGGGTTAGGTAACAATAGTATCTTGTCACCATTACCCAGGTGTTCCATCCAGGTGTCGTCATTATCGTCACCACACCTGTTGAAGTACCGTAGATGTTAATAGTGTGTCTTATGATGATAACACCTTTTAGAGTTAACTGTATCTTCTGTAATACTACAAAATATTCACAAAAAGAAGATTACATATAGGTAGAATATTGATAGTATAAGAGTATAAAAGAGAGGAAGACTTTGGTAGCGTGGCCGTGATAGTTATTTACACTTATCGTACACTTATCGTATCTTATACGTCAATACACATCTATTACGTTCTTAAAGGCGACTTGTCAAACACTGCTTCGTTACAACTCTTTATTAATTACGAACATGACATGGACACATTAATAACACCTTCTATTGAAAGTTACTAGGACATTATTACGTTACTAGACACTGATTCTCGGACACGAACATGAAATGAATACACTTCCCACATAAGTAACTCATCCCGTGGAAAGCTCTGACAAACACTCACGTGACCTAGGGGAGGCCTAGCAGGGAGACTGCTTAGCTGGAACACTGGTGTCGGGAGGGCGACTGCTTAGCTGGGACACTGGTGTCGGGAGGGCGACTGCTTAGCTGGGACACTGGTGTCGGGAGGGCGACTGCTTAGCTGGGACACCGGAGGGAAGTCGGGGAGGGAAGTCCTGCAAGACTCTCCTCCCGTGAGCGGGACTCGGCTGTGGTGGACCTCCTCCTCCGATCCCTGTGTGTCTTTCTCTCTCACTCTGCCAAATTCACTGAGGGAGGACTAGGACGTCCTATATATTGGGATGCGAGCCGTCAGGTTCAGCTGGTCGGGGGGGGGGGCGGCGAAGGGTCTCCTTACATTTGACCTGGCCAATGTGAGGTCAGGTCTGGACTTTTCAGAAACTATCTGGGAAAGTCATCAGGTGGGGCCGTGTGTATATTGGGAGAGCAACCGTGAGAGTTCCCTACACTTGACCTCCCTAATGTCGGGTCAGACTGGAGTTTCTGAGATGTAAGACGTACTTTCTGGAGAAGTCATCAGGTGGGGCCGTGTGACATGAGAGGCCCTGGTTGATTTGTGGCCCCTTGAGTTGGGCTCCAAGGGTTACATTTGACCTGGCTAATGTGAGGTCAGGTCCGGCCTTTGTTCAGAGAGTAGGTTATTGTATATTGGAAGAGAGTCGGCTGGTGCCTTCTTACATGTCTGTTGTGGTGACATGTCACATGGGAGGGGAGCTAGTTGATTTGTAACCCTGGTCAGCCGCAAGAGATACCCTATACTTTTGACCTCCCTAATGTCGGGTCAAGTCTGGCTTTCCTCGCGATGTAAGCTGTGGTCTGACAAATCATCACTACACTTCTTATATAGTACTAAGTTGTGTCTTGTACCATATTGTGTTGTATTGTACCATATTGTGTTGTATTGTGCCATATTGTGTTGTATTGTACCATATTGTGTTGTGTTGTACCATATTGTGTTGTATTGTACCATATTGTGTTGTATTGTACCATATTGTGTCTTGTACCATATTGTGTTGTATTGTACCATATTGTGTTGTATTGTGCCATATTGTGTTGTATTATACCATATTGTGTTGTATTGTACCATATTGTGTTCTTGTGTGTCATATTGTGTTGTATTGTACCATATTGTGTTGTATTGTACCATATTGTGTTCTAGTGTGTCATATTGTGTTGTATTGTACCATATTGTGTCTTGTACCATATTGTGTTGTATTGTACCATATTGTATTGTGTTGTACCATATTGTGTTGTATTGTACCATATTGTGTTGTATTGTACCATATTGTGTTGTGTTGTACCATATTGTGTTGTGTTGTACCATGTTGTGTTGTACCATATTGCGTTGTATTGTACCATATTGTGTTGTATTGGAGTATTGTGTTGTACCATATTGTGTTGTGTTGTACCATATTGTGTTGTGTTGTACCATATTGTGTTGAGTTGTACCATATTGCGTTGTATTGTACCATATTGTGTTGTATTGTGCCATATTGTGTTGTACTGTATCATATTGTATTGTATTGTACCATATTGTGTTGTATTGTGCCATATTGTGTTGTGTTGTACCATATTGCGTTTTATTGTACCATATTGTACTGTATTGTACCATATTGTGTTGTATTGTACCATATTGTGTTGTACTGTACCATACTGTCTCTTGCATTTCTGGACATTATCATTTGAGGAGGAATGCTCTTTGTATTTAGTGCTTGGTAATAATTCTTGTTTATTATTTTTATTATTATTACTATGATTGTTATTATTGGCATTTATTATTATTATTATTATTATTATTATTATTATTATTATTATTATTATTATCATCGTCATCAACACACGTGGTCAGTGGCAAACAAAGCGCTACCGGTGCGCAGTTTTTACGGTCGAGCAGCGCAGATGGGAGGGGGCCGGAAATTGTGATATTTTACTGATTTTTTGGAAACCCTTTGTCTCTGTTGGGTGTGTAAGCAGCGTGCTTCCAGGTGTAGGGGTGGAGGAGGGAGAGAGAAGGGGAGGGGTACAGGAAAGGGTAGGGAGAGGGAGAGAGAGAAGGGAGGGGTAGAAGGGAGGGGTAGAAGAGTGGGTAGGGGGGTAGGAGGGAAGAGGAAGGTCGGAGCTGAGGTGATGCACACCTGACAAAAACTAATTACATTAATATAGCATCACACACACACACACACACACACACACAAATAAAAACAAGTACAGCCATAAAAAAAAAGTAAAACAAAAAAATAATAGTAATTCCCATAACACCTGAGTCACTATTTTGTCCAAATTTCAGCTTCCTGCCTCAAAAAAGGGCCTGAATTACCGCCCGAACAAAGCAAGCAAGCAAGACCCGTGACTAACAAACGGAGACGGAAGAGGGTGGAGAGGGGAAGGGTGAGAAAGGGGGGAGGGGACAGAGAAGGGTGAGAGAAAGGAAAGGAAGGAAAAAAGGGATGAGGGAGAGGGGGGTCAGGAATAGTTGGACTTAAGACGTACAGGAGGAAGACAATTAGACGTTATAAAGGTCAGTAGAAGGTCGGTGGGTGGGCGTGGACCGTGACACCCACCCACCACCGCCCACAACCCACCAGACCACAACCCACCACCACCGCCCAGAAACAAAGAAGACCAATACAATTTTATACGGGTTAAATAATTGCAGGCGGAAGTATAGGTTGACCCCCAGAACATTGTCTTGTCAGAAGCGGGTTATAATTACTGACCAGGAGGGTGAACCGTATCAGCTTTTGTGTGTGTGTGAGAGAGAGAGAGAGAGAGAGTAGGGGTGGGGAGGGGGGGTGGGGGAAACTGTGTGTCCGTAAGTCCCTAGATAAATCAGACCCAGTGTAACTCTCGTCTCTAACGAGCCCCCCCCCCTCCCTCCCTCCCTCCTCCTCCATTATGATTCCTTCCTGACGCCGAAAATCACTGGGGGTAAACACAGCACCGTTGGCCAATCAGAGTCTGCGTGTCAAATAGCCGGAAGATGCGCCCCGGGATAGGATATGGGGGGCTGACAGGTGAGGGCTGACGAGTGAGGACTGACGAGTGAGGACTGACAGGTGAGAACTCTGGGGCTTTGCCTACACATTAACACACCTAAACCTAATAGATTTTTACCTGGACGAGGGAAATTGACAGAAAAATCCAAATACAGTAAATAACGTTAGTACTGGTTAAGAAAGAAAGAAAGAAAGAAAGAAAGGAATGTAAAGTTACCCAGGAAAATTTACCACCCAGTGTGTTGTGAATATTTACCATCACTCAGCCAGCCTGGGAGCCAACACGTGGTAGCTACATCACTCTCGACACGTGGTACATCACCCTCGACGCCACACAAAGGTCGAGGAGCTACTCTGAAGTCTCACTCAAGCGTCACCAATTGTTATAGACAGTTTTCCTCTTAACTTCAATCACATCCTGCCAGGTGGAGGTGTGTCCAGGTGGGTGGCTGTGACTCACGGCTCGCTGCGGTGTGTCTGTTTCTCACCTCCATACACACACATGTACGTATATAAACACAAACAATATACAAACAAACTCACCCCCCCCCCACACACACACTTAAGATGCTACACCTACAGTTCGCACGCACACACACACACACTCCAGCAGGGTTCGAAGCTTCGATACACCGTTCTCCATACCTGATGAAAAGTGATTCATTAATGCACGTTAAACGATTCTGAACCCAACCCAACTGAACCCAACCCAACTGAACCCAACCGAACCCAACCTAACCTACCCTTACCAAAACGTAACGTAAAGTAATTTAACCATACTGACCCAGACCTAACCTAACCTAACCCAAATAAATATACAAGTCGCATCCAAGTCTATGCTTTACTTGAACCTCCCACCACACCATAACACCCCACACCATTACCACCATAAGCCTACCTCACCCATAACATCACCACTACTCCACCCTCCCCCCACACAGGGGTCATGGTGTGGTGTACTGGCACCTTAGGTTGATACAAATTCTGAAAATGCACAGCTCCTTTACATATATTGAGTTATGAGAACGAGTTTACTGAATAAGGAACAGACTCTCTCTCTCTCTCTCTCTCTCTCTCTCTCTCTCTCTCTCTCTCTCTCTCTCTCTCTTGATTAATATTGGTGAGATACTGAGGAAAGTTGTGAAAGGGAAGGGGGGAAAGGTGGGGAGAAGGGGAAGAAGAAGGGAGTGGAGGTGAGGGGAAGGGAGGGGAGGGAGAGAGTAGAGACTGAAGGAACAGGAGACGTATCCATGACAACCTCGCGTGACACCCAGAAGTAAACAATGGTGACTCGTGTACAACTTACCTAGATCAGAGAGACAGAGAGACAGACAGACAGACAGTCAAAACAAACAGAGGATAATAATCTACCTACACTAACCCAAAACACACACACACAAACACACAAACACCCAGTAACCTAAACACACAGTCCCTCAGGTGATGTGGTTATTAATGATAAACCCGCCAACTTACCTGAGTGCCGGGGAAAGGTGAGGGGGTCAAACGGTAGCGAGGAGGACAACTTGAGTGCGTGTGTGTGCTTGTGCGTGTGTGTGTGTGTGTGTGTGTATGTAGCGATACGTAATGTTGACGACTTTGCTGGCTTTTTAGACAACTGGTACATACAGAGAGAGAGAAGGTCACAGAGTACAGGTAAATCCATACTGTATATATATATATTGTAGGGAGAGGGAGCAGGGCCAATTAGCGTTTCTCGTGCTACTGAAAGGGTGAAGGGGGGCGCCGCCGTCCACCTGGCTCTGTCCGTCAACACACACACACACACACACAGAATCCGGGTAACGTGAGCCTTGCCTTCCTTTAGCATTGTGGACACTATACGCAGGTAAAAGGCACGTGTTAACAGGTGTGAAAGCGTAGTCAAGATAAAGTGATATGAGACCATACCTGTGAAATACCATTAGTGGCAGATGGACATGGCTGGGGGGGAAGTCACACCTGCCATCACCTGTCGTCACCTGTCGTCAAAGAAACAATTGGTCAAAGTTACATCAATAACAATAACTTTAAAAAAATGGATAAAAACAAGTCCATTTGATCTGCGTGTTGGAAAATGAATATCAATAACGCCACCATCTTGTTTCTGTGTGTATGGAGGAGGGGAGGGAAAGGAGGGCAGGGGGAAGGAGGTGAGATCTGGCCCCCCCCCCCACCAGCCACTCATCTTTCACGGGTGTTGTCACAGAAACCAACAAACAAACAATTACAGGGTCCAGGAATGAAACAAGCAAAGCCAGTATTAATCGGATTATACGGAGCTTTATTCACACACACACACACACACACACACACACACACACACCGCCAGAGCCACGTGTCGCAACATATTACACACTGTACTGCCACCACCATCACCATCATCACAACCATTATCACCACCACCATCACCATTACCATGCAGCTACACCATCTACTTAAGTATGACTCAGTTATTAATTTCCTGCCTTAACCTAACCTAACCAAACCTAACCTAACCTAACCAAACCTAACCTAACCTAACCTAACCTAACCAAACCTAACCTAACCTAACCTAACCTAACCTTGTGTTTAGGAGGTCAAATGCATCGTGATTGGATTATACGAGTCTTTGTGGTGTTAAAGCTCTGGTGCTGTAGGTTAGGTTAGGTTAGGTTAGGTTAGGTTAGGTTAAGGTTGGGTTGATTTTTTTTTTTACAATTTTCAAGGCTAATTCTCCATGCCTCCATTAGTTACTTAAAGGGTAAGTCAGTGTTCATTGTACAGTGTTCTTGGTGTTATACGCTAAAGTTAACTTACTGAACATTGATGAATATATTGTAGAAATTATCGTTTAGTTTTTTTTAGGATTTTTTTTTATTATTGTCACGAGGCAAGGAAGGACACACTGCCACCTCATACTTACATACTGCTACTTCATACTTACACACTCCTCCCTCATACTTACACACTCCTCCCTCATACTTACACACTCCTCCCTCATACTTACACACTCCTCCCTCATACTTACACACTCCTCCCTCATACTTACACACTCCTACCTCATACTTAGGTCTCCTGGCCAGCACTAAACACACACCCGAGGAGCGTCAACCATAAGAGATCAGAAATGACTCCCCCAATCATACTTATTTTCATGGAAATTTTTGATATTATTGAACACGTAACCTTCCTTCCTCCCTCCCTAAACACCCTCCCTCCCTCCCTCCCTCCCATCCTTCCTCTTTCTTCCCTCCTTCCCATTCAGTCACCCTCTCACCTCCCCCTCCCCTTCTCTCTCTCTCTTCCTCCTAGCAATCCTCCCTTTTTTCTCTCTCTCAGCCAGACTTTCAGGTTCAGGGGGGTTAGTTCTATTGGACACCTCCTTGTATCCTGTGCAAGTCGAAGCGCCAAAGCGTTTACAGTGCCTCCCTCCTTCTCCCTCTCCCTCTCTCCCTTCCTCCTAGCTTCCCTCTCCCTTTTTTCTGTAGCAGCCAAACTCCCCTCCCACCTTTTCTTTCTTTCTTTCCAATCTCTCTTCCATCGCTAGCTACCTCCCTCCCTCCCTCCCTCCTCCTCCTCCCCTCCCTCCCTCCCCTCCTCCCTCCGCCCCCCTCGTTCCCCAATACCCCCACCTCTCTCCTCTCTCCCTTGTTCCCAACCACTCTCCCTCTCTCCCTCTCAGCTCCCCCCCCCACCATAACGTGCACTACTGCCATGTGTGGAGGCCAAAAGTTACCAGGCAAGAGGGGAGTGTAAAGGGAGCTTGGGGTGGGAGCAAGGGAGGGGAGGGAGGGAGAGGGCGAGGGAGGGGAGGAAGGTTTATAGGAGGGAGATACAGACGGAAGGCGGGAGGGAGGGAGGTTTATAGGAGGGAGATACAGACGGAAGGCGGGAGGGAGGGAGGGAGGGAGGGAGGGCAAGAGCCAGAGTCAGATGCCTGGATTATGCGGTCTGACTACAAGGGGAGTGAGGAGGAGGGAGGAAGGAAGGAGAAAGAGGAGGGAGGAAGGAGGACACTAGATCCTGGCAGTAGTGACAGGTGACAGGAAATAATAACAGGTGACCAGAAGTAGTGACGGGTGACAGGAAACGGTGACAGGTGACAAGTAGCGGCAGGTGACAGAAGCAGTGACAGGTGACAGAGTAGTGACGGGTGACGAAGTAGTGACAATAGAATGCCGGGGGGGGGGGTGATGAGAGAAAGTCAGGGAATTCAGTTCCTTCTCTACCCCTCACCCTCTGCCCCTCCACCCCCCTCTCTCCCTCACCCCCCCTCTACCCTCACCCCTACCCCTCACCCCCCTCTATCCCTCACACTCCCCCTCAGCCTCTTGTTGTATAATTTATAACTATATTTAAAGATTTCGAAACTCTTATTTAATACGGCACAAAAAGAACCTCCTCAATCTCCTTCCTTCCTTCCTTCCCTCCTTCCTCCTTCCTCCTTCCCTACCTCCTCTCTCTCCATCCTTTTTCTTCCCTTCCCCTTCGTTAATATGTCAGTGACTGAGAATAGATTTAGTAGGTAGGTAGGTAACATGCTCTCTCTCTCTCTCTCTCTCTTCCTCTCTCTCTCTCTCTCTCGCTCTCTCTCTCTCTCTCTCTCTCTCTCTCTCTCTCTTCCTCTCTCTTCTCACTGCCTCACTGACCTTTTCCTCCCCTGCTAATCCTCCTCCTCCTCCTCCTCCTCCTCGCCTCCATAAATATCACCTCGACTCCACAAAACCTTTCCACGTGGTAAAAACATCAACTCAACTTCATCCCTTCAATACACTCACCTTCTTGGACACTAAATGTGGATATAACTGATGAGAGGAGCATTCTAAGTTCGGTTATAGGAACATTCTAAGTCGGATAAGTAATATTCTAAGTTCGGTTATAGAATCATTCTAAATTCGGTTACAGGAATATTTAAAGTTCGGTTACAGGAGGATTCTAAGTTCGGTTACAGGAGCTTTCTAACTTCGGTTATAGTAGTATTCTAAGTTCGGTTACACATTCTTTTGTAACGTAAGATAAACATTCAGAATCTGTGAGGTTTAATTTGCAAGGATTTCCACTAAGCAATTATTCGACACCAAATGAAATGCTTCATTACCGAGTCATTTGTCTAACGCGTTGACATGTTGACAGTCTGTTGTGTGTTTACCAAGACCAAAAACATTGAATATTTTCCCAGTATTTGCTGAGAAACATAATTTAATAAGCATCGGATGAACAATGTTACTCTTACACCCCGTCATTGATATTCGAACCCTTTAATTCGAGACTTAACCGAACCCACCGAACCATGTAAACAAACCCCATCCATTACGATTTAATCCCTAGCTCAAATATTAAACCATGAATAATATTTGGTGGTGTTGTTTTGTGCCCGTGGAACTATTTAATTTATATGAATAGATGTGATGGTGGTGATGGTGGTGATGATGGTGGTGGTGGTGGTGGTGGTGGTGGTGATGGTGGTGGTGGTGAGTAGACAAGCCAAGGCCATTCAACACCGACATAACCACGACCATAATATCTGCACCACCGCATCACCGTCCACTGCGCCTGCCACCACTCCGCGCTTGCCTGCATCACTACGCCTACAACCCCTCCCTCATAAACACCCCATCTACGTTAATACCAGAAGGGGGAAGGGGTGAGAGGGGGAAGAAAGGGGTGGAGGGGAGAATTGAGAGGGGAAGGGAGTAAAGAGGGGAAGGAGTGAGAGAGGAGAGGAAGGGGTGAGAGGGGGAAGGGGTGAGAGGGAAGGGGTAAGAGGGAAGGGGTGAGAGGGGGAAGGGGTGAGAGGGGGAAGGGGTGAGAGGGAAGGGGTGAGGGGGAAGGGGTGAGGAGGGGGGAAGGGATGAGGGAGGAAGGGGGAGTAAGAGGGAAAGGGGTGAGGAGGGAAGGGGTGAGAGGGGGAAGGGATGAGAGGGGGAAGAAGGGATGAGAGGGGGAAGGGGTGAGAGGGGAAGGAGGGTGAGAGGGGGAAGGGTGAGAGGGGGGAGGGGTGAGGGGGAGAGGGAGAGGAGAGAAAAAATGGTGACAAGGGGTGGAAAGATGGGGGCAAAGGGGTGATCGAAGAAGAATAGGAAAGAGTGATGAAAGGAGGAGGAAGCAGGAGGAGGAGTGATGAAATGAGGGAGCAGGAGGCAGGGTAAGGGGAGGAGGAGGTGACAAAGGAAATACCAGTAGCAGAGAGGGAGAGAGGGTGATAAAAAGGAGGGGTGAGGAGGGGGGGGAAGAGGGTTACGAAGAGAAAGATGGGAGAGGTGGAGGAAGAAGGAAGAGACGGAGAGAGAGAAAGGAGAGGAGGAGGAGGAAGAAGAAGAAAGGGGGGTAGAGAGGGGGTCATGATAAGGAAGGAGGAAGAGAGGGGAAGGGAGAGGGGAAAGAAAGAGAAGGAAAAGGGGAAAGTAACGTAAAACTCATAAAAAATAAATAGGTTTCTTAACGACATTCTTTTACTTGGCGGTGTTGTCTGTCTGTCTGTCTGTCTGTCTGTCTGTCTCTCCCCCACACACACCCCAGCCATAACCCAGCCATTAGCGAGCCAGGGTGGTGCTTCATCCTGACTTTTACTACTGCCGCTCACTCTCTGCAGGTTAGGTTAGGTTAGGTTAGGTTAGGTTAGGTTAGGTTAGGTTAGGTTAGGTTAGGGTAGGTTAGGTTAGGTTAGGTTAGGGTAGGTTAGGTTAGGTTAGGTGTCCCGGTAATGCTGCCGTGACAATGACCCTTGTGCCGTGCTGCCGCCCGTAATGAAGCTCCTCTGCGGTCGTCACACACAAGAATCACCTCCACTTTTTGGTCGTTCACTAATTATCCCCCAACCTGTGTTAATTACGAGGACCATGATGCTGTACAAGACGAGTAATTACCCCCACCATCAGTTCCACCATGTTCAGGCTGTATGCAGGTGGGGGAGGGTGTGTGGTGGTGGTGGAGGGGAAGGTGTGTGGTGGTGGGGGAGGGGAAGGAGTGTGGTGGTGGGGGAGGTGTGTGAGGTGGTGGTGGTGGGGGAGGTGTGTGGTGGTGGTGGTGGTGGGGGAGGTGTGTGATAGTGGTGGAGAAGGAAGAAGGGACGATGGTGATGAAAATGAGACAACACGGCACAACACTTCCCCTTCTCTCCCCTCTCTTTTCCTCGCCACACCCACACCCACCCACCACACACACACACACACACACACACACACACACACACACACACACACACACACACAGCCCTGTTAATGTATTCAACGCACATTATATCATTATGTCTAAATCAAATGTAAGTCTGTATATTTTCAGCCAAACTCTATTAATAAACCGTTTATTATTATTTATTATTATTATTATTATTATTATTATTATTATTATTATTATTATTACACACACGCACACACACACACACACACACACACACACACACACACACACACACACACACACACACACACACACACACACACACACACACACACACACACACACACACACACACACACACACACACCACATTTATCATGATTTTTACGCATATAGTTGTCGACGCCAACCTTCTTGTTGTGGGGTGGGCGTGTGAGGTGTGGAGCGTGTGGGGGGTTAAACGTGGGTGGGCGGGCGTGTGGGGGTGGGCGTAAGGGTGTGTGTGTGTGTATAGGCGTGGGTGTAGGTGTGGTGTGGGCGTGAAGGGTAGAGTCAATCACTTCTGGGATGAACGGAAGTGCACCCTCTGCGGACCACCGGGATAATTGAACAAAATAATTATGAATGAATTAGATGACGTCAGCACCAGTTCCGGGGTTTGTATGTATGTATGTATGTATGTATGTATGTATGTATGTATGTATGTATGTATGTATGTATGTATGTATGATGTACGGTGGTGGTGTATCATGATAGTTCGTGACCCAACCTGACCTATAACATGCCACTGTGACCCAGTCTAACCTTACGTCTTAACCACTACCACACACACCACCACCACACCTGCACCACCACCACCATGCACCACTATCACTACACCCTGCACCACTATCACCACACCCTGCACTATCACTACACCTGCACCACCACTACCACATACCCACCACCACCACACTCTGCACCACACCACACCTACACCACCACCACACCATGCACCTATCACCACACCCTGCCCACTATCACACACACTGCTATCACCATCCTGCACCACCACCACACACACCTACCACCACCACTATCACACACCTACCACACACCCTGCACAACTATCACCTACACCCACCACACCATACACCACACACCACACCATGCACCACTATCACCACACACCACTACACCACACAACCATCACCACACCCTGCACCACCACACACCCTGCACCACCACCACACCTGCACCACCACCACACCATGCACCACTATCACTACACCCTGCACCACTACTCACCACACACACACACCACCATGCACCACCACCACACCCCTGCACCACCACCACACCATGCACCACTATCACTACACCCTGCACCACCATCACTACACCCCTGCACAACTATCACCACACCCTACACCACCACCACACCATGCACCACCACCACACCCTACACCACCACCACACCATACCACTATCACAACCCTGCACCACTATCACTACACCCTGCACAACTATCCCACATCCTGCACCACCACTACCACACCCTGCACCACCACCACACCATGCACCACATCACCACACCCTGCACCACTATCACCACACCCTGCACCACTATCACTACACCCTGCACAACTATCACCACATCCTGCACCACCACCACCACACCCTGCACCACCACCAAACCCCTGCACCACTATCACCACACCCTGCACCACCACCACACCCTGCACCACCACCAAATCCTGCACCACTATCAACACACCCTGCACCACCACCACACCCTGCACCACCACCAAACCCTGCACCACTATCAACACACTCTGCACCACCAATACAATCCTGCACCACCACCAGACCCCTGCACCACCATCACCACACTCTGCACCACCACCACACCCTGCACCACCACCAAACCCCACCACTATCAACACACCCTGCACCACCACCACACCTGCACCACCACCAAACCCTGCACCACTATCACCACACTTTGCACCACCACCACCACCACACCCTGAATCATCAAACCTCACTATGCACCACCGTCACCACATCCTGCACCACCACTACCAAACCATGCACCACCACCACCACACCCCTGCACCACCACACTCTGCACCACCACCACCACACCCAGTACGACGACCACCACCACATCCTGCACCACAACCACCACACCCTTTCACCACAACCACCACACCCTGTACAACGACCACCACCACACCCTGCACCACAATCACTACACCCTGCACCACTATCACCACACCCTTCACCACTATCGCCACATCCTGCACTACCGTCACCACATCCTGCACCACCACAATCTGCACCATCACAACCACATCCTGCAATACCACCACCACCATCACATAGAGACAAGACAAGACAGACAGACAGACAGACAGACAGGCAGCCTCATACCTTCCATGGCAATAGTCACAGTTCAATGCACACGGTAATTCCTCCTCCCCAGGCCCTACCCAACCATACCCTACTACCCTGCCTCCCTCCCATCTTCCTCTCCCTCCCTCCTAGTCACGCCTCTAGCCCCTAACACGTGGTTGCCAAGCTCCTACCCCTTCCCCAGCGCGTCCTCTGGGAACACACTACTGTAGAAGCTTGCTGTGGTGGTGTAGGATAACTCTCAGTACTGTTGCAGCTGCTGTAGGTGATGTAGGGATAACTCTCAGTACTGTTGCAGCTTGCAGGTGGTGTAGGGATAACTCTCAGTACTGTAGAAGCTTGCTGTAGGTGTAGATACTGCAGTGGTGGGATAACTCAGTACTGTGCAGCTCTGGTGATGGGATAACATCACCACGACAGCAGCTGCATTATACAGGCTGCGGGGTAACAATGGCCAGCAGCTGCAGCAGGTGGAGATTACAGCTGGAGACCCTGACCCCAGGTGAGGGGGACGCCACCTGTGTTCCTCCTCTGCCCCACTCCACTTCTCTCCCATCCTCCCTTACTCACACCCTCCTCCTTACTCCCCACCTGCACCTCCCTTACCCACTCCCCCACGCCCCATACAACACCTCTAATGTACAGCAATTCAACTTAATAGTTTATTCGACCATTTAATCCATTCTTGCCTCACGTGCATCCGTTCACTCAATTGCCCCTCTACACACACACACACACACACACACACACACACATCCGATATAGAGGAGCAGCATTACTGTTCACACACACACACATACACACACACACACACATACGAAACATCCGGCTAACCACAAGCACTGAGGCCCTCCAACACCCCTCCTCCATCACAACACCCCCACCACACCCTCAAACCCCCACCACACCCCCCCCCCCCAACACCCCCACCCACACCCAACACCCCAACCCCAACACCAACCCCACCCCCAACACCACAACACCACCACACCCCAACCCCACACACCCAACCCCCACCACACCCCAACACCTCACACCCCACACCCCACCCCACACCCCACACACCCAACACCCAAACACCCCCACACCCAACACCCCACCACACCCCAACACCCCCCACCACACCCCCAACACCCTCCAACACCCCAAACCCCCAACCACACCCCCAACACCCCCACCACACCCCAACACCCCCCAACACCCAACACACCACACCCCACACCCCCAACACTCCCACCACACCCCAACACCCCCACCACACCCCAACACCCCACCACACCCCCACCACCACACCACCCCACCACACCCCCAACACCCCACACACCCCCACCACACCCCCAACACCCCACCACACCCCAACACCCCCACCACACACCCCCAACACCCCCACCACACCCCAACACCAACACCCCCACCACACCCCCACCTCACCACACCCCAACACCAACACCCCACCACACTCCACCACACCCCAACACCCAACACCCCACCACCACAACACCCTCAAACACATAATCAGTATTGTTCTTTCCAACTCCATCAATATACCAGGTGCTGGGGGGAGTAGGGGAGGGGTATGCAGACAGGGGAAGGCAGGAGCAGGGGAAGGGGCAGGAAGGAGGAGGAGGAGAAGGATAAAATCACAACTGTGTCTGCCTGATAACTGTGACGATCCTATCCCCCCGTCCCGTGGCACCTGTGACCACCTCTGTCCCCCGCTGCTTGGAATACTACAGTCACTGCCGCCGTCACGCACGATCATCATCTTTGGGTGACAAGGATGTAGATCCCCTTCCTCTACATTCCCTGCCCCCTATTTCATATCCTGGCTCATCTCTCCTTCCCCCCTCCCCTGTCCTCTTCAACAATGGGAAAGAGGAAGGAGGGGGAGTGGGGGGGAGGGGCCGGGAAGGAGGGGATGGAGGAGGGAAAATGGCAAGGAAGAGGGAAGGTGAAGGTCATAAGGGGTGAGGAGGTAGGTCAGAGAGGGGGAAGGAAGATCATAGGGGGAGGTGAAGGTCATAAAAGGAAGGGGAAAGGGAGGGGGGGGTATTCCCTTTGCTCAGAGCTTGATATGGTGGTGATGGTAATGGTGATGGTGAAGGTGGTGGTGATGGTGGTGACTGTAGTGATGGCTGTGGTGGTGATGGTAGTCATGGTAGTGATGATGGTGGTTAAAGTGGTGGTGATGGTAACGATGGTGATGGTAGTGATGGTTGTCGAGTGATGACTATTATCTAGTTTGAGTATGATGATATTGTACTCATGGGATAAGATGTACTCTAGTGATAAAGTCTTCGTACTCAAGGGATAGTGTCAATATCTTCAAGGGGTCAAGTCATCATCCTCAAGGGGTCAAATCAACATCCTCATAAGGTCAAAGTCATCATCCTCAAAAGGTCAAAGTCATCATCCTCAAGGTCAAAGTCATCATCCTCAAAAGGTCAAAGTCATCATCCTCAAAATAAATCAACATGATCATAAGGTCAAAGTCATCATCCTCAAGGGTCCAAAGTCATCATCCTCAAAAGGTCAAATCATCATCCTCAAAAGGTGAAAGTCATCATCCTCAAAAGGTCAAAGTCATCATCCTTAAGGTCAAATCATCATCCTCAAAAGGTGAAAGTCATCATTCTTAAGGGGTTAAATCATCATCTTCAAGGGGTTAAATCATCATCCTCAAGAGGTCAAATCATCATCCTCAAGGGGTTAATATCACATTACAGAGGATAACGATAACACTGCCCCCCTTCCCCTGATAACGATAGCGAGTAAGCATTTAATTCAATTCTATAGCGACGAAGGATACTGGTATTAACGTAGATAATGACAATAATGACGGCAGGGATAATGATAATGATGATAATGATGGAGCGGGGGTCGTTCTGGAAGCTTGGTGTGGGGTGACGACACAGCACCTGGAAGGGGGTGTGGGAGGGAGGGGAGGGGAGTTGGGTGAGTGACTGGGAGGCAGGATGATGTCACAATGACCCCAGTTCAATGACTTGGGGTTAATGACCTCTCGAATGACCTCTAACTACCACTACAGCTATTAATTAACCTCCCCGACCTACGGAATCACATACATGACCTTATCCGACTCACCCGACCTATATATACCTGACCTATCCAACTCTCTAGCAAAATAGAAACAAAAGCAATTCACAGACAGATAGACAGACAGGAGACAGACAGAACAGACAGACAGACAGGAGACAGACAAACAGATAGACAGGACAGACACAGATGACAGACAGGAGAGACAGACAGACAGGAAAGACAGACAGGAGACAGAAAGAAAGAAAGAAAAAACAGACAGACAGACAGACAGACAGACAAACAGATAGACAGACAAACAGATAGACAGAGACAGAGACAGACAGACAGACAGACAGGCAGACAAACAGAAAGACAGACAGGAGACAGAAAGAAAAACAGACAGACAGACAGACAAACAGACAGAAAGAAAAACAGACAGACAGACAGACAGACAGGAGACAGACAGACAGAGACAAACAGACAGAAGGACACACACACACACACTAACTTAATAAGGAGATACAATATTTTTCTGTCATCTCCATCATTCAACACAGGTAAGACTACATTAATTATACAGGTGTTCTCCCCAACAGCCGCCGTTTTTATTCATGACTTTCTACTTATTAATACATCAATAATTTTAATCACCTGAAGAAGAATGTCCACCTCACCCCCACCCCCCCCAGTTTATTTCACCTAAAGATTTTAAACATTCTAACCTAACCTAATCTACTTTAACCTAACACTAATGTAACCTAACCGAATCTAATCTAACCCAACCTAACCTAACCTAACCTAACCTAACCTAACCTAATCTGACAACAACAAAATTATTACAAAATACACAAGACTCACTGACTGACTCACTGGATTCGCCTCTGATACACGATACCACTTACTGAACTCACTAACTCACTCAACTCACTCACCCACCCACTCAACTCACTCACTCACCAACTCACTCACCCACCAACTCACTCACCCACTCAACTCACTCACCCATTCAACTCACTCACCCCAATCACTCACCACTCAACTCACTCACCCATTCAACTCACTCAACTCACTTCCCTCACCTCTATTGTGTCAAGTCACTATACATGGTACACACTGGCAACCATAAGCTGAAAGGTCTACGAGGATTGTATCACACACACACACACACACACACACACACACACACACACACACACACACACACACAACACACACACAGAGCTTGTCAAGAAATCTTAATACTACATACAGTACTACATAATCATAGCCTTACTGGGATATGTAGCGGGCGAGTGGAAACAGCGGTGCTACATAATCCCAGACCTCCTTTCCTCTCCCTACAGGTATCCTACAAGGAGCTACATAATACCTCTCTCCTCCTCCCTCCTCCCTACAGATACACTACAAGGACCAACATAACCCCAGACAGACAGACAGACAGACAGACAGACAGACAGACAGCGCATGACATCCTAATTCTGCGTCTCGGATTAACAGCAAATCAGATCAAATGTCGCAAACTTTTCTTAATAATAATAATAATAATAATAATAATAATAATAATAATAATAATAATAATAATAATAATAATAATAATATTAATAATAATAATAATAATAATAATAATAATAATAATATTAATATGATGATGATGATGATGATGATGATGATGATGATGATGAGGTATTAAAATAGGAGAGAGAGAGAGAGAGAGAGAGAGAGAGAGAGAGAGAGAGAGAGAGAGAGAGAGAGAGAGAGGAGAGAGAGAGAGAGAGGAGAAAAACAAGAAGAAAAGAGAAAACAAGAGAGTGAAAGAGAGTGAGAGAGAGAGAAAAATAGAAAGAAAGAGAAGAAAAAAAATTAGTTAATCTTAAGATACATCTAGTTAACTCTGCAACAGCTTGGGGAGGAACGTTACGCTGTGTTATCTATGTAAAAAAACAAAAAAAAAGCATAAGGTTTGTCTGTATCACGTTACTCAGCCCCGACGCGGTGTGTGTGTGTGTGTGTGTGTGTGTGTGTAGAGGCAGAGGGCGTTGACCTTAGCCACCAGATCGTCATTCTGTTTTGTTTACGTTCTGTGATGAATGACGTCAGCACACCAACATAGACGTAACAAGAAGGAGTGGCGGAGCGAGTGACCTTGACTTAGGATGTTTGTATTTATATAATAACGAGGTCAAAGGTTAAGGGTCAATATAACCCCTTGTGCAGGATGTAAGTGTGCTCAAAAATCTAGTTCCTTCATGGGCAAATCTGAAATCTGAATCTCTTTGGAGGTCACGGATAATTTGGCAGGCGTTTATGTTACCATTTTACGCACACACACACACACACACACACACACACACACACACACACACACACACACACACACACACACACACACACCACACACACACACACACACACACACACACACACACACAACACACACACACACACACACACACAACCCACACACACACACACACCACACACACACACACACACACACACACACACACACACACACAAACACACAACACACACACACACCACTCCTCGTACAGAAGGAACAAAGAAGGGGAGAAAGGGGCTCGGATGTTACCACGTGCTCATTGGGTCCTTGGTCTTTTTTTGTCACCAGAGATCGCTCCAGAGCTTAGTGTGACGGGGCTACTGTGGTGACGGTTAGTGTGACGGGGCTACTAGGTGGTGATGGTAGTGACGGAGCCACTGTGACGGTTAGTGTGACGGGGCCACTGTAGTGAGCTAGTGTGAGATGGGGGGGCTACTGTGACGATTAGTGTGACGGGGCCACTGTGGTGACGGTTAGTGTGACGGGGCCACTGTAGTGAGCTAGTGTGACGGGCTACTGTGGTGACGGTTAGTGTGACGGGGCTACTGTAGTGAGTTAGTGTGACGGGGGCTACTGTGGTGACGGTTAGTGTGACGGGGGCTACTGTGGTGACGGTTAGTGTGACGGGGGCTACTGTGGACGGTTAGTGGACGGGGCCACTGAGGAAGTGGAGGGGCGACGGTTAGTGACGGGGGCTACGTAGTGACGATAGTGACGGGGCTACTGTGGTGACGGTTAGTGTGACGGGGCTACTGTAGGAGTTAGTGTGACGGGGCCACTGTGGTGACGGTTAGGTGGACGGGGCTATGTGGTGACGGTTAGTGTGACGGGGCCACTGTGGTGACGGTTAGTGTGACGGGGCCACTGTGGTGACGGTTAGTGACGGGGAGCTACTGTGGACGGTTAGTGACGGGGGCTACTGTGGTGACGGCTAGTGACGGGGCTATTGTGACGGTTAGTGTGACGGGGGCTACTGTGGTGACGGTTAGTGTGACGGAGGCAACTGGGTGACGGTTAGTGACGGGGCTACTGTGGTGACGGTTAGTGTGACGGGGGCCACTGTGGTGATGGTATGTGACGGGGCTACTGTAGTGAGTTAGTGTGCACTGATCTCTCTCTCTCTCTCTCTTTTCTCTCCTCTTCTCTCGTCCACCTTCAGGCAGGGTTAGACACACACACACACACACACACACACACACAACACACACACACACACACCTCCTATGTTTTCAAACAGACAGGCGACGTGGTGACGCTTGTCCAGTTTACGAGTGTTTGTACGAGGAAGGGGAGGAGGTGGAGGAAAGGGGAGGGGAGGAGGAGGAGGAGGAGGAGGTGGAGGGGAGAGGACGAGGGAAGAAGGGAGAAGGAGCAGGGAAGAAAGGATTGGGGAGGTGAGAAGAGGAGGCGGAAGAAGAAGAGAGGAGGGAGCAGAGGAGGAAAGGAGGAGACGAGGGGAGGAGGAGGAGGGAGGAGGAGAGCAAGGGATCACCCCACCACCACCTCTTCAACTGTGCTCAAACTTTCTAAAGAAAAAAAATGGTGCATGTGGATGAGGGTGGAGCAGCTGGGGGAGGAGGAGCTGGGGGAGAGGAGTCAGGGGAGGAGGAGCTGGGGGAGGAGGAGCCAGGGGAGGAGGAGTTAGGGGAGAGGAGGAGTCGGGAGAGATGTGTGTAGGCTAGCTAGTGAAGGTCTCGCTCAATGTTGACTAGCAAACTCTCACCCAGGTAGGAAGGAAGGAGAGAGGTAGGTGGGGTGGCTGGCATTAACAAACTCTACTGGACACCAACACCGCCACACACACACACACACACACACACACACACACACACACACACACACATGCACCCCCCCACCCCAACGTCACGTACCGCCTGATTTCAAACATATTATCAGATTCTTGGCACGGGAGATATTTACCAACATAACAGGTGAGCACGGTCTTAATTGCCACCTTCTCATTCACACACACGCACGTACAATATGTTCATGTAAATCCATCTCGCGCGCATAAATACATACACTATACATTAAACACATGCTACTTAACGGTCCTACATTGCACAACCTACCCAAAGAGGAACCCCACCTCCCATACATACATACGCACACAAAAAAAAATACACACCTGGATCGCTTCCGGTGTTGTCAGTCATACCTACAGTAGCGTGGAGGCCAGGCAGTTGATTGACAGCTGTAAAGACTACTCAAGCGGCGAATAAAATACCCTCTAGTGTGGTAATCGGTAGGCCTATGCAGGTTAATGATAAGCCTCGTCACACCTGTCACTAATTAACCCACCACTAAAATAACGGGTATATAGGCCTACACAGTCACCCTTACACCACACCATGATATACATCCATTTATCATAACTTGGATTAGACCTACCTGCCGTAATGACCTGACAAGTACCTGGGCTGTATGAACTCACCTGCATTCCTCTATAAGCTTAGGGTTATAGGGGGGGGATAATGATAGGCTTATTGTTTTGTTGTTGTGACAGGTGTTGGCGGGTCACCTGGACAGCCTCCTCCTCACCCTCTTCAACCTATTATTACTGTCAAGGTGTAGAGACCTAATACTCCTGCACGATATATTGCCTCTCATTAATTATAGTTTATTCCCCCCGATCTATTTTCTTTTATTACGAAGGGGAATTATAGGTAGAGACGACACGATCTTTTCTACTTCAATACTTTCTCTCTCCTCTTTCTCACACTTCTTCTACCGCCCGAAATATTTAAGAGGCAAAGGGCTAGACCAGAGGTGAGGCCAACGACCGACCGACACACACACACACACACACACACACACACACACACACACACACACACACACACACAACACACACACACACACACACACAGACATCAGTATTCTCTTAAACTGGAAACTAGGTACTTTTAGTGTGTGTGTGTGTGTGTGTGTGTGTGTGTGTGTGTGTGTGTGTGTGTGTGTGTGTGTGTGCTGATGTCAGGCAGATGGTACATTATTCCAATGGGGGAGGGAGCCAGAGAAAGAACACCCACCTTCTTTTCTCCCCCTTCCTCCCTCTCCCCCCCATTCTCCCTCCCTGTACCCCCCTTCTCTATCTTCCCCTTCCCCTATCTTCCTCTCCATCTCCCTTCCCTTCATCTCTTTTCCTTCATCTCCCTTTCCTCCCCCTCCTCCCTCTATCTCCCCACCACCATTAACATTTCACAAGTAGCGCCGTCACCTGCACTGGTCTGGCCTCCATCACAGTGAGTTTGGACCACGAGGCCATGTAATGGATGAAGGCCAGCGGGATGTGTGTGTGTGTGGTAGTAGTGGTGGTTGTGGTAGTAGTGGTAGTTGTGGTGGGTAGTAGTAGTTGTGGTGGTAGTAGTGGTAGTTGTGGTAGTAGTGGTGGTTGTGTAGTGGTGGTTGTGGTTATGAGTGTGGTGGTGAGTGTGGTGAAGGGTATCAGCTTCGTGGGGGGATCAAAGACCACTGTTGTCAACATAATGGACGAGGTGATTGAGTCCTCCCCCTCCCCAAAGAACCAATTATTTATTTTGTATTACATTATACGGTCCACTAATTACCTATCATTCTCTTCCTGGCAATAACGAATAAATTTTTCGTTCATTTTTCTATTTATTAATTTGTTTATTCCTCACTTCTAACCTGACCTAACCCAACCAAACCTAACCTAACCAAACCTAACCTAACCAAACCATAACCTAACCAAACCAAACTTAACTTAACCAAACCACCAACACAAATATTAATCCCCAGAATCAAATGAAAAGCAAAACAAAATATCAACAGGTAATCCTCCCCTCTCTCTCTCTCTCTAATTAACTCATACAGGTAAGTCAGTCTCAATCAAGTAAATAGGTCAGTCAGTCAGTCAGTCAGTCAGTCAATCAGTCCAGGAAAGACTATTTTTGTCACCAGGGTACAGAATATTTATAGCTGTCGGGGTGAACGGTCGGGAGTAAGGGTCACACAGTACCAGTTAGTTAGATACACAGTCATACCACACCATAACCTTGTATTCCACACCTTAAGTCCATAAACGTGTTGATGGTGATGAGGGGTGGTGATGGTGATGGTGGTGTGATGGTGGGTGATGATGGTGATGGTGGGTGGTGATGGTGGTGGGTGATGGGGGGGATGATGGGGTTGATGGATGGGGTGATGGGATGATGGGGGTGGTGGTGATGGTGGTGATGGTGATGAGGGGTGGTGATGGTGATGGTGGGTGGTGATGGGGTGGGATGATGGGGGATGATGGGGGTTGATGGTGATGGGGGTGATGGTGATGGGGGTGATGGTGATGGGGGATGATGGTGATGTGGTGGTGATGGTGACGATACCTGTTGATGGCAAGGGTTTATGAAGGCATCTTTTATGATATTAATATGAACACACACACACACACACACACACCTATCTGTCAAGGTAAGATAATAAGGACACCTGTTAATTAAGAGGAGCTTAGGTGATATAACTGTGTGGTCATAATAATAATAATAATAATAATAATAATAATAATAATAATAATAATAATAATAATAATAAACGGTTTATTAATAGAGTTGCAGTGTGGTGGTGGTGGTGGTGGTCATAGGTGTGTGGTAGTGATGGTGAATGTGGTGGTAGTGAGATTGTGGTAGTGGTGGTAGTGATGTATGTAGGTGTATGTATGTATGTATGTATGTATGTATGTCACGGTATCCCACGTTACACTAGTACACTATATCCACATCTTACATCTCTCTCTCTTTCCTTCAGTACCTAACAAGAGGTACACACACACACACACACACACACACACACACACACACACACACACACACACACACACACACACACACACACACACACACACACACACACACATAAAAAAGAATACGACCAATTAATTTAGTTTAGTCGTCGGTAAATTATCCTCCAAGATGGTCAAATTAACCCACACTGTTAACCCAACCTGGCCCTGAGGGTGTCGGTATGGTCCAGAGTTAACGAAAGAACCGCGTATTTTGCTTCTTGTACGCTGTTGCTCGATCTGTGTGCGTGTGTGTGTGTGTGTGTGTGTGTGTGTGTGTGTGTTGTGTGTGTGTGTGTACGTGTGTGTTGTGTGTGTACGTGTGTGTGTGTGTGTGTGTGTTTCAGCTTCTTGGATCACCTGAAAATTAGCTACCTTCCTCCTTCTTTCTTAACTCATTTCACCTGTTCATTAAACACACCTTTACGGTAACACTTGATAGGTTAGGTACGTTAGGTTAGCGTTTGATTAGGTTAGCGTTAGGTTAGCGTTAGGTTAGCGTTAGGTTAGGTTAGCGTTTTGGTTGTAGGTTGGCGTTAGGTTAGCGTTAGGTTGGCGTTAGGTTAGGTTGGCGTTAGGTTGGGTTAGCGTTAGGTTAGCGTTAGCGTTAGGTTGGAGTTGGCGTTAGGTTGGCGTTAGGTTAGCGTTAGGTTGGCGTTAGGTTAGGTCAGGTTAGCGTTAGGTTAACGTTAGGTTAGGATAGCGTTAGGTTGGCGTTAGGTTAGCGTTAGGTTAGGATAGCGTTAGGTTGGGATAGCGTTAGGTTGGCGTTAGGTTGGGATAGCGTTAGGTTAGCGTTAGGTTAGGATAGCGTTAGGATAGCGTTAGGTTAGGATAGCGTTAGGTTGGCGTTAGGTTAGCGTTAGGTTAGGATAGCGTTAGGTTAGGTTAGCGTTAGGTTAGGATAGCGTTAGGTTAGGATAGCGTTAGGATAGCGTTAGGTTAAGGTGAAGTATTGACGAAATTCGGTTAAGATGGAGAGGAAACACGCTCACTGTTGGCCTGAGGTTAATGACCCGTTTTGTGGAGGTGGGAGCCGGGGTGAAGGAGGGAAAGGATGACAGTCTCTCCCCCCTAACCCCTCCCTCCACCCCCCTCTCCTCCATCCTACCCCCTTCTACCGTCCCTCCTCATCCCCCTTTTCCAACCGTCCGACCCCCTTACTCTCTCACACGCCCCCTTCATTTCCTATACTTGTCCGCCAGGTGAGGAGTGTGGGGTAGAGAATGGAAGGAGGGAGAGAGGGAGGGTGAGATGGAGAAGGGAGGGAGGGAGGGAGGAGGGGAGGAACGAAGGAGGGAGGAAGGGTAGGCAATATTGTCGCCTGGAAACTATTGAGGAAAATATATGTCTTGGGGGCGCAAAGGATTAGGCTCTGGAGGGAGGGCGCAGGGAGGGAGGGGCGCGGGAGGGGGGCACAGGAGGGGCACAGGGGAGGGGCGCAGGGGAGGGGGGAGGGAGGGGGCCGCAGGGGGGGAGGCGCAGGGAGGAGGGGGCCGGATGGAGGGAGGGGCGGATGGAGGGACAGGGGGCGGATGGAGGGCGCAGGGAGGGGGCGGCGGGGAGGAGGGGGCGGAGGGTGGAAATCGGTAATTCAGTTTCACGATAAGGGAGCAGAGAAGGATGGGGTGGAGGGGGAGGGGCGAAGGGAGGAGAAGAGGAGGAGAGGAGTTGGGAGAGGGAGGAGATGGGACAGGTAGAGGGAAAATAAGAAAAATTAAAGAAAGGAATAGAAAAAGGAGAGAGGAAGAGGTCACGTGATGATTAACCATAAGCTTATATAACGCTAACCTAACCTAACCTAACCTAACCTAACCTAACCTAACCTGTGATGGCTAATAATGTTAACTTAACCATTGGTCCATTTTTTTGTTATGGTTTTATTCATCAAGAACTTCACATCTAACACATTTCGTTCGTGTGTGTGTGTGTGTGTGTGTGTGTGTGTGTGTGTGTGTGTGTGTGTGTGTGTGTGTGTGTATTGTGTTTTTCACCGTGGGCAAAACCTTATGGGCGGCGACCAGGGCTATATACTCCTGTTGACCGCTATCCTGTTGCTACCGCCCATTGACACACACACAATGATGGCCACCACGTTGAGATGACGTTGAGGTAATATTGAGACAGCAACAGTCATCGACCGGTGGCGACTATGGTGGAGTCGACGCTAGTGGCGACGGAGGCGGTGGTGGCGGAGGTGGTGTTGGCTATGGTTTGTGGTGGTGGTGATGGTATCGTCAGCAGAAGCAGGCTACACCGATTAAAGAGTGTGCTGACTCAACTCTGGTATAACACTTGACTCAGGAATATTTAGTGATGAAATTCAGGTGTACTAATCATTACAGCTGCCACTCCTTAACACTTCTGACACCACCACGACCACCACACCTGAGACACCATCATCCCCTACCACCACATCACCACCACCACCACCACCTACACCATCACCACCACCTACACCATCACCACCACCTACACCATCACCACCACATCTATGACACTCCCCACCATACCACCACACCACTACCTACACCAGGCCTCCAGCACCGTTTATCGTCCATCCGGGAATTGTGTGGTTGATATGGTCGAATTTGGGTGGTTACTATAATTGGCCTGGTGGTAGTGGTTAGAGGTGGTGGTGGTGGTGGTAGAGGTAGAGAAAGTGGTGGTGGTTGTGGTAGACGAGGTATACACTGTAGTTCTGGTTGAGAGAAAGTTAGTGTGGTTGTGGTAGACGTAAGTTAGTGTTTTTTGTGGTAGGAGTTATTGTGGTGGGTATGGTTAAAGGTAGTAGTGTTATTGTGGTTTATGGGTTAAGATAGTTACAGTGGTGGTGATTGTGGTAAAGGCTATTATTCTAGTGGTGGCGATGGTGGTGGTAATGGTGGTGGCAGTGGTGGTAGTGGTAATGGTGGTGGTAGTGGTGATAGTGAAGGTAGTGGTGGTGGTAATGGTGATAGTAGTGGTGATAGTGAAGGTAGTAGTGGTGGTGGTAGTGGTGGTGGTGGTAGTGGTGGTGGTGGTGGTGGTGGTGGTGGTGGTGGTGTGGTAGTGGTGGTGGTGGTGATGATGAAGGCAGGCAGTTCCTTTGGTATAAGTTACAAGTAGTTAGAGTAGTGGTGATGGACAAAAGCACGAGAGAGAGAGAGAGAGAGAGAGAGAGGACAGAGGACAGAGAGACAGAGAGAGACAGAGGAAGAGACAGAGAGAGAGCAGAGGCCTGCCAAATCACAAGGAACACCTCTGCACACACTGCCGACTATCACCCAACAAAACAAAAAAAAAAAAAAAAAAAAGAATCTACACACGTTACTAATTACATTCTTCAACACACACACACACACACACACACACACACACACACACACACACACACACACACACACAGAGTAAAAAATGAGCATCAGTTATTGTTCTCAGGGGTGACAGTGTTCTGTGAACACATTTCGCCACATTTACACAAGGGCGTCCACTTTAATCAGACGTGAGCGTTGTCTAACATCACCCACTCCCTCTACCTACATCACGCCAACAACCAACCACTCCCTCTACCCTACACTCCACCACCACTCCCTCTACCTCATCACACAGCCGACACCACCACTCCCTCTACCATACTCCCTGCACCACCCTCCCCTCTACCTACATCTCGCACCACCACCACCACTCCCTCTACACCACATCAACCTCCACCACCACCACCCTCCTACCTACATCACCTCCCACCACACTCTCTACCTACATCACACCTCCCCACCACCACTCCCCTCTCTATCCCCTCCACCACCCCCACTCCCTCTCCTACATCACCTCCTACACCACCACCACTCCCTCTACCTACATCCACACCAACCACCACCACCACCACCCTCCCTCTACCTCATCACACCCTCCACACCCACCACCCTCCCTCTACCTACATCACACACCCTCCACCACCACCCACCACCCCTCCCTCTACCTACATCACACACCTCCACCACCACCACCACTCCCCTCTACCTACATCACACACCCTCCACACACCACCCTCCCTCTACCTACATCACACACCACCACCACCACTCCCTCTACCTACATCCCCCCTCACCCACCACCACCCCTCCCCTCTACCACCCACATCACACACCCTCCCCACCACACCCTCCCTCTACCTACATCACACCCCTACACCACCACCACACACCCACCACCACCGCCACCACTCCCTCCACCACACACCCTCCACCACTCCCATTACTGTCCTCATCGCCTTATCAACTCTCAATGTTATGTGTTTATTTTCTTGTTCTCCTTCACCACAAGAAACAATCCGACATCAACAACTGCAACTAATATATTTATGCCTCTCTTTTGCTCCAATCATTATGTCATCTTCTTTCAAGTTTCATCTCGTCCTTCACTCAAGCAGCCCCTAACTCAAGCACCAGCCCTTAATCTACACTATTATCATTGAATTCTGCCTCTGCTTTGACACACACACACACACCCCCACACACACACACACACTTGATCCTCACCTTTCACATACACACGCACAGTTTTTAGCCCACAAAGTCCGTTTTCCTCAACCACCTAATTTTCTCTTCACATTTCTGAGTGTGTGTGTGTGTGTGTGTGTGTGTGTGTGTGTGTGTGTGTGTGTGTGTGTGTGTGTGTGTGTGTGTGTGTGTGTGTCATCCTCTTGGTGGTCAGCTCCTCCACTCTTGTCAAATCATGTTTATAAATTTTTTTTTGTCCTTTCCACAGTTACCTCTTCCTCCGGCTGTCATACTTTCTCTTCTTCTTCTTCCCCCTCTTCCTACTCCTCCTCCTTCTCGTTCTTCCTCTCTCTCCACTGTTATTCTCTTCTTCTCTTCCATAATATATTTTCACTACTTATACTTTCATTTGTATTCATTCCTTTGCCTTCTTCTTTTTCTCTCTTCATGTCGCTGTTTCCTCTGTGCTTCCTCCTGTTCCTCACCCTCTTCCTCCTGCTCCTCCTGCTGGTGTTGTTGCTGCTCCGAGTTCAGGTCCTCCCCCACAAGTCATTGACCTGAGCGTGACGGGCGTCGTGTTATGGTTTCCGCTACTATCTATTCGCTTATCTATCTCTTTCTCTCTCTCTCTCTCTCTCTCTCTCACGTGTTAATTACTCTTCCTCCTGGTTTATAGTCAAGGACGGTGATCACAGCCTTTAGCTAAGCCGACTCCTCCTCCTCCTCCTTCCCCTAATTACCCATCAAGGCTGAGGGCTACCATTACTATACCTATACTTGTCCCACCTCTCACACACACACACACACTAAACACGGGTCGTATTATCTACACACAAATACTTCCTCAACTACATAATAAACTTCAACATCTTCCCCATTCTACAAGATTTATCATCCTAGTTTTAATATCTTTACGTTTCCTTCATAATATGACCTTAAAGGAGTCTCGTTGCTTAATTTACGAGGTGTAAGTAAATGTCAGAGTTTGAACAAGTTTGACGTATCTTAAAATGAATTGCTGTGGTGATCCGCTGATGGCTGGCTAAGTATTTTCACCCTGGAGTTAATTTCATCCCTAAAGGTAATGGCTGGCTGGTTGGCTGGTTTCTGGAACGCTATGACTGTAAACACAACAACAACAACACTTACCACCAATACGGAAAACAGCTGAATACAAAACTACCCTCCCCCTCTCCCTCTCTCCCTCTCTCTCTCTCTCTCTCTCTACACGGGTCTTTGTCCAGCGTGTTGATGTGGTCGACGTTGATCAGTCACCTATTTCCTGCTTCTCTCACTTGGACCACCTTATCTAACCCTTCCTCACCCCCCCTCTCTCTTTCTCTTTTCCTCACCCTCCCTCCCTTCCTCACCATTTCTCCTTTCCTCTCCCTTCCTCACCACTTCTCCTTTCCTCACCCTCCCTCCCTCCACCGTCTCTTCTTGTTATGCTCAAACAAGATAAACATTAATACTTACAAAACAAATAATAATTTACAGCTTAAGAACATAACACACTACCTTGCTGTGCCTCAGGTTACCCATTACCCCCCTCCCCACATATACACTACCCATCACACTCCTCATCCTCACCATCACTCTTACCCATCATCACCACACACACACACACACATTAGCCATCACCCTGCTCTTCCTCACCCATCACCGTAGCATGGGTGGGTGGGTGGGTGTGGGTGGGGAGGAAGGCGGTCGGTGATAAGCGTGGTGTGAAGGGGAGGCTGCCCCGGTCACCAGGAGGTACGCCCCCGTTGGTGAGCACCTCGCTGTGTCCACCACCAATAAGATACTCGGTGTTGTTGGAGGTGAAGACAGAGTGCCTCCATATATCCCGTATTAGTCGAAGGTGACAGCTTACAGGTAGAATATTGACCCCGGAGCGTGAGGGTTGGAGTGTGAAACAGATAACTAACCTTCTTCCGGAGAAACTGGTCCCTGGAGCAGGGCCTTGGTCTGCCTCTCTCCACCATTCCCTACTTGTGGCGGCCACGTGGGCGGCGTGACCCCGTGCACACCAACTCCTTCCCTTCCTACCTCCCGCGCTCCTCTCTGTCCTCCACCTCAGTAAGTCACTCACGTAATCTACCACAGCTGCCGTAGCTTACAATGGTGGTAACCGAAGTGGCCACGACCCTACAACTGCTGTAACCGCAGCTGTTAAGATGCTGCTGCTGTTGTTGTTGCAGCTACGGAAGTGTTGTTGTTGTCGTTACTGCTCTTGTGTAGAGGCGTCCGTATTTGCCATCTGGTGGTCGTCACCCCCGCCACACCTTCCCTACACACTCACACACACACACACAGGCACACACACACACACACACACACACACACACACAGGCACACACACACGTACACATCCGGAGATGTACACGGGCTGGACGCTCACAATACGATGAGTGTTGACTGAGGCGCCACACCGCCTCGCTCACAAGCAATATACCAGTCAGTAGCCTTAAAATTATCATTTAATATAAATAAGTAAGAACATCAATATTTCAGATATAATTACTAAGGAATTATAAATAAATATATAACAAATGTCGGTAGTGTAAAAAAAAAGTTGAGTTGACGAGTAGAAACTGTTGCATGTGTGTTTTGGTTGGGAGGTCAGTGACCCCGGCGGCCAGACAAAGTCTACGGAGTGGCGCTGCCCTCCTTCACTAAACCAACTTTCCTTAACCTAATTTCTTTATTTGTTGATAACATGGCAGTGTGTCTGTCCTGGGTGTTGTGGTCGTCCACGGCGCCGGGGACTACTGATTTTCATAACTAGATTTGTTGAAGTTATAACGTAAACATATATTACAGCCGTTTAAGCTGCCGTCCTTGTACATAATGACGGGTTTCTAAGGCACAGAATTACTGCCATTTCTCCCTTCAAGTTCTCGACGACGCACATCCTTAACCCACTCAACACATGATACTGAATCACCACCTAGGAGACCTGCTCACTGCTCAGGCGAGTAAGCAGGCCTCACCTCTCCACAGAACTGAGAAAAAGGATTACAGAGGGTATTTCCTTTCACGCGGGAGACGTAGTGTTCAGGACAGCACCACGTGGGGCTACAGGGTTTCGGGTTGCCAACCACGAAATCCTGCCGGAAATGAAACAGCTAACAGCCATGTCAGGTTTACAGATAAGGACATGCTTCAGGAAATACCGGCGTCATCCGATGAGCTGAAATATTATATTACATCCGAGTGACATATCGATAGTGAATATATATATATATATATATATGAACGTGGTAGAGTCGTGTTTGTCAGGAAGTATTTCTCCTCTCCTGGCCGACGACACTGTGGAGCGTACACCACTAGCTTACCCCCCCCTCCCCCCCAAACCTTTACGTACCAGACGTATGATACTACTTGTACACTCTCCATGCATCTATACAACAAATATTATCCATAACTCACTTTACAGTAAACAATATTCTTAAGATCTATTAAACCTCTATCTTTTTCTAATTTGTACACTACATAATACTGATTTTAGATCGATAATTATAATGTAAATCAGTGTCTTTCCAAATAAATTCTTTCTATTAATTTAAAAATATAATTCACATCAAACACAGTACATACAAACATAAAAGTGATAATTAATATATTTAAATAATAACCGACTTACATTGTTTTGGTATACGAGATGTTGGGCTCGGTGCCGCTGTTGGGACTTGGGAGCGAGTGGGACCAGTGACTCACATGTCTGCCAGTATATTACCAGAGGCCTTGTGAAAAGCAGCGAGCGTGGAATGATCCGGTTGCTGCCTCGCTGAAACACTCTGACTGGATTGATATGGGAAGAATATTACTGGAGCCATACTTAGTGAAGCTATGATAAGTAAAGGCTGGCATTAACATGAAAGCGATTCAAGATATATGAACGTGTTCCAGTACAACATGATTTATTATACATTTTAAAATCCGAAATAGTGCCCCTATGAAAGCCTTAGTATTTGACTCCAAAAGGAACAAAAGACCTAAATTGTGAGTACGAGGTGAATTTCTTTTAAACGTATCCCAAAATTTCTTGTCTTGTAATAAAATGTCAATCAACTGACAAATTCACACGTGCCCTGTTATAATGTTCACACCCTCGAGTTAGTGAGTATTTCAGACTATCACAAACGGTACAAATCAGGTAAGTATCAGCCACAACACCTCGAGACGTCACACTAATTAACCTACGAGATTCCCCCAATAGGCTGAAACTTCCCACCCGAGTTTTAAGATGTGATCGAATCAATGGGTACTTGTCTTTAGCATTAATTTCCAATCGTTAAAATAATGAGAAAAATATTTATTTGGTACAATAGAGAGGCATACAAAACACACGTTAGTGGGTTAATTTCTGTTGTAGATCCATAAACTATTTAATGTACGAAAAAAAGTATAAAATTATATCATGTGCTGGAGAGCTTTAAATATCATGTGAACAAACCCTGGATGTCATTGTATTTTATTAATGACTTATTAGATTTTATTCATCACGTATATACAGAAGTCAGGCGTACAGAATAAGTGACCATGAATAACCACTGAGTAGGATGAGTCATTTCACTCACGAGTTTACTGACCTCTGTAACTGAACACCAGCGCTTCCTACAACAAATATATCTAATAGCAAATTGCATGGTGATTGGCTGTTTTTATCCTAACGAGTGATAATCTCTCATGACTTGAATTCCAATAGTTCAAAAAATGCAAGATGTACTGATCGGTTAAAAAAATATGTGATAGCCTGTTACAGCTCTTGAAATATTCACCTATATCACTCGTTATGTAGTTTATAATGTGTTCTGTAATAAATTGAACCACCATCACTAAAAAAAAAAATTACAGACAGCGGTACAGCCTAGTATTAATAGTTGCTCAATCCAGGCAAGTTCA
Organism: Homarus americanus; assembly: GCF_018991925.1. NCBI lineage: Eukaryota > Metazoa > Arthropoda > Malacostraca > Decapoda > Nephropidae > Homarus > Homarus americanus. Next base: position 9,250,540 of record NW_024746161.1, read on the forward strand.
TTGTCCGATGCGCTTACCTGACAACACTCCAGTCAATAACTTTCTCCACTGACATTGTAGCTTCTACACGACCATGCGGCTGTTGACTCTATACCGATAGTTTATTTAGTGTGTTTTTACTCAACCTGACAATGCGATCAATAGTCCCGTCGGAGAATCGAACATCTAAACACGAGGAATTTTGTTTAAAAATCCATAACTTTTTTTTTTTTACGTGACTAGTCGTTTTTATCTATCTGGGTTTGTTTTTCCAAGGATTTAGAATTCAAATTTAAACAGAATCTTAACGAGTCTATATCACAAAATTTAATTCTACACTCAGGTGCCTAACACTTGGCCATCGACAAGCGAAGACGAGTCGTGTTACATCAGTTGGAAGTGACCGGTTTTCCACTATTTTTTGCTCGTTTTAGGTTTGATACTTAAAAGTGAGTTCGTCTGCCTTTTGCACCACTCACTACTGAACTGTACTGTGAAATTTTACGGTGTCCACTCTTGTCTTGAGCGTCTGCCTGTCGATGAGGTGAGCGTCATTATCTTGCGAGATTTGGAGACGATTTAGACACGGTTCACTGCCCTTACGGAAACGAGAGAACAAGAATTCGCTGGCTATAAGAATATCCACTACACTGCTTAATTAAAATGACATTATAATACTCACGTAAAATACCTTTGAAATAGTGGCGAGATACACTGTTGCATTTTAGGTTCCCGTGCAATTTATATTCGTGAACTACAGAGACGCCCGGTTTTAGCAGACTACTAATTTGGCCGACCATATAATAGTATTAGGAGCGGAGTTGTTCTTTAAAAAGCAATTGACATAAGTACCGGTGATATTTTAAGTGACCGGTAGGCTACCATCTTCATCAGTTTCAATATTTTAGCCAAGACACCAATTTTTATCCATTGAATTAAATTGGTGCACAAATGACTTAAAGATGTATGATATTTTTCACGCTGGTTTAAAAATGATTACCATAGACTATTTCATTCGTCATAATATCCTGTGCTATGACTGAAAGCTTAGAGAAGTGGATGCATATGTCTTGTCGGCGAGTCGCAGCAGCCGGCCACGTGCTGACCCACCGTGTTGTCCTGCACCACGTCACACTCACTGTAGCTCGCCAACTAGATGCTGAATTCTTCTGATTGCGTTGTGCTTTCATTATCCCATAGTTACATAGTATCAAATCGCTATTATTGCACGCGTCTTTCCCTAATGGCTCTGTGTTTGCGCCTGTTTGTGTAAATTTCAGTTATCAGTTGAATATGAATGGAGAATATACTGTTACGCCAATTACATAATTAAAACAAAAACCCACGAGAAATTTAATCTCGGGCCTACGGCAGAGGAGTGGCCGCCGCCTTCCATTTGTGTTTATTGGTCACCCCTTCACCACACACCTCAAAACCCTTCACATTCCCCATTTTTTCTGGCAGTATTCCGCACTTTCCTACAAATTTCCTCAGCTGTCACCCGTAGAAGCAAATAATTATTTCTATCAAGTGTTGAAAAGTAATTGCTTCGCGTTTGATAAGTAAATTACACAAGAAATTGAGGTAAATACACCTGTTATGTATTAATACGTAATTTTTACCAGTTTAATTATGTGTAATGATATTGAAGGAACGTAAATATTTCCATGTAATTCTTAAAGCATGCAGCGTGCAGTAATTTTATCAAATACCTATACCATATTATGATAATTAATGCGAGACGGTATACAGGTATATATCCTAACATTCTTCTCTGCTACCCCCTCCTTCACTCCTACCTTGTTCTTGGTCTACCATTCCTCTGGCTACCCACCTCCTCGTTCTTGCCCCCTAACAACCTTGCTGATAGTACAATGTACATACACTCACTCACTCAACCCCATTTATAACTTCTCCAGGACTCCAGACACACGTGGCATTAAACAACTGCAATAATTGATGTTATCATAAGATCACGTGGATAATAATATTGTTCTTCATTTTGTTTTAAAGCTGTCGATTGTTTTATGTATAAACTAAGAATTGACAAACAGCGCTTGTAGTTAACTCGGGCCGCTAAAGCACCGACATAAATAAAATAAAGATCTTTGTAACCTTTCCGGGAAAATGTAGGAAATTTAGCGCCCGGGATTTTTTTAAAGTCTATAATTATGTAAGAGATATAATGCAGTATGGTCGGTAACGTTCCCTAGTCCCACGCAGTAGGTCGAGGGTTCGAGTCCTGGCTGGTGAGGTCGTTGATTATATGTTCAAAGTCCGCGTGTTATATATATATATATATATATATATATATATATATATATATATATATATATATATATATATACCAGGAAGGCGCCGCCACTGAGAACCGTTTACTTACTTTCGCACATGTTCAACTGTCTCATTTAGTTTGTCTACGAGTATTTATTTGCACATTTAATTTTTATAACTCGGATTAGTTTAAAACTTTCGGCATCCTCTTGTTTTATTGTCAGCATTACAGTATATGTTACTGGGGATGTCGTTTCAGTTTATGAATTGTTCTCTCCTCTTCTCCTCCATTTCATTCTTTAGTGACATCACCCACATGAATCTGACCTATATATACTGTTATTGAATATGATGTATTTTTTTGTGTATGAACCTCTGTCCTGCGTGGCAGTGAGAAGTGATACCACCCTCAGTGTCAAGACCTGACTGAATTACTCAGAATAGGCAAACTGTACTCCAAGCTTTGTCAATAAATTTTTTAAACTAAAACAAAATCCTTTAAAAAATTTTATAAACACGTTATTAACATTTTAGTAGACTTGATTTGTTGTGTTTAACCTGCAACGGATTCCTTGGTCATTTTCGTTTCAACTTTTTCACCTCGAGGTCTCTAACAACTCTCTAAAGCTTCCACCCAAATCCCATCTTCCCGCCTTCCGCAGCGCTGACGTACAGATAGACATTATACGAGTGTTGTGTTGTGTTGGTCAGTCAGCCGCACATCGGCTGGCTCCTTCAAAGATTCCCACGTTAATTTCTGCGTTTTCGAAGATTTTGGGAATTCTTGCGGTTGAGTTAGATTGTGTACGGAATTTACGACATTGTTTTGGTAGTTGTGTGCCCCTGCTTATGTGGGCCAGTTACGTGCATTCTGAGTTTCTGACCCGGGTGACATTATACACACAGGGTACCACATTGCTTTACTGAGAATTATTATTTTTTTATCGGGCTGCCCTACTTTGATAACACTGATTTAATTCGCCGAGTGCAGTAGTGAATGTATCAACTTCCGGTTAACAATTATAGAAAATCTTGTCTTTTTGTTTTTTTTTTGCACCGAGCGCATTAAAATCGGTTATCAAATTAGTGCAGCCAAAAAAAAATGGTAAAGCGCCTTTATATATACTGTAGCCAGATAAAATTATTTTGACAACCTTTCCATTATAATTACTAAGCGCTAGCAGGACTTGTTGGCAACAGTGACCTAATTTGCAGTAATGGCCGGGTACTGTACGTCCTTCCCATTAACCGGGTCCGGTACGTCCTTCTCATTAACCGGGTCCGGTACGTCCTTCTCATTAACCGGGTCCGGTACGTCCTTCCCATTAACCGGGTCGCGAACCTTGCCAGAGTAATGAAGCTCATCTATTGCGAGGCAGAGCAAGCGCTGGTTGCCTAGTAACTCGCCACCAGCGATCTGTCCGCCCGGAGACTGGCTCACGCACACCGCTGCTTGTGTAATTACAAGGCTTTACCCCAAGAAAGGATATGAGTAACATTCTACGTGTAAACTGAAAAATAAGCGACTTTCTCAAACAGTGGGGACAATGTTACTTTCCCTCGCTTTCTCGTGTACGCGTCGAGAGGAACACAGTGCACTCCTCCATACTCCACACCCAAACACAGAGACAGACACCCCTCCCCCACCCTAGTACCTCACAAGACGACACAGACAAGTAAGAATAAGGCAACGGTACACTGGCAGCTAACGGACGATAGTATTGTTAAGTCGCCGAGAATAGTCAAGCAGAGGTGTCCCTAAACTGATAGTCCATTGTTCTCTGGAAGTTTAGGTGTATCGTATGTGTTAACTTGACATTATTACTGTAATACCTGTGTTGGTTATGTTCAACGATATGTAATGTAAACTGTATCATCGCTGTTGTTCATAACGGCTGCTGAACAAAATAAAAAGTTATTATTTTTCTCGCATTATTCTCGCTCCGAAATATCGTGAGTCTGACCAACCTGAACTAGTGTTAACGATTACTTTGTCGTGAAATATTGATAAATTTGGACATGATTTGGGCAGTAGGCGACGTGCCCTCCATGTTAAACAGGGGTTTATCGCCCGACTCCAACACGCGCGCGCACACACACACACACACACACACACACACACACACACACACACACACACACACACTTATAATGTTTTACGGAGACAGTAAATAAATATCATATATTTCTCCATTTCACTACCAATGGAATATTATCGGCAAGACAATTATTAAATAGCTACGTTACCTATGACAGACGCCCTCATCCCCCGTTGCCTGTTAGATGTGGCAAAAATATTTGTTTATAAATTTAAAGAAGTTACATAACAGGCTGAAGGCACGAACACAGGTGATGACGTCACCCAGTGTCACGACGCACCAACTCTCATTTCATTATTGTGCTGCAGTGAAGCACCGCTGCCCGCACCCCACAACACCAATGCTAGTCCGCAATAAGTAGACTGGTAAGATCTCACGACTTGGTGTAACGTGTTTGATTATTATTTTTGTTTTTATACAGTATACGGAGTACGTACCATACACTAATTGTCTTGGTTGGTTGAACGTGAATGTAATCAGTGAGTAAGGCAGTGGTTAGGAAGTCGGTAGTACTATGAGTGGAGAGCTGCCTGCACCATGGGGGAGGGGTAACCTCGCTCCCTGTAAGGCAGAAGAGCCCGCCAACCCCGACAATTACGTAATAGCCATCCTCACCCACCTAACCCCCCCCTCTCCCCCTCTTCACCACCACCTCCTCTTCCTCCTCGCACATGTGTTAGTACCACCTCGGGTCGTCAGGGTAATGAGCGACACCGAGACAAGAGAATAACAACGGGAGGGAGGGAGGGAGAGGAGGGGGGGGGGAGCTACAGCAGGCAGCAACTCCAAGGATAAAAGAGGTAACCATAACAACGGCATCCAGGCAGGGGTCTTTCTAACACTCTTCCTTGACGTACACAAGGCGAGTGTGTGTGTGAGACCCTCAAGGACGATCTTAACCCTCGTTAATAATGGTAATAGGACGAGTAGTAAGAAGGGTTGCATGTGTAAGCGAGGTGCCCCAGTGTTGCAAGTCTCTCTATCTGTGTACGCTGTGGCTACTTAACTGTATGATAGTTTCCGTCACGAGCGCTGTCATACGGTATTTAGAATGTAATGTTTATTTCTCCATGAATCGTATCTCATTAATAAATACTTGTGTAAAATGAATAATGCAGAATCAGTTGTTTTTAGTACTGTTGTCATTTACTTCTATACCATAAGTCTTCAGTATTCAAATTTATAACACATCATTGTTCTCGAACTTTTATCTGCCAGAACTTTACAGACATACACTCAGCAGCCAAATGTAAAGCTGGAATTGTTAAGAGGTTATATTTCAAGAGGTCAAACGTGTGTGTGTGTGTCTGAAGGACGGCATGGTGAGGGTCACTATACTGTATGGACGCGCTCTTAGCAACACTCCCACAAGGAACTGGGAAACAAGAACACATAATACTTATTTCAATTAAATTCAATTCTTGCAGTGTGGGCAGCGTCATCTGGCCATCTTCAAATCACAAATATTTTCCTTCTGGTTGTAAACAGTAGGAGTATAATATAAGTGGTGGTGGGCGTCGGATGGGGGGTGCCAGCCGCCAGTACACCGCACTGTCTGCACATCACGCACCACCACGCACCACCCTCTGCCTCCCCTTACCACCATCATTCACAGCTCAATCACCACCACTCCTCCCTCTCTCTGTTAATACTTGTCCTCCACCAAAGAACCTCTACGAAGTTTTAAAAGTAAACAAATGAAGGTAAGCAGCACGTGTAAAAGGCGACAGATAGCAGAGAATAACAATGAGTCACCGGGCAAGAGGAACACCTCCCCCCCCTCTAGTTGAAAGGAGGAGGCTATTCTGAAATGTTTATAGGCAAAGTTTGACAATAAGAGTCCTGATAAACCGACGACTTTATCAAAATATCCGAGACAGTTTTCACCATTTATAAACTTGAACGCAGGAAAACTTTGCGTAAACTAAAAAAAAAAATCTAAAAAAAAGTGACAAGAAATTGTTAATAATCAAGGCAGTGTTGGGTGGCTGATTACTGTAGCATACTAGGGGTAAAGTTCTCACCGAGCGCTAGTTTGTTAGATTTGGTATTCAGTAAGCTGGCTGATGTAACTAACTAGAGGTGTTATTAAGACCTCACATAACAGTCTGTCCTGCTACCCACACTGTGTAAAACTTCTTTGAATGTCTTATTATTGTGATATACAAAAAACTCTTCATCTAAATGTGTAAAACACACACACTTAACTAATCAGTGGCCGTAGTTATCGTCCATTTACGTTCTGACATTTCAAAATAGCAGTAATAGATATAGTATATAGTGGGGAAAAAACTGAGTAAATAAACATTCTTTACTGATTAACTTTAAACATTTTCATCTAATAAAGCCTGGGTAAAACGGAAACACGGGATGACTATATTACACACACACACACACACATACACATACACACATATATATATATATATATATATATATATATATATATATATATATATATATATATATATATATATATCCAGAATGGAAACGTGGACAAGATAAATCTTGATAAAACCATAAAACCACACAGGAAAAGAGAAACACTGGCGCTCACTGTTTCCCCTTTCCTGTGTGGTTTTACCAATATATATTTCACACATATTTATTAAATCACACAGGAGAGGGGAAACAGTAGAGCGCACTACGGTACAATTAAGATATTTTAATTGATGAAAGTAAAGGTGAAGTTGTCGGTTGAGTAAAAAATCTAAATTTAATTAATCTTTATCTTTCCTCCCCTGATACATGACGTTTATGTGGTATCATTTCCCTGCCCTACAGAGATGGGTCAGCGTGCCGCGCCCTCCAGCAGCTGAGAGGGGCTGTCGAGAAGGAGTCGATGGCGCCCTCGTTAGGATGTGGGCGTGAAGGGGGTGGAGTTGGGCGGGGCGGGCGGCCGCTGGTGGCACGCCTCCCCTACACCCACCACACACAACTCCTGACCCTCGCCGATCTCCTCGACGGCTGCCCCAAGCCTGACCCATTCGCTTACCAAGGTATGTCAAAAAAACACACACACACACACACTCAAAACACAAACACATCAGTGCTCGGAAAAAAACAAAAACACAAACACAAACGACAAGACTGCCCGTGACCTTCTTGTTATCAGATTTAAACGAACACCAATTACAGTAATGCAGTGTCACAAAAATATTGTAGGTTTGGTATATAACTAATTATAAGTACAGTATACTGAAATGCCACCTATAATAAAGTCGCAGTATGAGTTTTATAAGCACATAGTTGTTAATTTTGTAAACTATAAAACATAAAGTTTACTACCATTCTAAACATGAAGTGTGTCCGGACAGTCTCCGGTTTCGCAGTTTAGTTTGTGTAAAACGATATCTTTCATTCCCGTTACAATATCAGGGTACGTAAGAAGCTAATCAGTGGTGTAGTTGATCAGAGAGGAATTAATAATGTAGTGTGTCGAGAAATAACAGATATCTATTATCGTAGTGTAAACACTGAAGCTTAATAGAGGGAGTGTAGGATAGGCGAGCCCCACCACTGCCCTCCGCGTAAGCACCTCTTAGTGTCAAGTCGGAATTAAGGTTCCTCACTGTCACGGCTAAATTTAAACTGTGTTAGGTTTGTGTTTATACAGTAGTTTGAGACCTTCACCCTTCCACTATGAGGTCCAGAGATGCCAAAAAAGGAACGTTTCATGTCTTTACATTGGTTATTAGTTTATAGTGATTTAAATAAACAAAAATTCCGAGGTTCTGTGTGCGGGTGGCCCGGGCCCCACCTTTGTGTGTGTTACCCAGATATTAAATATAAGTTATATTTGAAGAACTATCACTATCTTTTCTATGCACCTTTGAAGTACCTAGATAAGTCATACATATAGATACTGACTAAAATATTTCGCTCTTTTCAGATGCCAAAGTAAAAAGTTTATCCAAGTGTCGCGGGTGTGACAGCTTCACCATCTGCAGTCTGCTCTTCGGTTATGAGGAGCAGGAGAACTCCATAGACATAGAGGTGAGTGGCCTATCTCTCCCCCAGCCTCATTGTTATCTACATTGAACTATGAGTTATAGAACTATATATGGTGTTATAAGTATTTCCTAACGCACACATACCGGTGTATATATATATATATATATATATATATATATATATATATATATATATATATATATATATATATATATATATATAGAGAGAGAGAGAGAGAGAGAGAGAGAGAGAGAGAGAGAGAGAGAGAGAGCTTAAGTCAAGATAAAAACAGCGTTAAGTGAACAAAACACAGCCAGTAGCAGATTACCATGGAAACACATTCTTATAGGCAGTGGCGATGCTAAGAGAACAGGTCACCCTAACACTCGCTCACCAGACTGTACTGTACTGTACTGTACTTACTGTACTGGGCTAAAATATACCTCTGGCTGTGTCCCCCGAATATCACAGATAAGGACAAGCTGTAATAGCAGTGCTGATATTTTGTATTAATCACGGGTAATGAGTCAAAATATGATCTACAATGACAAATTTTCCATACAATATATTTTTGGCGACACATAAGTGTTTCATGAATGTATAACACTGGAATTCAACATAGGCGTTCACTCGGCTCACACCAGCCATTACAGTCCAGTACAGCAGGACTAACACTGGACATACTTCACCATTATATGGACCTAGGTCGTTAAAAAGTGACTATGACACTTGTGTTGTTTACAGAAGTTGACGCCCACGGCGCTGCACGTCGCCTGTCTTTTACCGCAGCCCGGGCCTCTGGTGGGCAAGCTACTTGTGTCAGGTGCTTCCGTCAACGAGCCTAACCTGCTGGGTCAGACGCCCCTCCACGCCCTTCTGCTGGGTAAGTCACCCTCCTCTCCTTGAGCCAACACCCACCTTCATTATATTGTAAAAATCTTCACTGCACTGCGTCACCTTTGGTATATTACTCTCTGCAGTACTACGTTTATTAAGACAATTTTTTTACTAGAGATTAGTTAGGTTTTTTGTGTATTGATGATATTAACTTGTGGTAACAGGGGACGTGCGAAGCAGCAGTGTGGTGGACGCACTAAGAACCTTGGTGGCACATGGTGCTGACTTGAGTTGCAGGGACAACTCCGGAGAGACGCCGCTACACTCAGTGAGGAACCTCCTGCGGCAGGGGCTCTATGAACGTGCCGCAGACATCGCACACATTCTCCTGCAGGCGGGGGCAAACGTGGACACCGCCAACAATGAGGTAAAGTGATCAATGCTGGACCAACTGTCAATCCTTCAGTAACTTCTATTTATGTGAGAAACTGTAGCTACTGCTCATCATACCCCATCAAGTAAAGCTATCAAGTCAGCCGCTTGCAACCTTACAATCTTCCTTCCCATGCGGACCATAGAATAAAGTAAGTTAATTTATTATAGAATTAAAAAAAGAATCCTTTCTACACTGAACATATAGTCATTAATTATTACTGCCACCACAAAATCTTATACTCGCATCCAAGAAATTCATTGACAAAATATGCGAAGTTGTTTAGGACGTGTCTAACGTAACATTTCTCTTAATTCGTCAGGGTCGAACACTGTTGACGTACAGCGTGGAGCACCTCGACGACTCCCTCCCCCTCACTCGGACCTTGTTAAACCACGGAGCGTCTGCGTGGGGCGCTGCAGATGGTAGCGACAAAGACCAAAGTGTATTTACCTGGTTCCTTAAGGTTAGTTTAGTATATCCAGTGATCATTCTTTTTGTTTAAGTTAATCTTTTAAGGGGAAACTGCAGTAACCTTATCATTATGTAAAAATGCCTTCTTGTATGTTTCATGTACTCTACTTCTTGACACTTAATATGTTTATAGTGAATAAATATCATATAACCCCTGACGTGATATCATTGGTACTTAACCCACACGTTTTTCCTGCAGGCGGTTATTACTCACCGCAGACTAGAGAACTGTTCCTACACTGTCTCTATCCTCTCCCACATGATGGCTGATAACCCCAGAAGAATGCATCAGCATGTGCTAAGAACGATGTTCAGACAGTCTAGGTGTTATAAAGTAAGTGTAGAAATAATAATACGATTGTTGTGTGAAGTGAATTTGTCTTCCCTTGATTTCTATTACAGTAATATGCAGCCAAAACGTAAATCAGTGATGTGAGTAACAGATTAAGCGAACAACTGCTTCCAAATATTAATACTTACAAGCGTTTAATTAAAATAGGTTAGAGCCAAGTATACTGTAACTTTCCTTTATGAAGTGTGAGATCAATATGCCCACGATTAAACTATTTCCTCCCACAGGTTCTGGGTCCTGTATTCCTGGAACTGAAAACGCTCATGATGCCCCACTGGACGCAACCCGCCACCCTGTCCTCACTGTGCTGGCGCTCTGTCCGTAACTCACTCACACCAAAGAGAATACACACGGGAACTCCTCAATTGGGTCTTCCTCCACCGCTCGAGTCCTACATCCTCTTGGGACAACCCACCAGTAGTCATTCCTAGCCCAAGAGTATGTTACTTGTAGAGGAAGAAAACTTGTAAAGATTTCATGTGGATAAACATTGCTGTGGGCAAATCCTGAAATGGAGAGTGAATATGTGATATCCTCCGAGTATGTGAAGAAACACTTATAGTGATCTTGTCAACAGTCTCAGCGTAAAGGTCTCACAGAACAGAGAAGGAACTGAAAGGTTTCTTGGCTGTGTTAACTCAAAGGAGAGTCATACGTGTAAAATCCCTAAATTGCGTTTATTTTTTCTATACGGTATTTTAAATGTTCTCATTTTTTCCCAAGTACCCTGTATATACAGTATTGTACTTCTTATACAAAATTTGTGTTAAGAAATGCTTTTATCATTCTAAACTATCAATTTCACTCTTTAAGAATGTCTACCGTGTAGGTCTTTCATATGCTACATCCATCAGCTATACTTCTCACCTTTCATGAAAAAGTATTCACTTTTTTATGTCAATGTGCATCATCCATTTTTACCACCTAGCTAGAAAACTACTGATTGCAGGGGTCAAACTTGCCAGCACGACTTGTGCCTTACTCAACAAAGTTAACAATACAGCAGAAGAAAAAAATAAAATTAACTAAGGCAAGTACATGTCTTTATACATTAAAGTCATATATTCCGAGTTCGTGGAAGGGCCAAGACATTAAGAGTGGTTTACCTGACAAGTCTTCCGCTACTGTAAGGGGTGATCTGTACAACACAATAATGATTCATATCCTTGAGCTTCTCGAGGGAAATCTTCCTTACATTTAAACAGGTGCTAAAGCTTACCATTTTGTAACATTTATTCAGAAATTAATAGAGGAGTGCCAAATAGCAAGTGATATTTGTGGATACTTCACTATGGTGGTTTGTGAAAATTTTAGTGAGGGGCCACTCGCTGGCAGTCCACCGTGTAAACATTGCCACGTCACACCCCAGAGGAACATCTTTATCCCTCTATGGGTCTTGAGTCAAACTTAATTAAAACATTAGATAACGAAAACCATAGTGACCTGTACTGCCAAGTTTATTCCTATATTTAGGTATTTTTACATGTATAAAAGACAAGCCAATATAGTACTGTACTGTAGTCAATTTTATACTTTTTTCCTAATAGGTAGGAGAGGTGCTTCTGATTATTCAACAGCTGAGACGCTAGTTGTAACTGTATGATCAATATTGTAGAAACAAATATGTGAGAATTTGTGATTGGGTACCTAAGGTCACGTAAATGGTAACAATTGCATCTCCAGACATATTTTGGATATAAGCTTCATAAGGCATTTAATGTCAACATGAAGGGCAAGGGTAGTTATTACTCAGTGTACTTCAAACCAGACTGGTCAAAATACTCCCCATTAAAACTTTAATTAGATATAATATGTCTTCTTAAAATATGTTTTAAGCAAGATATTTGATGCTTATATTCCTGCAGCACAATAATGGTACTTTAACGTTTTATATATAGCTACTGTATATAATTTGAGGTTCATAATCATACACTATTCCTATATGGTGATGATTTTGTTGAGAATTTCTTATCAAAATCGAATTTGGCTACTCTCATATATTAAGGTGTTCAAACACTTGCATATAATACTTTGTTCAGATCAAAGTTGCCCTGCCAAGCCTTTCGTGTAAAACAGCTTATTTAAGCTTTACTCAGGATTTCTTGTAGGCCTACTGTCATTGCTTATTATGGTATGATAAACACTTGGTGAATGTTATCTCAAGCCCCCACGCCGGTGATGGCTTCATAATGGTGTATGTTTACACTGATTCCTCAACAATACTCAGGTGTCACGACTCACTGTGAATCACAATTCATTCATTCTTGCCCAAACAAGTCCGCCTTCTTCTCATGTACTCAGTGGATCGTAGAGTCTTGTGTTTAGGTAGCCTGTGAGTAGATGAATACCTGTCGTGGTGCCTCAACTTTGTGCTCGTCATTTATGTAACACATGTGTAAATGGATGACAAATGCGTTGTTTTATATATGACCAGGACAGTTTTGTACCGTAGTGTGACTCTTGTGCGACAGTATGTGGTCATTAGTAGCTACCACTGAAAACACAAGTATTGACAAGTGCCTCAAATTCAGTGACTTAAGAGCAGAAACAATAAGAAACTTTGCTAAAAACATGTGTAGAGTGACATGTGGTAATTGTGACACTGACACAGGACCTGACGACGAGTAAACTGACTCCTTGACGAGGTAATAGGACACCCAGGGGTCCAGCTACTTTAGGTTAGTCTTCAGTACCAAGGTAACATCCGTAACTGCTGACCGGCCAGACAAGCGATCAGTACCAGTATGAAGGAAGGTCTAGTGCACCAGACAAGAGCTCCCCTGATTCTCCATCATATACTGTACTGATTGGCATCATCGGAACTGCTACTGGTCGCTAACGAGAGAGACTGAGAGGCCAGTGATCGAATGGCCAGTACTTAAGATTTCATAGATAAGTGATTAATGAGGAAATGGCACTCAATAGAAAACTTTAAGAGTGAGGTGTAAGAATATGGGTGTTAGTGAATCCGCCCCTTCCGGGAAGGTGGTATGGTCATGCTCACACAACAATTGCGAAACGTCCAAGACATATTGTGAATATTTTATATATGTGCGCAACTTTGGCTGTTTTCTCACCAGTCAGAGTAAAGATATGTATATTTACTTATAAAATAAAGAGCCCAAAGTGCCAAAAATATATGGTTTATATATCCTAATTCGTCTATCATAACAATGGTGGCATTGTTGGGAGTATATACTGATGGAGCTGTAAATCTGCCACTTCCAACATCAAGTATCACATGACAACAAACATCATAAAATACAAAAGCACAAGTAGAACACAATACAAGACCATAAACACCAAAAAAATTAAAAACAATATCCACACAAGAACACAATCAACATCACACAACACAGCATTTACAAAATCAAGAGATAAAAAAACAGAAACATCACATAATACGACAAACAACATCACGTGATACAAGGTACATCACGTGAGCACCACAAACACCATGGGGGCCCATAGAATATTGGTTTTATAAATTAAATATTTCAACAACTTGCGTTATCTGCAATGGGATTTGGTATTAAAAGGTATTGAGGTGCATAATAATTTAATCGTGTTTGGCCAAAGAAAAGCATCACTGAAGTCTAATTCCAGTAGAAATGAATCACTGAACGATCTCCATTCAAGTTTGGTAATACTTAGTGTTTGCTTCTGTTAAAATCAGACATTTTGTAATGCAATTATATATTTTTTTAATTCCCAATGGAGTTGAGGCAACAGAAGAGAGATGCCGCCATAGTGAGTAAAGATTTGGAAAAGGGTTTTCCTGGTGTAGTTTGTGGTTGTTTCAAGCGAATTTGACCTACATTTCCGTTGCAAATGAGCCGTTATGGAGATTATGACCCCCCAAACAAACAATATTGCTTGCGCAAAGTGGACAGGACCTTGAAGTGGAGGGAAAATGTTGAGTAAAAACAGGCAATAAAAAGTGACGAAACGAATCCTCCTAATCAGAGAAACAAGGACCATTGACCACCTAGCCCTCGTTGTGTAAAAAAAAAATGCCTTAATTAACAGATGCTAGAGGATAAAGCGATGCTAGTTGTAAAATATAGTCTTGTGATCGTTGTATTAGGCTTGGTACTTGTACACTCTCTAAAAAATTATTCGGCACCCGTGTCATATTGTATCACGCCGTAAGGGTGCCGAATAATTTCTTATTGGTGTACATTAATGTTGACGTATTATGTACAGTAATGTTGTCACCAAACATTACTGTACACTCAATAAAAAATTATTCGGAACCCTTACGGCGTGATACAATATGACACGGGTGCCGAATAATTTTTTAGTGAATATACAAGTACCAAGCGAAATGTTGTCGGTAATATTCCTTCTTATTGCCGACATAAGGCATCCGACTCTTGATATTCTTCCATAATCGTTTGATATTTTATGTATGAACGCCTGTAGCACTTGACAAAAGTTGACAGAATACCATGAGCTTTAAAAATGTCAATGGCAGCGGCTTCGTTTTCAAATACACGATGAATGGTTACCAAACCTGAGAAAAAACACCCATACAGAGAAAAGCCATCATGTGAACTTGTGACACCGAGAGCAACGCTGATTTACTACACATGACATTGTGGAAGTGTGGTAGTCAAGGATTAATAAACGATTAATAGTCTTTGGTGGTAGTGAAGGAAACACGACCAAGAGATGGAACTTTATTCTTTACGTTTCATCACAAGACTTTTTCAAGTATATATTGTGACGAAACGTCACACTACCATCTGTCCATTATGAACAACGTTTATAAAACATTGTCTCGTGATTACAGAGACTTGGGCTAATTGGCGTATAATTTAAGGGCCAATTGCAAGAACAGTCGTTGGGTGTACGACGCCGTTTACGATGACCTTCTTGCCCTGATCTTGTTTCAGGAATACCACCCTTTTGAAGCTCTGGAG